>NC_045691.1:9873772-10233348 GCF_003331165.1 Xiphophorus hellerii | reverse complement strand
CCAGGAGATTGGCACACATCATAGCATTGGGAGCTGGGGAATTCAAAGCCATTCTGCCACATTCATCAGTTTAAAGAAACAGACAGAGCAAACTTATGTGACGGTGTTTTGTACATTACTAAAAAATAGACAAATTTTCATTGAATGAGGAATCCATTGCGGAGTTGTTTCAAAGGGGCATTTTTACACCAGCTTATGAGCAAGGAAGTGAATGGGGGGATGCCCAGTGCTTAGAGAATGCTAGAATGTTACTCAAGGGAAGTCCATCTGTAGCAAGACTGACCATGGATAGAAGGATTCTGAATTGGCTCTGGAAAATTTGGTTGGAATATTACAGGTAGCTCTCATATAACACCTCGTGTTTTTTAGATGTTTACCAATTTAATTCAACCTTTGTGTGTATTTATTTTTTGCCTGTCAGTGAAGAAAGATTCTAAAGTGAACAAAGTACACAGTATGCAGAAATACATAGATTAAAAACATCACAAATAGAGATGTTTTAAATCCATTCATCCAATAAACTTTTTTAAGGAAAATTACATTTAAGATGTGCCCTTTATTAAGACTACACGGCCAATTTCTTTGCTTGAACAATCTTACAGCAGGGTTCTAAGTGAGTTTAAGGTTAAAAAGAAAAAGTTACAATAAAACCTGAAACTACTAAGATACATTTGAAAATGTCCACTGGTTTCTGGTTGCAGTACTGCAAAATAAAGCTACCTAATGTAATACTGTCAATCTAAGATTGTGGTTGAGATGGTTGATAAAAACACAATAAAAACATTGCCAAGTATGAGACTGCTGTGTGTTTAAACCCTGTTATCCATCTCCAGAGATGCTGTGATTCGGTGACAGATGGGAGAGGTGAGAGGCAATAGCATAGCATACACTAATCATTAAAGTGGGAAAAAATATGTGTTTGGGTGTATATTTGTTCTGTGTATCCTCCAGATTGAACCAATGTTTGGTCCAATCATTTGGTGTTTTAGTTCTGACAGGTGGCTGGCAGTAAGGTGGACTTTAACAAAACCAACTCCTCTTGTTGTTTATTGATCTTTATTTTCTAAGAAATAACAGGTAGACATTTTGGTTTTTGCATCTACAAACACTGGTGGTTGTCATAGACTACAGGATTGATTTGGGGAAGTTTGTGAATATAATATGCCAATGAGACCTGAAATTAATATCACTGATGGTTATTATCCTTAAAAGCAGAAAGGTTTGACAATGGCCAGGCAGAGATGTCTATACGACTGGGTCAAAGCATCTTCACACCTACATCCCACATGAAATGGTCATAGGCACCTACCTATGCTGACCATAGGTCAGGCTTATAGCAAAATGTGATACAAGCCTGTGTCACATTTTGGCACAGGTTTGTAAGCTACTTTCCTATGCTGGAAATGATTGATTCAAGGAGAGATTTTGCTGTTATTGAACAGTTTAGATGGGGTGGTCACATTTGCACACGAGAAGGAACTCATTGGACTGTACAGGAGGAGGAATGAGTCTGATTTGACTAAGGTGGTTGTCACCTGATCTGGCGTTATATTTACTTTTTTACAAGCTCACAATGATAAGACGTCTCTCTAATACAGTTAAGGGAAATTTTAGTCATAGCAACTTCACACAAGCACTTTAGCCCTCCAGAGATCATAGCATGACATTCAGAAGGAGCACAGCAGATGCTCCCTAAACCACAGAACAAAAATAAATAAATACTTGTAAACATGCATGCGGGGTCAGTGTGACCCCACTGGACCCTGCACAGGGTATAAAGCTTATGGGGTCAGATTGACCACGTCTCTTAAGATTGCGGGAGGGTCAAGTGATCTCCTGTTCACATCAGAGTCATGACACTCCTTCAGGGATTTAGTGGAGTCTCAATGGATCGGGGCTGTTTTACCAACAAAAGGGAGAGCTAGCAAAAATTTAAACACATGATCATAATTTTATGGACGATAAATGTATTTTGCTACTTACATTAAAACATTTTTTTTTATTCTACCTCAAAGAAAGGATATGCTGAATAAAATGCTTCACAAACTGAACATAATTCAATCCCACTGGTATTATACAGTTAATAAATGATTGTACGGGATGAATAAGATGGCAACGAGCTCAGCCATGATTATTGCATTTAGAGTTCCCATTAGAACTTAGATTTTATTTCAAAGGATTTTCATCTAATTTGAGCTTTCATCACCTCTTTGACTTACTTTGCTACCATGTACAAGCCACAGACATAAAACCTGAATGTGAATTCTTTTAAGCACAGTCACCTCCTCAGATGTGACGGTGAACTGAGCTAAGGGATCTTTGAGGAGGCAAAGGGACTTTTAATGAACAGGCCCATTATTGATCTGTGGACAAAACAGTCGTTAATTATGTGCGGGTGGGCATTTAATTGAGGGAGTGAAAGGAGGTCTCTGCTTGCTAAGGTAATGCATGGGTAAGAATGAGGAGAATTTGATTGAGTCCTGTGCCACAAGGGTAAAGTATGGGACACAAATGATCACTGAGCCGATGCCTCTGAATCTTTCTCCAGGCCTCTGGCTCTTGTCTTTTTTTTCTTCTTTTTTTCCTGCTTCTTTTTGTATTTGAATAAGTGGCACTTGTCTTATTTCACCATTATTTTGCTCCTAAAAAAGGAGAAATTCCCCTTATCAACTCATTTTTCTGTTCTTTTCTCAACTGTGCCTCACAGTTTTTCAAATTCTTGAATTTTATCCTCTTGTATGCAATTCTAAAGAAAACATTTGGGAAGAAATCAGAGTATAAAAGGCTTTCAAATCAACTGAATGTGTGCTGTGACTGTATTTCTATATGTCATATTTACTTTATGTTAGCTACTTAAATCACCTAATTAAGCAGCAGTTTTCATTCATCATTAACTGGCTACTTTTTATGCTTGATATATTCAAGCACAAGTCTTCTACATCTCTGCTATCTCAGGAAGCCTCTAAAGTAGAAGCTTGTTTGATAAAAATTCATTATTCTGTCCTCTTATCAGAACCTAGATCACTGCCCAGGAGACTTAAAACACATGAATAGAAGAAATGTTTTGAACTCTTGTTTAACCCAGCCTGAAAGATTTAAGCATATTTTATTGATCTTTAGTGGAACATTTGTTAGCAATAAGATAATATATGCCACTGATTAGGTTCAGTGTGACACATTGCACACTTGTAACATTATGACTTTAGTTGTTCACACTACAGAAATTGAAATACATGAAAAGTGGAATTTAACTCAAATGTCTACATGGTCTAATCCCTGCAGCGGATAAATTGTGTTTCATAAGCATGAGTATTTAAGCTCAGCACAAATTAGATTCTCATTAAAGGAGACTTATTTTATCTCTACCCCTCCCAAAAAATCATGGCAGGTGTCTACAAGTCTTTGAGCTGGCAGCAATTACCATGCCCATGAAGTAGCTGGTATAACAACTGTTACGTGTCATAAGAATGTGCAAAGCTAATGCTCACATTCCAAAGATGCTTTTAAAAAAGTCTTTCAAAAAGGATTTGTGTAAGGGGATCATTTTCTGCACAAGGGAAATACATTAATGATGCAAGGTATTAATATTGCATTGCTATATTTCACTTTCAGCAGAAAAAAGAATTGCATGTTGTCAACATCGGTTTAAAGCCTACCTATATCAGTTCGACAGCAATAACGTAAATAATTTTTTGGAGAAAGATTTTATATATATTGTTTATTTTCATTATAATGTCTGCTGACACAATCTTTTACATTATTATGAAATATATGAGTAATTTTTGTCTGTATTTTGAATTTTTGTGCTTAACCTTGTTTATAAAGACTCATTCAATAAATTAGAATGTTATTGAAAAGCATATTTATTTTAGAAACACATTGTATAGATTAATTATACACAAATGGATGTTTGAAAGCCTTATTTTTGTTAAATATATCAATTTTCGACTTACAGTTAATGAAAACATAACATTTAAGATTAGAGTATTACATAAGTGTAAATAAGCCTTATGCAAAAAAAATATACAGAAATGTAGGGTAGTGAAAGGTATGCTCAATACCTTCTTAAAGGTTGTCATTTTCAAAAGGTACTTTTAATCTAAGAAGTCTCTTCTTATCACATATTCTAATTTAATGAATACCCTTAAGCCTTTACTGTTTCAAAAATTATTTCATTTCCTAGGGGTAATTATGGAATGCTTGAAGAAATAAAGGCAGTGATTCTATATGACGAAATGCAAAGCAACTCGTTAAGTACGGGGTATCAAATAATGAGTTTAGCATATGAAAAGTTAAATACATCTTTAAGCTTTTGCAAAATTGTATGACTTTATTAATGTCCCAATTCAAATATTTACCTTGTGACAGAGTGTGACCAAAGAAAATTTCTCTGCTATTGTTTCGGTGACAAGCCCCAGCACCCTACTGTTAGTTGGAGGGCTATTAAGGCAGCAGGTTATCATTATATGGCTAGCAGCTGTGACTATTTTTTTCCCTTTAACTCGCTCTGGCCCTTGGGTTGGAGTCTGTGAGTGAGCAAGAAAAAGAATAAAGTACACAGGCATTAGTTTGAGGCCTTACAGTGTATGTGTGTGGGTTTGTTTTTCATGCATCAGCTTTTGTAGCAAGTGTGTCCTTGTGTAAACCTGCGTGTGTTGGGGTGCGTGCACGCGTGTGTGTGTGTATCATGTGTGATCCACATTGCTCTTTTCTCTCAGAGTCCATAACATCCCATTGCTATGTGATAAATGTTTGCTACTGCAGTGCACGTGTGGTCCTAAAATGAAACGACCAGCTGGCCCCCCGCGGGAGTAGTTTATTCTGTGGTTAGACACATCATTACGGGTATAGATCTATTGATGCTTTGCCTTTGTCCTTTATTCTGTTTTGTCTATTTAATTAGCCTTATTTTTTTACAGAAATTAAACATTAAAATAATTGTATTTTATAAATTCGCATCATTTACAAATTTGATTCACAACAATGTGCAATATTTTCTCCAACATTTTGAAGAAATGCTGGAATACAGTGAAAGCTAGATACAGTATAATTTAATTATTAGAAAATTATCACTGCATCTTATAAGAATTAACAAGGCCAACACAATGGCCCAACTAAGACTGTTTTTACTTTTATTTCCAACACCCACAAAATATTGATCCATCATGACAACAAATGGCATAAATACTCAAAAATTACAAATAGCCTTTTCTCCATTATCAATTTTATTTTTATTCTTGAGTAATATTTAGAGGAATGGATCACCTGAGGATTACAGCAGCTGTTGTTGTTCCTTTTGGGCAGTAAGTCTTACACTGTTTGGTAGCCTTTTTATTTGCCCTTACAGCTGTCAAATTTGTTGTGAAAATGTGCTTATGGGTTGAGCAGTAAAGTTGGATATGTACGGTTGTGCCAATGCTGATCTTTTGGGTAAGACAGTGTCATGATGTCAGGTGACATCTGTGCAATCTCAAAGCAGAGAGAGATCAATTAAATTTTGCAACCAGTTGTGATTCCATTTCCCAACTCTGTCCTCCAAGATGACAGAGTTCACTCTTTGCCCCCAAAGAGTAACCACCTCCACAACTTAATCATGGAGAGAAATGATGTGCCTGCAGTCTCTATCCCAATCCCAATGGAATAACCTAGGGCATGCTGTTTATGCGAAAATGTCCAAGACGACCACATTACCTAGTCTTGCAACAAATTCTGGTTCAAGAATAGTATGCCATCCTGTAGCAATGTGTGATTAAGCCAATGACCAGCCTGAGGTTTGTTGTCTATGGTTCTCCCACACACTACTGAAGCCAAGGGATTGTTTAATGAATACATTGATAAATTGCCAATATGTTTTATCTCTTCAAACATCAGTCATCCAGTCCAAACAAGAGTCAAGAGCACTACAAGCTGTTTAACTGTGGCAGAAAGGATTTGGTGGGTTTTACATTAGCACAACATTTATACTCAGGTTTACTGCTCAACTGGCACATGCATTTTCCTTACAAATAGGCTACCATTTAAAGAAAAGTAAACACTGTTCAAATTAAATGAAAAATATTGTGAGCAAGTACTTTTAACAACAAAAATGATCAAACACAAATGACATTACTCTTTATGTAAAGTTTAATGTAAATTAACAAAGTACAACAATAACAATTGTGACAGTGATAAACCAAGTAAAAATGACATGCTATGACGTAAAAAAGTATATATTTTTTCTGGCTGGTTTATGTGATGAAAATTAGATCAAATACATAAAAACAGTAGTAGATGTGATTTTAGACATAAAACATCCATGTTGATTCTGTTAAATCCTTCATGCTGATCATTTGTATTATTTGTCTCCACAGTTTGTTGTCTTAGTCATCAGTTTTGCTATATTATTGGATGCTTTGTCAATACAATTTGTTCAGTACATAATATTCAAAATGTATGTAAAGAAGCTCTGACAAAAAAATTAAATATATTCCTGCTTACCTACAGTTTGCCATTGATAATTAAATTACCTTACCAAGTGTGGAAATCTAACCTCCAAGCTACAAATGAGGACAGCTACTGGCCACATTAGTTGGGCATTAATTATCTTTCATTATAATCAACAATAATTGATCAAATTATTACATGTCCCACTAAATTGTGCAACAAGGGGATTCTGTCAGGTGTGTCGTAAGTGTATTCAAAAGCAGCCAAGCACTCTCAGGCTTTGATAGGAAAGTCGACCTGTACACTCAACAAACACCTGAACACTTTCAGGGCCTGTCTTCATATTAAGATTGTTAATTTGAGCTGATTAGCCTGCCTATTATTCTCAAGATTGCAGATAGTAATTTAGGACTGAGAATACATTTTTAGCAAGGCACGAACAGAAATTACAAGGTGTGTGTGAACAATGATTGCAAAGAATGAAATGGTTGTTGCATCTGAGATAGAAAATGTGACTGAGATTCAGAAAGCAAACTTGAGTGAAATCCACCAACAAATAATTGCATAATGAAAGATATAGGAGAAAGAAAATCCACTTTTGTTAATAAAGTAATTTCATACAAATAATTTTGAACTTGAAAAATAACTCGGCATATGGGCATATTTGTACAAAGTTAAATCTAACTGGATTTGTAAATACAGACAGAACAAAAATATTAATTTAATTACAAGAAACAACTTTTTTAGGTTTTACAACATGTTATTGTAGTTTGAGAAAGTGCAAACAAACAGTCTTGGCAGCCACCTTCATTTATCTGCACTACTATCTGATATATTTATCTACCATCAAAAAAATGAAAAGAAATGTTCAAAAATGTGGCAACAGATTTTCAATTTCCAGGTGCAATAAATACTAACATCTCTGACCTGTCAGGAAATGTGAGGCCATCATGATTTGTAGAAACAACAACAAATAAGGTAGAACAAAAGTTCCATGAGATGTAACAGTTTCTTCTTTGTGTCTAGTGCTGTCCCAGAAATGTGTTTTCTCTGAAGCAGAAACGCCCAAATTGCAACACGTTATTTTGGCATGGCTTCATGATGAACTTAGAGTACACTGATTGCTTGTGTCCTCTTCTCTAATGCCTTAGTTAATTCTCTAATAAAGTTGATTGCTACATTCGGATGTGCCGGTTAGGTTAGAGAGGAAAACCATCAGCAGTACTGTGATGAGGTCCTGTGGCAGAAAACTGTCACTTTAGCTGCTTGGTTGCTTCACCTCTTGTCTATCTCTATTCCTCTTTGCCTCTCAACCATTTTCTCCACCACCTTCCATCCCTCAGCCGCTTCACATTACACTTTAGGAATTAAATTAGAGCTTTCAAAATCTTCAGACATGCTTATTACCGGCCTGGCATTGTTGTAATGTTACTGACCTTGACCTGTTAAGGATTAATCCTAGCAGACAGGGCTGAGCGGGCTCCCCGGATGATTCTAATGCAGAGCACAGACACAGGTTGTGTTTACCAATCTGAGATAGACAAAGAGAACAAACAAGTACCACCTCCTCACTCTGGGAGAGCAGTACAGACTCGGCTTTCTGTGTCACGTCAGACAGCAGGAGACAAAATCTGTGACACCATGTGCGAATGTGTGTTACGAAAGCAAAAGTTCTAACTCTGTGTTTAAATAGCTAGCAAATTATGCATTTTTCCCAAGGTAGTCATGAAAGGGTAAATAGTCACCTGCTGTACAAAGGCAGGATGTCTGTGTGGGCCATTTTAACAGAGGGGTGGTGCTTTATTGCAGCTAAGCAGGTCATATTTGCCATGTTTAGAGAAGGAAGTTCTGGAAAAAACACAATCAAAGAAAAATGGCATTTTCTCAGGTGTCCAGCAACTTTTTGATTTCTGCGAAGTTCACCACACCTGAATCCATCCATCCATCCATCCATCCATCCATCCATCCATCCATCCATCCATCCATCCATCCATCCATCCATCCATCCATCCATCCATCCCTCTTACACCCATTGGGGTCAGGAGGGATGCTAGTGAATATCTCCACCTGAATCACTAAAATTTAAAAACACTTTGAGCCCAAAACAAAATTAAATAATTAATAATGATGGCCCCCGTTTGTGGAACAATCTGCCAGAGAATCTGAGGGCCGCAGAAAATGTTGTCTTTAAAAGCAGGCTCAAGACCCATCTTTTTAACTGCATTTCCAGATTTGGATCATTTCTGTGTAGTTTGTGCATTTTCTATACAGTTGTGTGTTTTTCCATGTGGGGTGGGTTGTTTGTTTTATTGATCTGTACAGCACTCTGAGCTGCTTTTAGTATGAAGGGTGATTTATAAATAAAATTGATTGATTGAATTATTAAATATTAGGTCTTTATCAGTAAAACCTCTGTGCATTAGGAAGTGTTGAACCAGATAAAAGTTGCTTTACAGATATACAAAGTAAAATTAATTATTGCAATCTAAAGCAAGTATGGTATTATTTTAAGTAATCTTTCCATTGTTTGTACAGTGTGTTCACTTATACCCAAATGAAAGGAAAAGGAAAATAAAAAATCTACACCTGTCTGTTTTGTTGACAAACTGTAGGATGTTTCAGTTTTGATCTCTTGGCCTTGGGCTCCAATTACTTGTGCCTTCAGAGCATTAATGTGGTTAGAATCGGGGAGGTTTTTAAGTTTACATAATACTGCAGTGGAACAATCAGCATTGCTAATTTAAATTTTAGAAATTGTTATCCATAGTAAGAAATGATACACAGAAGTGCACATGGTGCCATTTGTCATGGGGACATCATAGTGTACTTTTTGCATAATGGAGCAAAAGATACACCAAGAGAGAGTGTTTGGGAGAAAAGGTAAAGACAACTCAATGACTGTGGATTATGTCCTACATTTATTGTCAAAAAAGATGAAGTGTCAAGAAAATTATGGACAGTAAATGACTGCCATAGTGTCTTCAGTCAGAGTTTTCTTCAAATTCACTTTAAAACAGACTGCTACAGCAGATTCTTCCTGCTTACAGTCATCACCATCTACAGCAACTCTTTGGAGGACCTTGAATAAATATGCCTTTAATTTCCCTTTGGGATCAGTAATGTAGTTTTGAATTAAATTGAGTGACACACAGTTTAAAGAAGGATTTGATCATTTAATATATGATCAAAAACAAGAATAGTATGGCCAGACTGAAAAATCTTCTTAAGACCAGGGCATTCACCTTGACTTACTGGCTGAGAAAGCCAGCCAAGAGACCCATAATATATCTGGAGGAGCTTTAAAGATTTATAATTCAGGTGAGAAAATTTGTAGATATGGCAACTATCAGTTATGTGTTTCACAAATTATTATTGCAAGAATACCTCAAGATATTCCCTTTGGTCAGGTAGTACCAACCTGACCCGACAGATCAACCTGAAGACATTGTTTTTATTGTGAAACATAATGGTGACAACATCATGATGTTCTTCAGACTAGGGCAAGAGTTCACACTCTAAATCAAATATGCTTTGATTTAGATCAAAGCATATTCTACTGCGAATCTGTGGCAAACCTTGAAAACTTTTGTTTCCAGATGCTTTCCACACATTCTAACAAAACTTCATATTTTCTGAAAAGAAGAACATGCAAATATTTCACTCTATTGATCAGAAAATCTAATAGAGGCATGTGTCAATGACCTGCAAGTGTAACTGCATCAGAAAGTGCTTCTACCGTGTATTCACTCAAGGGGGCTTAATACAAATAGTACATTTTTTAGTTTAAAAGTGGAAAGCTTTACCTTTAGAATTTGTCACACTTTTCACAGATAAAAACACAAAGTGCCTCAAAAAGACAGAGCCTGCATCATTTCCTTGCATTTCACAATTATATATTGGTCTATTATGTAAAATACATACTGTATGATATAGTGTAGGTGTGATATAGTGCCGGAGTTATGTGTTTGCATAACTCCAGATGGATTAACTAAAGAGAACAGGCAAATATAAGTTCTTCATTTCACATAACTTTCTGAAAGGCATTAGCAAATAAAGTCAAATCATAAAAAAATAATTGATTTCTGGATCTAGATTTCACTTAGGTCACTGGCATAAATAGTTGGATATTTAGGGAGTTAATGAGTGGCTTTGAGTAGGATTACTTCTAGAGTGAGTGGCAAAAAAATATTACAGGTATTCCTATTATGTTGAACATCTACCACAAAGCACAACCACTTCTCTTTTCAACAAAGAAACCCCTAACCCTATATTGCTATGGAGTATTTTTTTTTCTTCATAAGAACACAATGAAATCAAGTTGCAGACAAATCTTAGACACAATGTAAAGTGACTATGATATTAGAGACAAACATAATTATTTTGAGAGTTAAATTTTTTATGAGAGACTTTTGCTGTAGATTAAAAAATATAATGGTTTTTAAATGAAGTGGTAGTTGAATGATAAGATGGTTACTTATCAATATTAGTCATTAGCTAAACAGCTGAAATTATGTTTTGATTGCCAGCTGATTAAACATATTTGGTTAATGCATTTTATGGCATTTAACTGTTTTAACAGTTCCTGTTATCTTGATTTTGTGTACACTTGCAACTAAATGTTATGATTTTCTCAGCAGGGGCTTCATTACTGAGACTAAGATCATTCTGTAAGCATTTCATTAATGCTACCTTGGCTCAGGTGTGTGTTGCCTCATGCCGATAAATGTTTATTTTCACATCCACTTGTACTACTTGTATTATATTACAATATTTCTTCAAATGTTTTGCATGTTTAAGTTTTTATTTCGTTCAATGCCTTGGTTTATTCTGGCTCCAATTAGTGCAGCATGTTCTGTGTGTTTCCAGTATTCATTTTCTTATCTTTACCACAGACATATAGGAAGAAAAAAAAAGAAAAAAAAAGAATTATCTCCTTTTCCAGTCATTTCCCCAGAAGCAAGTAAACCCAGCCTTCAACCATATTTGGACACTGATTTAGCCTCTATTAGCCCTAAAAGCCTTTTAATCTTTGTATCTTTCAATGTTTTTTCATTTTACTTTGTTCTTTTTATAACTGCAGCAATTAATCCACCCTGACTTACTTTTTCTCTGGTATTTTTTGCCTAGGTTTCTGTGTTCTGGCGTCTTTATGCCCTTGTCCTTGTGTCGGCTCCTCTTTTCTCCCTCAGCAGTGTTTTGTGATTGGCAGCCGAAGTCTGACTGCGGTAGAGTTAATAGAGAATAGAGAGGAATACCTAGAGGATTTACAGCTGAGTGGAGACGCACAAATAAGATAATGACTTGGGAATAACAATTTTACTGCACAGTTTGGGAACGCAGTGCAGAGTGAGGAAGAGAGAGAGCTGCTTAGTTGAAAAATCAAAAGGAGCATACAAAAAAGTCTCAGACAGACAAGAAGACTTGGAGACAATGAGGCAGACATAAGTGAACTGATTCCAAGCATGAATCAATCTAAATATGATAACTTTTTCAGAATGCATCTCCATTACAGATAATGGTTTTGTATTTTTAGACAAACAGCTGATTAATTAAAATAACCATTTTCATTTTATTGCATTTGTTTTACTGACATTTTTTTTCATTATTGAGACATGACAAAGTTTTTCAATATCAACACTTTCTGTAGTCTGAGTGTTTTGGGTGGGCTGCCTTTGCATTTGTCTTGCATTTAGCCTTGTTGTGATGTTTATATTCCTCATCCAAAACAAAGGATAAGTCCCAATATAAGACATTTTTATCCCACAGTGAAAGAGGCGCCTGGTAAGGGGAGATAACCCAGTAAAATTTATAATGCCCTAGTGTTCCTTTAACTTTGCCAAGCAGGAGCGGGTCACCCATCAAAACCATAATTTGTAGTCATTTTGTTGTTGGTTGAGTTATAGTGGCTGGCAGCATTTCGAAGGCCTTCTCAAGGGACGGTAATCTCAGAAAGAAGACAAGAGCTCTTGGTGATATGATTTCCTTCTCTTGCTTCACTGCTCTGTCCCTCCATCATCTCTTTGACATCACTCAACGCTCAACAAAGTAGCTAATGAAGCAGAGGAAGAGAGAATATTTGCCTGGTAATTAAGAAAAATGAAAGGAAGTGGGGTTTGAAAGCTGACACGGATGCACTCTGTAATTGTCCTCTCCTTGATGTGGTATTGAGGCATAGTCTATACTTTTTCTGTGTTCTCCTAATAAGTGTTTGCAAACATGAGTACTTCGTCTAGCTTTTAGTTTAATTCTGTCAATGCATTTGCCATTGCTTCATTTTGTGCTTCATTTTGGAGGTTTTTTCAGCTTAAAACAGGGGTATCAAACTCCAGTCCTCAAGGGCCTGCAGTTTTTAGATGTGCCACAGGTACAAAACACTGGAATGAAATGGCTTAATTACCTCCTCCTTGTGTAGATCAGTTCTCCAGAGCCTTGCTAATGACCTAATTATTCTGTTCAGGTGTGCTGCAGCAGAGGCACATCTAAAAGTTGCAGGACAGTGGCCCTCCAGGACTGGAGTTTGACATCTGTGGCTTAAAATGTAATGTACAGTTACTACAGCAGATGAAACATCCATCCAACCATTTTCTGTACAGCCCTCCTGATCTATTGGGGTCAGGAGGGCTGCTGGTGCCTAAAATAAAATAGGCACCAGCAGCCTCTCGCCCAAACATTTCGGGCGAGAGGCGGGGTACACCCTGAACAGGTCGCCAGTCTGTCGCAGGGCAACACAGAGACAGACAGGACAAACAACCATGCACACACTCACACCTAGGGAGAATTCAGAGAGATCAATTAACCTAACAGTCATGTTTTGGGACTGTGGGAGGAAGCCAGAGTACCCGGAGAGAACCCACGCATGCACAGGGAGAACATGCAAACTCCACGCAGATTCCCTGGGCCGGGAATCGAACCCAGGACCTTCTTGCTGCAAGGCAACAGTGCTACAAACTGTGCCAATGTGCAGCTCGAGTAGATGAAATAGATGAAAGTATAATTAGTTTCCCTCCCTCTATTAAATAAGACTAAACTTTTCCTTGCTATTTGTCAATTTCTATGACATATAGACAATGAATTTGTTGTTGCTGAGCCACATTTACTCAAATACTGTGAATTAATGAGAACTTTACAAAGCCATGACATTATCATCTGAATGTTCTCAATTTGTTTAAATGCAAAGTGATACCTGTGTATATGAACTTATTTTGAAAAAAAGCAATTAAAAAATGTCAAATAAATCTATTTTTCTGGCATTTAGCAAATAGCAATTTTATCATTCCAACTAAAGTCAAACAGGCAACTGTAAACCTACCATTTAAGCTGCCTGCTCTAAACATTGACAATTTGCTGCATTCAGGTAATTTTCTAAAGCAGTCCAAAGCCATCCCTAATTAGGCCACTGAGTTCAAACAGTTCAGGTAAAATTATCATCTTAAAAATGTCAACATCTCCAGAAAAGACTTATTTTTAGACCTCTGGTTATTATGGCTACATAATGTAGAGAATCCTCCACTCTCTGCTAAGAGGTGTGCTCAATTGCCTTTACACAGTATTGGGAATTTCACTGTCATCTGTAACGCTGCTGGAGGTTTTGCAAAACTGTTTGGAAATTTGTTATTACCATGTTGGCCCCAGGTACTACATTTTCACACTATTCCCTTACAATGCTGGGTGCCCATTAGCTACAGCTTCATTTCATGCCTCAGACACATAAACTCATATAAAAGTAAGTGTACTGTAAACAGGGAAAGCAGTGCAATAGGTCAACTGGGCCCTGGAGCTTTTTTAACTGTTGGCATTTTTGTTGTTCGTTTGTGTCTACATATAGAAAATCAAATAGAATTCCACAAAAGGTAAGGGAATTTCAACACAGTTTTCTTATGTTTTGTGTTTCTAAAATATTAACGATTTTTATGAAAACAATGGTTTGTGTAATTTATACACATTTGCATATAAAAGCCAGCACAGAGTAGTGGGGTTGGGAATATATTGTTAGAGGATTCTGTGGATATTAAATCTCAACATACATAAACACAAAGTCTCCTCACATTGTGTATTCTTCTGGTAAATGTTTGTAAACGAATGTTAAAGCACCACCAACATTCATCTGGACATTCATCTTGCCCCTTTAGCTTGTTTTAATGTAGGTCTATTCACTTATTGCGATCAATACTAATCTTGTTCCAGTGTCGATTATGTGTAGATTCCTCGCAGTGTTTGATGTATTTTATAAAGGTCACCAATTTTCACCTAAGATAATGTATTGATTATTTTGTTTAATTAGCATGTTGTGTTTTTACAACAATAACTGAATGGGATAGTCCAGAATAAACAATCTTGTTTGCAGTTGGTTAATCAAAGCAATTAACCATTTCTCAGCAGATTAATATAATCAGCAGAGAATTATTTAGCATTGTAATCCTCATTCTGACAAGGTTTTTATTTGGATGACTAAAGCTTCAGCAAGTGTCAAATTTGACCTTTAGTTTGCACATTAATTACCCAAACATTCACATCCCAATTTAGCCATTATTTTTGCTGATTTCTGGGGATCTTAGAGTGCAAATTCCATTGAGTATTTTTGTTAATTATAAATGTCCTAATAATTTAAAGTGCAAAGGCCCTTTGTTCTCTAGCAGTAAATCATTTTAGCTCTTAATGTAGTTGTAAAGTTATCTTTTTATTTTCCACATGTATTTGTTCAGTCTTAGACTTTTGATTTTAAAAAATTCAATTCTGAGACCAATCCATTTTTGACATCTGTTTTTTTATTGATATGCTGTGACAAATAGTATTTGCATTCATGGCCATAATCTAAGAAGCTAATTCTGTTGAATTTAAACCTCACACTTTCACTAGCACCACAATTGTCCCCTTTGTATATCACCTCTGGTCCCATGCCGGGATTTTGATTTACTTCTGATGGACATTGTTCGTTTTATGACAGTAATAATAACTTCAGTGCCATCTAAATGGTTGCGATCATAATGCTGAGAGCTCACAGCGTGTTGATGGTCGTGCGGCATCCTCAGCAGGCAGTGTATGAGCTGACTTCAAAGGTGTGATTTACCTCACAGTGGAGTGTGGGACATTGCAGCTTATATGGGCAGCTGTCATTTTCCCACTGAACTCCACCTATTGGATTGTATAGTTTAGTATTAACAGTGCTTCCTTTAGGAAGGAAAACAAAAACCTTTCGGTGTTCAGAAATGTTTTTCCCTTCCCATTTTTTCAACAACCATGTTTTTTTATCTGATGTCTATTCTATGTTACCATTTGTGTCATTTGGGACATGTACTTTAATGCCAGTTTGAATTAGACAAAGAAGGAAAGTTGAACGCAACTCTTCTTGATAACATCTTGATTAATATTGATCAATTCGCCAGCAAATGCGATTACTTTACTCAGCTGCAAATTGAAACCTAACACTCATCCACTCTCCTCTTCTCTCCTTGGAATGCATCCTGCAGCATTGTGCTGATTTTAATGCAAAACCTGGCCTTTTCTGCCACCAGAAGAACACAATGAATAGATTGATTAGGCAATATCGTAATGGGGATAGGATAATGAGCCTGCCAGTCATGTTGTCTTCAGAGAAAAAAAAAAATGTCCAGGCAGTGAAATTGGTGTTTTGGGATGAGTCACATAATATCACCATAACAGATACTCTAAATGGAAGGAAATATCTTTTAAGCAATACTTTTAAGATGTCTCTGTAGGTTTACAAAATACCAACAGTGAGTAACATTTAATAGGCTTCGTTTTTATGTAATGATTAGAAATGACCTTAACAAAGGATTTTAAACTCAATCTGTATGGCTCTTGCTTATTATCTTAAGTTTACCCAACTAGTTAGAAAGGTGTGTGATGGGGCGTGCTGTGGTGGCGCAGGGGGTTAGCACGCCCCACGTTTGGAGGCCTTAGTCCTCGACGCGGACGTCGCGGGTTCGACTCCCGTTCCCGACGACCTCTGCCTACTGTAGAAAAAATACGAGCCACTAGCGCAGCAAAAACTCTTCGGAGAAACAAAAAAAAAAAAAAAAAAAAGGTGTGTGATGAAAACCAGCAAATCTCTGTAATTGAACAGACTATGAATTTGGAATAATTAAAAAGGAGGACAGCTATTTTGCTCTTTATTATTCGCTGCTTTTGACACAATTTCTGGACTGGAATTGCAACACAGTATTCCACTTAGTTTGTTAATATTTGATGGGCAGATTTAAGGATAACATTTGTAAGGATCACAAAGCCATACTTACACCCATACTTGAAAAGTACTTAGCATATGTTCTATTGCTATTTGTTACTATGGTTAGGGTTATTTGAAAAAATAGAAATAGATATTTTGAAAATATAAATATGTTCTACTATTTATACTATTTACAGTCATTGCTTACTATACTAAGCAATGACATTTAAGAAGATTCTTTTCCTTGTTCATCAACATTTTCAGAAATTTTTAACAGAGATTCTGAATATGTTAAGAGTTAATTAGCAAACAAATAATAAATAATCTACATATATTTCAAAAATCAGTATTAGTGTGCAATTCCAACTTCAGGTTTTATGATTTAGATTAACTATATATAGAAAAGAGCAATTAGCAATTGCGAGGTAGAAAGGTATGTTCAACATTAAATTATTTTAAATTAACCTTCCATGTCACTACATAACAGTAACATGAAAAATGTAGCAATTGTTTTCCAAAGTCTCTAAACCTAAACCTGAAACACATACAAAATAAACTATCCCTAGCATTCCATCTGTATTGCTGCTGGGCTTTGAGAGAAAATTCTCTTGTATCTGGCACTAAAGCAATTTGTTTTATTTGTGTTTCGGCCCAATAAAGTGTCAACTCTTGTTCTCACAAACTCGTAAGACATTTTCAGCAGAAATAAAAGGAGGCAACGTAAAGATCTTTGCCAGAAGAGTATAGTTACTGACTGTGATCTATGATTTTGTTCAATAACTTTTGCTCTTTTTGTCTTTTGGGACAACATGGAAGTCTCTACCTCTGTGTCATGAAGCTTGTCCCTATACATTTCTTTTGAGGGCAGTTACAAACTGGTAGCATGCAGCCAAAAATATCTAGTGGACTTCAGAAAAGCTATTACAACATCTAGGACACTCTAAAAGCTGGCTTTCCCAGATAATGGTTCTAGCATCGGTTTGCCTGTGTGTGTCCACGTATGCTGCAGAGAGACATCGAAACACTATGCCTTTCAGTCTGTGTGTGTAACTTTGAAGAAATGAATGTTCAGCCAGCTATTGATTTTGGAAAAGGCTCTCACTGAGATGATGAGGAGGTGTGTCCTGTGAAGTGGCTATTATGTGAAATCAGTTGCTGTCGGCTGATTTCTGCACACTCTATATTCATTGCTTCCAGCTCTCTAAAATAGCCGAGGCTGCATCTCCTTAACATGGACTCAACTTAATTCAGGTTTAATGAACATCCCACTGGCTGAGGATGGCTTGTAGGTGTAGCTGCAACTATGATTTTTAAAAAGATATTCTTTAAAAGTATAGTTTTTTCAGAGGTAATTTTCAAGATTTCAAAAAAAAATAAGTGTAAATGAAGTTGAATAAGTTTTTTTTTTGTTTGTTTTTACATTTGATACATGGTCTGTACTTGATGATAAACAATAATGATCTTGTTATTATTATCTAGTCTAATAGATTATTCTCTAATATATTCTAGTCTATTCTATATAATTTAATAAATAGGTAATTGAGTTGAATGCTTAGGCCTATCTACAGCAGTCAATAGATGTATGTCATCAGACTTTCCATGGTAATTATCATCCTTTCTTCTCATGACACTACCGAATGGAAGAATGTGAATATCAAGAAATTTGGAACTCAAAATTTACCCTTGTGGTTTTATTTAGTGTAAATTGTAAAATTTTGACATATTACCAGTGTTTGAAAAGTTTATTTTTATTTTTTGTCTTTGAGATGTGAGTTAACATTCCCAGAAATCCCAAACTGTCCAAGTCTATCCTGTAGCATGTTTTTGGTTAACAATTGATTAGAAGTACTTAGTTCTAGCAGATCATTTTGTCTTGTGCACATCCTTTATGTTTTAAATGTGTAAGTATGCTTGTGGAAATGATGAAAAGTGGTTTTGTTAAACTGTGATAAGTGGTGAACAAGGTTCATGAACTCCACTGAAAAGAAGTTCTTAATCTCAGTGACATTGTCCTAGGCAAATGAAGGTTAAATAAGAAAAATAATATTTGAATTATTTTTTTTTTCCATTGTCTGATATTGTTTTTGAAAAATTGGATTGCCATGTTTGATTAATTGCTACATTGTAAGTCACCAAATAGTTGTGAAAAACACTCTATTAACTTTCTACATATTCCAACTCTGCTTCCTTATTGCTTTCTAACAGTTTCTTTTTAACTGCTTGGTAACAGACACAGAAAAAAAACTATGGAAACAGACAGACATATGATCACAACTATGAGTCATTTAGAATGCCTAAGTTAACTAAACTGTATATATTTCAGAGTGAAAGCCAGAGTAAACAGAGATAACCAGAACCATTTATGGGGAACATGCAAATGCCACACATAGGGCCCTAACTAGGGTAGAACCCAGACTCTCATGCTAACAACTGCTCTAATGTGTAGCTGTAAGGAACAAAGTTTAAGGAAATACTTTACCCATGTAACTTAGGTCAACATTGACCTTTGAAAGCCAACTGATGAGGATTCAAACAGCCTGTGTTCCGGCTGTTGACATTTGACATGAAATTCCTTCTAATTCTTGAGCAGCTACATAATAATTACTGCAGTTATACAACCTGTCCTCAGGCTTGGAGGCTTGACCTTTCTGCAAATAACATGTTCATCTCCCTTAATGCGAAAGCAGGCATGTCATTTCCTATTGTGCCTCCAAACACAGCAACTAAGATGTCATCTTGCATCAACTTGCATATACTTGCACTACTCTGAGGGCATGTACTGTGTGACAGATTAGTTTTGTTGGTTTTTATCTCTAAAGAGGTTATCCTAACTGGCAACATCAGAGAGAATAACAGGGCTAATCAATATAGCTTGCTAGCAGTTCTTAGATGTTTATGTTTGGTTCCAACTTTTGCTTTGTACCTCCCGGAGTTTTGAAAGAGATTGATTCAAAGAACTCCTTGCACAACAACTTTAATAACACAAACACATAAACACTCTACCATTAGAGTTGTGAAGGGTAAGAAGAAACACAGATTCAGGTTCGATCCCCTCTGACCACAGTCTGGCCTAATGGGAATCGTATGGCTGAGTGCACCACACAGCACACAGCGTCAGGATGTATGGCCACCTAGTGAGAGTTTTCCACCCACAAAAATGAAACATGCTGAGAAGAAAACTGTGGCTATGTTGCTGTTCGACACGCAGAGAAAGTATTCAGCTCTGGATTTCCTTCACTCTTCACAAAGCACAACTGTTTTAATAATCTTATTTTCTATAATATGCAGAGACTATTTTAAATATAATTTTTTTCTGGTGCAAATTATTGGATTTGTGTTTTGCTTGAATTTAATATGAAAGGAAAATGGTTTGTAATATTCAGATTTTTAGTTCTACAATAATGCTGAAACATGGATAGTTTTCTTTTCCCTCTACAGGTATGAGCTATACTTGATGGGTATATCACTTAAATAAGAACACATGTTGAAGTTTATGACAATAACATGAAAGAAAATGTGCAAGAACCCAAGAGGTATGATGACTGGATATTATTTCTGTACTGTTCTGCGGTATCTTAGCTTTTTTGGATTGGTATTGTGATAAATATGCCATAATATGCTACCTCTGAAGTCCTCCTTTAATGATTATTCTTCTGAATACACTTTAATATTTGAGGTTGCATGTAACATAATTGTAAACAAAGCTGCTGGGGTCTGATCAAATTGAGGTCCAAAGTAGGATAAAATGCCAACACATATTTAGAAAAATATATAAAATATGAAAAGGGTAAATGATAAGCAAAGCATAATGCAAGATGATGATATGATGATATAACTCTAGGGAAATAGTAGTCTTTTATTAAAAGCAAACAAGCAAAATACCAGGTAAAAACACATTTTTTTATTTTTTTATTATTTGTCAAAACATAGTTTCCATGGCACAGCATAATTAGGTGTCTTGTTTTTCTTTCCTTAATATTTTCTGTTCAGAAGCATAAATTAATGATTTATGTAATCTACATCAACCTCACTTCCAGCCTCCGGCCTTGGAGTGCAATCATGCACTGATGCTGCATGATGCATCCAGCCTCCTTTCATTAAAAAGGGTGCAAACAGCCCCGACACATTTCTTCTGATGGACTCAAATCTAGTTGGTACTATGGCAGTCCATCTGACCCGCTTGGTTTTGTATTAGCATTAGACGGAAGCCGCTCCTGAAAGGCACGAGTGGTCTCTTGTTATCCTCAGAGGGTCCCACATATTCAGCCTGGAGCTAAGGGCAGAGGCAGAGCAGTGCCTTGACAGACAGCACCGCTCCTCCACCATTCTCCGCCCATGAGCACTGACAGCTGTCAGCTACCTCGGCCGTCACCTATTTTCAGCTGACATAGGCATGCACATGCGTGTAAGTAAAAAAAAAAAAAAAAAAAAAAACATGCATGAAGTCACAGAGGAGCAAGTCAGTTCAGGCTCTTAGCCCAGTCAATCCCTGGTTTTATGTGGTTCACTCTTATGCTACCTCTCTCACTAGTTTTTCTCCCTCTCCAAAGGCCGGGGATACTGAGTGTCAGCCACCCGTGAGATGAGCGATTTAGTAATTGTGCACTTGGCAGCCCAGGCATTTGGGTCTCTGCAGTACTAGTGGACATTGTGTCATATATGGGCTGAGAAACAAGTCAGCAGGGAGAGAAGGGAGAATAAAACGATAGACAAGATAAGCCAAAGAAAGGGAAGTCTGAAAAATAAATCTATGGAAATGATTGGACACAGAGATTACTTAAAGAAAGACTGTGGGTGCAGGCCCATCTTGGTATGTAGGTGGAAGCTTTTCAGTTTTGAAGACTAACAGCAGTACTGGTTTTAGATGGTGGGGCATCAGGGGTGAAGAGAAGAAGAATAGAAAAAAGAAATGAAGGAAGAGATGGGGGTGGAAAAGCAGCAATTAGTGTAATTAGAAAACAAGCTTTAGCAAGCCACTGACAATACGTCACCTCTCATTACAAACCATAAGCAAACAGAGCACTCTAATTCAAGGCAGCACCCATTCTCCAGACAGTTCCTTGTGTCAATGCAGATTTTGTTCTCTAAAGTCATGCATGGCTGCATACCATCGACTTGCCAATACAACACACAGTTTAAGATTCAAAATAAAGAGTCCAGTTGTGAATACAGAGAAAAAGGAGAGATAGAGACACCTCAACAGGAGCAAAGTCTAGGTAGCATGCCGCTGATGGAGAATATAATGTCTGGAGGACGAGAAGAGTCTAGTTCAAATCCTTGGTAAACTAAAGAGGGTCTGATTAATTCACATGAGGTAAATGAGTTGAATGTTTGCATAGTGGAGGTTTGACTAGAGAAAATAATGTTTGGACAAGTATAACATGACAGCTGCGTTATTCTCTTCAGCAATGGGAGGATGACATTTGAATACTATGAGTTTTGGCTTACACAAACTATCTATTTCTTTATAAAACACTACATCACTATAGTGAATATTATGAGTTTAGGCTTAGAAAATACCTGTTTTCTTGATAAAATACAGTACGTCACTACAAAACTGAAAGGTTTCTAACATCAATAATTAATGTACTAGTGAATTTTATTGAAGATTGTTGTGTGCAGTAGATAATTTTTTTATTTATTTTTAAATGCTTGCTTGTCTTTTGTGACTCATTTACGTCGTTGAATGTTTACATTATTTCTAGAGTTGTTTTCATGGCAACCTAACTGCTTCTGTGCTGAAGGTCTTTTTTTTTCGGTACCTATTTTTTGCCGTTTTTTTTCTTCCTCTAGCTATTAAAACTTCATCACTGCAACATCAGCAATTTATAGAAACTGACATGTTTTCTCTTGCACAACTTGTATATTTTTTATTCTTTTCAGCTGAGTGTTACATGACACGGATATGATGAGCAATGTGATTATAACAAATCGGATTGCAAATGACAAAAATTGGCTATTTAATAAGCATGGTTGAGGAACTGGACTCTGGTGTTGGGTTCACTTGACTAAGCAGACTATTTGAACTCCTTGTGGGCCCAGCTTTTGATGGCAGCTTTCATCCATCTGATGGCAGATTCTGGCAGGAAAGACAGAATCATGTATGGCTCGCTATCTGCAGTCTAAGTGTGTTACAGTGTCTGTGTAATGTGTTTGTGTATGTATATGTATGTTGCAGAGGATGATTTTAAGCAAATACAAAATCACTCATTGCACAAATCAATCTGAGGCACAGATAGACTGCCGCGAATGAGTGGGCTCAGGGGAGCCATGTGTTAACCACCGGTTATTAAATGCCAAATCTAAACTTCTCTTCTCACATAGCAATAATTTGTTTTATATTTATTCAACTTTTCTTTATATTTGTCTCCATAGCATCTGAACAGAGATTCTGCTGTTAGATAACAAAGCTGTAATGTTTCCTAATGACAGGTTCAGCCAGGGTTGTCACTTATTCTTTTGCGAGGGGTGGAAAGAAATTTACTTGAATCTGAGCGTAGTTTCAGTGTAGCGTAGTTGATTCTTCGCTGTGTCTTGTGGGAAATAACAGCCAGACAGCAGCTGATCTGAAGGCACTTTTAATGCTCCTGCATTCAAATAGCAGAAAATAGTAGTCAAAAACAGGCTTTTTCTCATCAGTGTTCCACAGCACCTTTCCCCACAGAATCCGAACAGAAAGAGCATGTGTGACTTGTGTAAAATAACACATTTACCTTACAAAATAAAAATAATTGCAACAATAATTAATAACTAAGCCCAAACATGAGCATAATAATCTTAAACAGTACATGAATAAGAAAAATAAATAAATAAACAAAATAATCTCACACCAAAAGTAATGAAACATCACATACCTGCATTCAAATAGCAGAAAATACAAATTCTATATTCAAAAACAGACTTTTTCATCACAGTGTTCCACAGCGCTTGTTTAACCACGAACAATACTATTTCCAGCACATGGATGTAGCATTTCATTAGGCTCTTATGTAGCTTATGCTACATAAGCGGCTCTTATGTAGCATAAGAGCAGCTAAATAGCTGCTAACACAGTTCTATCACTGTTTAACAAAGTTTAAGTGCTCCAAAGTGCAATATTTTACAAGAACAGTAATCAAACTGTCACTTATTATGCTTAAAATACACTTATTGAAAACAGAAAGCAAGACTTCACACCTTCTCCCACAGAATCCGAACAGAAAGAGTGACAGAGAGCGTGGGAAAACCCTTCACAGACTATAATGGTATGATCCGTTAATTTGTCTTTTTAAACCTTGAACTGACACTCAAAACAATCATCCACAAACTCAATATGTTCAACAATAAATATAATTTATGTGGTAATACATAAAAATATGCATAATTTATGTGTCACATTTTCATTCGTAACACATTAAATTTGAATAAAAATAATAATTTTGAAACAGGAAGTTACCCACTGTTTTGCAATGGATCTGTCGACTTTTCAAAATAAAAGCTGCCGATGCTCATATGATTTGTTACCGTAACAGCTTATCACTTGACAATCTAGTGTAATAACATCACACTGCTACACTCACCCCCACTGTTTTACACTAGATTGCGGGTATGTTACCCAAATAACAAAGAAAAACAAAAACAAACCAAACAGAATAAAACAACACAAACAAAATAAACATACAAAAAACAAAAACTTACAAATCTGACCACAACAATACATGTAACCCAAGAATACCCTCCATACAAAACCAAAATGGTCGACCAGCAAAGAGCTATTCATTGAAGAACTAGGGGAGTTGTGGGGTAGCTAAATCCCCACCTCACAATAGAAGACATGCCACTTACACATCTATCATAGAGTACACCCAAAATCACCCAAATGTGTCCAATGCAATGGACAACCTAAATAAAATTATGACCAGACCTCAGTGAAAGAAGTCCCAATAAAGAAGAAAAATAAATAAATTACACATATAACAAAATAAATGGCCCTTGAATGATCTATAACAAAATCTTAACTCGTTGTGTGGACATTGTCTGAATCAACCTGTAACCCTAACCTGTTTGATAAGTCTACCCAGTCTTGTCCATATCCCTTCCCCTTGAACAACCGAAGGAATCCCTCAAGGTACAACTGTAACGACTGAGTCACATCTAGACACATGTGAGCCACTAACTGCCTTGGCCACTTCATGAATACACACATGAATATAACAGAAAATATGGGAAATATTGATTAAAAAAGAGTTGAGCATATAATGACTAAAAATAAAGGGTAGTTAGTCAACAAAAAAGGTGACATTCGGATGTACTTTTGTAAACATGCGGAACAAAAATGGGTATGTAAATAAATTGACTTGCGAAAAGCTGACACATCTAGAAGAGGCACCAGATGAAATGAAAGGTGGCATCATTGGTAGTGACATAGTTATCCTTATTTTTTCTGATTATACAACAATCACTCAGAAAAGTGAAGTAGTAGTCCTTGCAGGCACTTCACACACTGTGACAGTCACAAAACTAGCTTTGTATAGTATTAATCTCTTATTTATATACCATTAATATAAGAGCAGAAATGGTTGTGTTTTGAGTATGAGTGTAACTGGACATCATGAAAAGGTATAAAGCTGTGTTATATCATGTCATATATGAGTCTGTGTTCTACATCATTGCGGACACTTATGCATATTCTAAGAAGAGAGGCTCATTCTTGTTTATGTTGTGCAGAGCGACACTGGATTTAGTGTCAGCAGCATGCTGTGTGGAGTCGTAAGATATGTCTTCAGATCATCTGAAACATTTACCTTGAACAGTTTTATTTTATTTTATTTAACAGTGTAGCCTGCTTATGCTTGGAATGTCAGTTTCTGGTTTGAGTGGATAATTCTAAATACTAAGGTATGCAAGATTGTCCATTATTTTTCCCAGTTGAGGATGTGTTGATTAATTCAGAGGTTACAGTCAACACGGGGCAAATTTGACAAATAAAACAGGAATGTTGAGCTTTTTGCAAGTCGTAAAATAGAAACTCACAAATACAATTTAAAGGGGCTAATATAACAGAATCCAGGCAGAAGAGAAACTAATGTCAGAATAGACAAAAAAACAAAATGTTTGACATAAAAAAACGAAGACTACAAATGTCATGACTATGAAGTAAAAACAGACATGAAGAAGGGAGATTTTGTGTTTCTGAGAGATGTATAGCTGTGTGTGTACATATGAGTGTGTGAGGCTCAAGCTTAAGTATAACCAAAGTCAGTTGGTTATACTTAAGGTGGCACACATTTTCTGTATGTGCTTTGTTAGAATATGTATTTCCAATTGTTTGCATCTGTTTATGCATTCATGTTTTGTACTCTTCTCAGAATTCTAGGAAGAAAGGTCATTCATACAAGAAGCTCTTTAAGCTGCCTTCAATCCAAACTAAGATCTGTGAAAAATTCAGACTATGAATTATAGCAAGATTTCTGCATAAAAAAGGAAAAAATCATAAATTTTACCATGATTGAATCATAACATTTTATTACATCCGTGTGACAAATTTATTTGTAAGCAAAATTGGCACCTTTAAGTTACACTTTTGGATTTTTGTAGTTTAATTTTTGAATAGAGGAAAATTGAATGTCTATTTTGTGACTGAAACTACAGTTTACAATTAAGTTGGCAGCCTTACTTCTCATCTCATCAAAGTAATGACATCTGAGGCTTGACTATACTAGGGTAATTAACAGCGTTAAGACCCTCCTTCTGGCTCTGATTGGTTCTTGACAGCATTAAGACCCTCCTCCTGGCTCTGATTGGTTGTTTCTAGCCCAGCTGCAGTATTTCTACAGAAGACTGTAGGACCACAGGGAGGAGGCAGAGGATTTGATTTTTTTCACAGATTATGTGTCTTACACTATACTATCAGGACACAGGGACAGTTTTAGCAAATATGTAGAAAACTTATTGTTTATAAAAGTTACATACAGCAACTTTAACAATTTGAACTGCACCCACAATCTATAACAAATCATTTACTGTGAAATGGATGCCATTATTGGCACATATTTCAGACATGTTAAGTTTCTATGTTGTGTGGATCTACTGATGGTTTAAGGTGAACATAGGTCACTAGGATGGACTGTTCTTTGTTCTAGATACCAAATAATTTGTTCCAGGCTTAATATCTGTAAAATGTTTCCTTCTAAATTGTTGCTTTCACGTTGTTCTTAAACAGCAAATGATTCTCCATTTCACATCCCTCATGAAAACCAAACTTGTGAGGGTGTACCTTGTCTCTTGCCCAATGACTGCTAGGAGTAGAGACCTGTCCCTCCATGATCCTGCAAGCATAAGCGAGTATAGACAGTGGATGAATGGCCAAATATGCTAGGAAAATATTCAAGCTGTCATAAGATATTTTCACATGACTGTATGAATATACAGCATATCTTACTAGCATTGCATGAAATTTGTGTTTACCATTTTGAAAAATTAAAAGCATAATAGATGTATCCGGAAAACATCAATTTAACAAATTGATGTTTCCATGGCTAATTGTAAGGGAATCAAAACGTAATCACTTTTCTCACCCTCCTTAGTTCTTTGGCCAAATTTAGAATTTTAAAGCCAAAATCAATCCACATTGTAAAAGTGTGAAATTCACTTAAGCAAGACTCACAAATTACACACGACAGAGTATTAGCAGATGAACATAATGGAACAAGAAGATATACAGTAGATACATATCTTAAGCACCCAAGAGCCAACAAAGTCGAAGTCAATTGTTTGATTCTAAACAGCTTGTTTTAGATGGCTCAAAAAGACATCCTTTTTAAAGTTACTACATTTTCTGGGACTCTAGCGCTTAACATCATCTTATTTATTTATTTATTTTTTTCTTATAGGCATAAAGTCTTTGAAATTACAAGTTCAAACAGTAAATTCTGCACTTCTTGCATCGGAAGAAAGACATGGTTTGTTACAGTCACATGGATTCTTTTCCTTTAAAAAAAAAAAAAAAACACTACAGTAATTTCTGGCCGTCTTCCTGATCTTTTCTTTCAGTACATTTAGCAATCTGATGAGCAGTATTTAGCTCCCTGCTCTGCAAGCTTCTGTCACTGCCACAAAGTCTCTGTTTGCAGTAACTGGCACTGCCTAAAATGAAACAACTTTGATCTGATGTAGTTACAAGTCACTGGGAAACAGTACAAATCACTACTAAGACTTATTTTTTAAACTGAGTTGAAAGTTATATACAAAAACACAAAAAAAAAACAACGTAGAAGTCTGCTATTTTTTGCTAAGTGATCCACAGAGCTCATACATGTACTTCACACAACTCTCTGAACTTGCATCTTATCTTTCTCTTATCCACATAGATAAGAGAAAGCATGGCAAAGAGAACAGAGGGTTAATGGCAGAGCGGTGAAGCAAAGATATCAAGTTTATCCGAGTGAAGAAAAACGAAAAAAAACTGGAGACAAAATCAAATAATCCACTGCTCAGTTAGTTGTTTTGTCAGCCGTGTTCTTAATCATCTCAGTAGGTGCACTTTCTTGTTAGCCACTGTTGTAGCCGCATGTAACTAAAAGCAACAAGCTAGCAATGTTTTTTGTGTGTGCGTGTGTGTGTTAGTAAGATTTGGCCATATTTAGTTTGTTTCCTGTTGTTCATTGCTTCTTATTTATTTTCTTATTTAATTACTGTTCATTTGTTAATTCTCTTAAGTTTGTTTTAAGTTTTTTTTCCTTTTTTGTTTGTAGATAATTTTGTGTCTTGTCCAGCTGGATGTGTATGATCTGTGTTTCTTGGTCACCTACCTCAATTTCCCTGTTTATTCTCCTCTAAAAGGTGTTAAGCAATCCCATGATTAGACTCACCAGGTTCCCATTTCATCAATCAAATCTCCTTTATATTTAAGCTCCCTGATTTCTATTGTTCCCTGCTAGTTTCTTCTGTTATGCTGACCATACCTCATGCCCTGGTCTTCTCATGTTTTTGTAAGTTTTCTTTTTTTGTATTAAATTGCTTCACTGCAGTGCAGTTTCCATTCTCCTGCTTCCGCTTTGGCCTGGCACCTTCACTCATCACGGCAGGAATGTTTTTAGACAAAACTCACATAATCACATTACACTACACACACACACACACACAAATAAAACTTTTTCATTTTTTCAGTCTGAAGCCATTTCCACATGCTTTCTTGCTTTGCAGAAAATCTCCAGTGGGCCCCTTGTACTCCTTTTTGCAGCAGCTGTCATTACTACAACTGTACGACAGTGTTGCATCCATCCTTTTGGCCCTGGTTGCTACCTTTTTTTTTCCTTTCCATGAATTACAGCATATATTTATGTCTTGTGTAAAACAATAGATACAGTGTAGCTTGTTCAAGTTATGCCATCAGCAATGTGGCCTGTTTATTAGTTATTTTTGTAATTGCTGGTCATTTATACAAGCTTAAATTTGGGTGCAAAATTCAAGTTCTGTTTCTCTCAACATCAAGATAAATTTATTTATGCATTTATCAAGATACATTTATAAATTTATACATTTGCAGCCAGCAAAAAACAAATGCAAAGAAATAAATACATGTTTATCTACCTTCACCTTCAAAAAAATGTTCACGATACAAACATATTACACAGCATGATTGCGTGTCTGTGACTGTGTGCATGTGTGAGCGCATTTATGAGGGAGTGTGTCAGAGACAGAGAGGGCTGTCTGCTGGTCATTGGCTCTATGCCTATCAGTTTGCAGTGATCAGTCTTGCTTGGCTGTCGTCTGTCCGCTGCCAGCTGTCAAAGGGCTTGCTCAGGGCATGCCCACTGATGAGAGGCTGCAGCCATGCTCTAGGATCCATCCAGCACTCTAATAGGTCACGAATGGCTGCACAGGGCTTGCCAATAGCCTTGGACTAGGAGAAGGACTCGAAGAGGGGCAGGAAAGAGATAGAGGAAAGAGACAGATTTAGTAAGATAAATATGTAATCTAGAATTTTTGTAAAAACAAAATAACCATGTACCTTGCATCCATCTAACTCATATTTACATGTGAGAATGTATTTTTATACAACTTCCCTAAGTACTTTGAAGAACTGCGTCTTTCACATTTTGGTTCTACAAGAGATTTGCAAACAGGTGAAGAGAGATAGATTTTTGTACATGGATCTTAGCAAAACTAAATAGTGAGATTTCTGAACCAATAATCAAGTCTTGCTTAAGATTCTTAGTTGGATTTAGATGTGGGTCTTAACTTAGGCGAAGATATTGTAGCTCTGGCTGTCTGTTAAGTTTTATTTTCTCACTAATGATGACTTCAACAGACATTCTTCCAGGATTTTCACAACATCTTTAGAATTGTAAAATCTATGGACACTTTTGCAAAGTACTTTAAGCAAACCTATTTAAGCAAACTTTGCTTTTATATGCTATTTTTTCTTTACTTTATAATCAATAACTTTTGATAAAGAAGGCAATTTATTTTCATAGAAATTAATAAATTCAAAGTGGCACAATTACATAGTCTACTGTAATGGAACAGCAGAGGTTTATATAGGCAAGAATGAGTTAGTTATATTCTCCTAATGCTGTATGTTCCTGGAGGCACTGAGGAATAAACAGTATGCTTTTATTTCTTTGAAGTTATCTCTCCATATTTCTACCAGAGTTAATTGGGAACTTAAAAAAGCACTTTGGATCAGTATGTCAAGCTTGGAAGTTTAGATGAGTTTTCTTTATTACTTTTTTCAGCGAGTGTCATTCATTATGCCAGAAGGGAGTCATTTCTTTTTCTCTGACTAAATGCATATGGATCTTAAACCTTAATTTGAACTTATGTACATCAATTGACTCCAATGACGCATCTAGTTGAAATTGCATTTTTTAGAGCTGTCTATTCTGACTTGTCATTAATTGCAAAGACATGGGTGCAGAATGTTTTGACCTGAAAAATATGATAAACTTAAATGTTTAGCATTATTTTTTTAACACCTCTCCAAAATAGAACTATGCTAAAGATCCTCAATATACCACACAAGTTTAGACAGCAAAAAAAATGTAAATAGTTGTCACAAATTTACATTTAAAGTATGTAATATTTGTACATGTCATTTCAGTATAATTTCCCAAATGATTAAAGATCTCGCCAAATGATAATAGAATCTACTTGATATGCACTATTTATTTTATTGGCTTTTACTTTGTTTCTGTACATTCAAACTGTATTCCACAATGTTGGGGGCACCCTGCTGAGGGTTAGTGGTAAGGAAACATGCTCCTCGTTAGCTACCCATTGTTTCTGAGAAAATGATGGACACTGGTGGAATAGTTTTCTAACCCGAGGGTTTTTCACTTCTTTTGCTGGAGGCAATACAGCAGGTAGATGCCCTGTGATTGAATGTCCCCTGTTCAACAAACAGTCACAGTGTTGACAGAAAGCAATTGTGAGTCATGAAACTTCCAAATGTGAGAACTTACTTTTTCTTACCATTCACAGCCAATGTTGCTGAGCTCAATTCAGTGTAGAATTATAATAATTTATCTTGTCTACAAGAAGACCACAAGGATTTGCTGATATCGTGGACAGGTGAAAGTACTGAATTGTAAAATGGAAGATGGACACCAACCTTGCTTAGCTGGCCGAGAAGTTGAAGAGTTAAAGTCTTTCCTTATCCTACATCTCCAGAATAAGAATACTGTGCAGTTCTTGATCAGATTGCAGTAAATATTCCATGTGTTAAATATTGAATAATAAACTTTCAGATTCGAAGAAAGGCTTGATGATGATCTTTAACAACAGCCAAATTCCTCTTCATAATGGAAGTCACTTGTGATGGTGAGAAGGGCCTGTTATTTTCTCAGGGCGCTCTGAACATTGCAGAGTTGTTGTGACACAGTTCAAAAAGAAGGATTTATTTCATGTTTTCAGTTTTATCATTCAGATTTTTACATAATCGAAACACAACTGCAGGGTAATACACTAAATGTAGATATACCATTGAGACTTCAATGTTGTTTAAACAGTAAAAGTTATAGGAACGTAATTTTAGTTCACAAGAGTTTTTGTTGAACGTTACCATAATTTCTACAAAATATAAATTGGATCAAAATCCACCTACATGTTAGCATATTTTGAACAGCTATTGGTGAATGACAAATGGAAGTGAGGTGAGTAATCTTTTAGTATAAGATTAAACTCAAAAAGCGTGTGTTGAATATTAAAGGAGAATCTAAGAGCTTTTCAAATCAATTTCTGTTCAATGTCCATTTCCCTTTTAAATCTTGCAATCTTAGAAGCTTTTTCCCCAAAGATCATGGGTGCAAAAGCAAAGGATGGAAAATCTTTAGGATTATGGTTGTCCTGCATCAGATTATCAGGAAATCCTCCACATGGTGAAGCTTTCCACCCTGTTGTACTTTGTCTAATCTCTAAGTTATAATCTTAAAATCCTTAACACAGAATTTTTAAACAAGGCCTGTTTACATGTGAAATATCCTAGGCTTGCAATGTATTAGATCTTACAATCCAGTGTTTCTATAAGACTGATAAATTCACAAAGTTTATTTTATTAAAATACCTAAATGGCTAATAGATGGTTTACTTTCTATAGCTCTGTCAGAATCTGTTGAAATTTCAGTTGTAATCTACTTACCTTTATTTTACCTGCAAAATACAGCAAACATCTTTGTCTAATCCTTTTGTTAATTTTAAAATTCCTACTGAAACAACGGTTCTGTCACTGTAATTTAAATTCTTGTTGTAGGATACAAGCATTACACACAACTCTAAGAGTAACAACTGTGCTGCAGTGAAGAGTTAAGACGTCTGAGCTGCTTAGGTTTCTTCTGAATTGTTTGCTCTGGAGACTGGACAGCCTTAGAGCAGTTAGTTTCCAATACCACGGACATTGCCTTGACCAACAGTCTGAGAAGGAATTATTTCCGGAAGCTCCAAGCTTACTAGCAGGGCAGAGGGAGAGTGAGATTAGAAGTGCCTACAGAAATACAATAGGTTAAACCACCTGCAGGCCTGAGGAACCTTTCTTCAGCCTGTGTTGCAATATTCCTTTCTTTGAATTGTAAGACCTGAAACATTTTAAATGTTATTTCTTCTCCTTTTTTGTCATTAGACTTTTGTCTTTGAACCTTTCAGAGACTATTAATCCCAGTTTCAGACAACAGAACAGTGTGTTTCATTTTCTTGTTTCTCACGAAACTCTTCTTTTTTGTGTTTCTTTTTGTTCTTGTTTTTACTTTGTCTTTCTCCTTTAGATGCCTATCTTTTGAATAATGGGTCTGTAATGAGTCAACTTTACATTTGTGTCTATAGTCTGTGCATGTTTAACATCAATAAAGTATATCACATCCTTTTGTTCCCTCCTGTGTTTATCTGAAGTATTAGGGAAATGTAGCCTCAATGGATGGAATTAATTGATTAATACTTTTATCCAATTAGTGTTCTCTCATCCATTTAATCAGCTGGTTGAGGTCAAAGCTGCAGTCAGATTAAAGACAGACAGACGCTTTTGGTTCTGTGTGTGATGAAAACTGACCTCTTGGTTTGTCTTTGCAATTCTCCCAGCAGGGATCTCCTGCTCAGCCCTTCATTTTAGAATTAAAATTCAAACTGTTGAATATAACATTCATCAAAACACTGCTTACCCTAGAAAATCATAAACTCACCAAGACTTGTTAGGTTTGGGGATTTAGGAACACTGACGTAAGAGGAAAACTGAAAAAATAAGTTATATGTTTTTATGATTCTGATACAGTAAAAAAAATAAAAGTTTAAGTGAACCAAAATTAAGGTGCATAGCAATAATTTAAAATGTTATAGAACAGTGACCTAACTAAAAAAGTAAAACTCATATTTTATATAAATCTGTTACACATTAAATTATGTATAGTAAATGGTTATTTTTGTTAATTTGAATGATTATGACTTCCAGTTAAATTAAAAAAATAAAACTAATTTTGGTTTGATTTTATTTATCTTTTCTTGTTTTAAAATACAAATGTGCCCACATTAAAATTAATATGCAAGATTTGACTGTTGTGTTATTGACAATCAGGGACTAACTAAACAAGAAGGACTGGTCACGCAAACTAATTGCTAGAGAAAGTTGCATAAAGTGCAATATAACAGTATAAAGGAAAGCTTGATGATGGGGAGAAAATGCGGTAGAAATATCTACACAAGCAACAGGAATAAATTCAGCCTTGAAGGTTTTGTAAATCAATCCCATTCACATGTTATTCGGAATGATTTGCAAAAAGTAAAGTCATCATGTAACCTGCTGGGGTGAAATGTTGGGGCTTTGTCGGATTCTTCATCTGATCCGTGACTTGAGATGCACAGGAGGAGGGTGTCAGAACACCATAAAGGCAGAAAAGGGAAAATTTGGAAGTGGCTAAGGAGGAAGGATAGGAATTGTGGGGTAAATAAGACTTATGACATCAGCAGGGGATGCCATTGCACTAGCAAATGTAATGGGGTTAATCAATTGATCAGTCAATCAATCAAATTTATTTGTATTTCAGCAACGTGGCAGTTCAAAGTGCTTTTTATTGTAAAATGGAGCCAAGCATTAAAGGTCCGTAACATTAAGGACTGTTCGTCCCCAGCTGATTACCCCTTTATGCCCACAGAGCAGTTCAGGAGAGCGCACATGCAAAAAGGCACTGGTGCAGTTGCATCAGGCAGCAAAGCCTAGCCGGTAGGCCACAAACCTTTATTTTATAAGTTTGGGAGATTGACAAATCACAAACTGTAACTGCACTCAGTGCCTCAATACATCTAAGACATAATATACTATGTATATATACTATGCTTTTTGTTAAGCCAGTTTGAACCAAAGAAAATATAAGTTTTTGATATGGGTATAGTAGAAATGAAAAGTATTCTCATCAAATAAAAAAAAGTAAATTTTTGATTCAATTTGGAAATCAAGATCCCGGGGTCTGGAGGGAGAGTGTAGAGAAAACCAAATTCAATTAACAAGTTTATGTAGATTCTAATTTAATTTTCTAAAATGTCTTGGCACATGCACAAACTGCCAATAATCTCTGCAATTGTTTTTTAGACTATGATTGTACTGTACATGATTGAACAGCAAACCTGCCTGACCTGAAAACCACAGAAACCAAATAAGGCATTGCTAAGAGGAATATGAATGACACCAGCAACCTGGGCTTCCTTCGCACATCAGCAGTGCCACAGGCTCCTCATATTCATGTTGGTTTTTCTGTAAAAAATGATGCCTAAAAAGGCATGAAAATAAATGTCTAAATCAGGGACTGTCAACTCCAGACCTCGAGGGCTGGTGTCCTGCAGGTAGGTGTGTCTGTGCTTCAACACACCTGGGTCAAATAATCAGGTTACTAGCAGGACTCTGGAGACCTGAGGAGGTAATTTAACCATCTGATTGAGGTGTGTTGAACCAGGGACACATCTAAAGCCGCAGGGTTATATCCCTCAACGCTTGGATTTGTGGAACCCTAGTCTAGATTGGCCAGTATCTTAGCTGTGCTGCATGTGCACTTCACGCTCACAAGATGTGAAAGGCAGTTTTTACCAAGAAGAGAACTGTAGAATGCTTATCGTTTGTTTCATAATTGGTGACTGTATAATGTTTTTATGATGTAAAGCCCTTTGAAGTGCCTTGTTGCAGAAATGTGCTATACAAATAAACTTGACTTGATTTGACTAGAAAATTAGGCAGTGATACTTACTGGTCAGTGGCCATAATATGATTGAAGATTGATTGATGTATATTTATTTTTAATATACGTACAAATGTCAATAAATAAAATTTATGCAATATGTATGCTCTTAAAACTGCATTTTGACAATATATTGAACAAGTTTCCTTCACATTTGTCAAACGTATTGATTTTTCAGCATGCTCAAATTCAGTCTAGGCTGTAGCAAATGATCCAGGTCAACATCTTTTTGTCTTTTCTGTTTTACAGATTCCTTTCCTGGCATTGGATTACTGATAGAGCTGTCATAATGGACAAAATAATTACACAGGACCTTTAAAGGATGAGCTCTTCAAACCAGTGGATTGCTCTGAAGGTCAAAGCCATCCAAGATCAAATGTAATCACCAACAGTAAAATCAGCTGGCCTTTTCACAGTTCAAGACTTCTGCTTCTGCCAGTAAAAAACAGTTAGAACTATTCAAGGGACTGAACTGTAAAAAAAAGATTTCCTTTTCAGAATAAATTTAATCTGGGAATTTTTCCAGGACTCTAAACTACCAGTGTGGTATTGAATCCCCTCACGGTGCCGACTGGATGAGAAATGGCTACAAGTGCTGTTGGAGGCAGGAGAGTGAAGAATGGATGGAAAACATCAATGTTGTTCTTCAGCAACATGCTTTTCAATGCCCCTACAACCTTTTTCTCCCATAATTTTGCAACTGATAAGTGAGCAAGTCTTGTCAAATCTGTTATTTCTGTCACCATCAAATCTTTTAAAGGTATTCCTTAATCCATTTGTTTCACTGCTACAGATTCTAATTTAAAAAAATACAAGAATCTCAGTAAGAGGGCAGGGGAAGCAGTCTGAAGAATCAAATTGACTGGCCATGTGACGATACAAACATGCTCTCACCGGGCGGTACAAACCCAATATGCTCCACGACCTGCCTTGTATTCAGCAGATAACTTCAGATTGATTTGTGATCCCATGGATTAACTTTCAAGTTCTTTCAACAAGACCTTTTGATTTTGCCCTGGTGGACTTGTTTTTTGTATATAACTACAAGTGAAAAATCTTTTGTGTCTGCATCTTTGATTTTACATGTAGACACTGGCCAATTTCTTTTTTTCTTTTTCCCAACAACATGGTTCCCCTTTGGACAGCAGGACCGTGGACACTATTGGCAGCACTGGGTCTTTTGAGCTGCTGTTGTTTTAAGTGGTCTGAGGCCTCAAGGACTAGTGGCACAAACTCAGGAGGGAGTGAACAACAAGAAGAACCCTCATCGCTTGAAAGAGTAAAGAGAGGATGGGTGTGGAACCAGTTTTTTGTGGTGGAGGAGTACACAGGCACAGAGCCACTATATGTAGGAAAGGTAAGACATTTATTTCACTTGACATAAATGTCTCATGAAATTAATACTCCAGGCTTAGGGTTAGTTATGCTGAATAAGTGTGCCTTAGGACCTAGTTAACATTAAATTAAAAATAGGAATATTTCTGCATGTTCATGTTGTCTGGGTGAGTAAACTATTAGCAAGAGGTTTTCTCTGTCACAAAATATAATGAGCACTCAGTTTACGTTTCTTTATACAATTCAAAATACAAAGTATTATTATTTAATTCAATTCGAAATACACCTCTTAAGAAGTTCAGCATTTTTATAAGACAAAACAAGATATTTTTGAATCAGGCTGGATACAGATGATTTGTTTTGTTTTTGTTGTTTGTTTTTCCCAAGTAAGAGCAGTTGATGAATTATTGATCATTTTGACAAATCCCAATAACGTTCCCTGTATAATTCATAAAAATTGATTAAATCTCTTCCGGGAATTGTAGTTTTTCATGGTATTAAATCCAAAATGAATCTGGGAATTACTGGGCATTACTTTTTACATACAAAGATTCCAGCCAGAACCTTGTATTTGTGCGTGTCTGGTACATCCATAAATATAATGCACAAACCAGTGTTGCAGTGATGGTAGCTGTTTCCTTGTAATCAAGGGTTGATTTTTTGCTTCACAAAACAATGGGACGCTGGAAAAGACTATTGTTGTGTGAATGTTGTGCAAAAAACAGCTGGCCTATCATCGAAACTATTCGGTGATATTGGTCAATTATCACCAATAAAGTATAATCATTCATTCAGTAATTCATCATCCATTCATATTCTTGCCTAAAATGCCACCTTTATGCAAAATGTGTTACAGCAAGCACAGGACATCCCAGATACCAATATCAGTGTTCACGAGCCACATTTCTAAACAAGTTACGCGAATGACCAGGGGTTCATATAACACTTTAAAGCTGAATTGATGTAATAGCACTTTTCACCAGTCTGATGGTTGACTACCTTAAATAACATAAAATAAATAATAATTATCTTAGGCTGCTGTCCACCTGTGCCCAACCCTGGCTACTTGGAAGACGATGTAATGGAATATGTATATATGTTGTTTTTTTTAGTCTCACTCAACTTTATTATCTCTCTGGTAATAAACCAATCCTTTTAGATGAAACAGTTACGATTGTAGGATAAAAAGCACAACTTCTTATGTCAAAGTCTGTGATATTACAGTTTCAAACCAGCTCATTGACAAAAAAGTTAACATTTTTCTGCACAGAACTGAACTGCTGTTTTACAAATAAACAGAGTTAAATTTCTTGTTTAAAAGTAAAAATTCGGATTTTCAAAGCATGTCTCTCTAGTGTGTAGCATGTAGTATAAGACAGTGCTGCCATGTTACCAACACTGAGTTGCCTGCTTTTGCTGCTTACATCAAGGTAAAGTAAAAATAAACACAGATTCAGCATTTGTAACAACACACACATATATATTCCTTATAATTAGTTGAACTTGAATATTTCTGTTCACCATACTGTTGGATGCTGATGCACAGTAGGGGAACATAATATAATAGGTTTTAAAATCAACATCATCTCAGAGTTAATGTCTGAGAAAGATGCTGATTGTTGAATCTAAGATGCACTTGAATTCAACAGTACTAACAACATTTAAGTAAACTTGAGAAAGCCAACTCTTGTGGATATAAAATCACAAATGTAGACTGTTCATTCTAAATAATTAATTCACTTTCCAGCTGTAGACCTGAAAAGCTAAACGTACACTCTCAGGATTATGCACTCTGGATGATGCAGTTAAGTCTGATGAGCATGCAATCTAGGTACAGGGAAATAAATTCACCAACTAGAAAGCTGTTGCAAATGTATTTTTTCACTAGTCTCTTGTAAAAGTTTGAAAACTGTTAGATCAAAACTGAGGCAACTGTTATCACTGTGCTTTAGCAAAAAGTTTTTTACTACTTATGGTGTCAGTTTGATTCTCCAAGTTCTTGCTTATCTAACATCTAAAGTGCGTAATTGCTCTATAGTGTGCAATCCCAGTAAATAGGGATAGTTATTTGACAACAACTTCCCCTTCAAGTGTTTTGATAAATCACATTGTTTTAGGCTCACTAATGGTGAAGAGGACATGCTGCCCCATAAACAGTTTGCCCATTCATCACAAAGCTCACCTTGTTCAAGAAGTTTAAATTCAACTAGGAAAAAAAAATCTATTTACCAGACCTACTTGTTGTGAAATTAAGGCATTGTTCAAATTTTATTCGCATTTTTTTCATAAACAAAAGTATTGCTCTCTGATCTCCTTGCTGTTAAAAAGTTTAGCTCTTGTTTAACTCCTCATACCTCACATGAAAAGCTTTTCAAAGATGACCTGCTTGAGCAGTCTGTTATGAAACTGCATCTTAATCTGTTTTTTACATTCTTCAAAGAACATTTTGCTTTTCAAGGTTTCAAACTACTCCACAGCTATTTGAAGTCAGGTGTTCCCAAAGTAAATGGTAACAAGACATAACAGGGCTCTAGACTTGTTGCACTTGCACACCTATATTTTATTACTTAGGTGCGCCATCAAAAAAATTAGTTGTTCCCAAATTTTCAACCACATCACACCTAACATTGCCGTTCAACAGGTTTATTATTTATTTATCACTGTTTATAAAGACAACATTGACTTGTAAGTGATTAATTAACAGTCTGGTAAACATTAAGTTCATTTGAAGTGGAATTTTACAAGACAGGTAAAATTCAGAAAAAAAACAAAATGTTTTCACTCCTTTAGTGAGCTGAAATTGTAACCTAAAAACAAATTAACATAAAATTATTACATGGATAAATTAAAGAAAGAATGACTGAATAGACTTTAATCATTTCCTGTATTTTTACTCAAATGTGTGGGTGCACTAGTCGCATTTCCAACAAAATTGGTCGCACTCTAGTGGCCTGTTTAAGAAATCATAAAAGAAATCTTGAACCACTTTTGAACTAAACTGTAGCATGATGAACAAAATAAACCACTTTTTCAAATGACTTTAATATTAGGTTTTTAAAAAGTGTATAACTATTAGGGCCTCCTATATAAAATGCAGTAAGTACCTTTATCTTAAAAAGAGTTCTGGTGCTTCAAGAAGCTGAATTCCTCTTAAGTTTTAATAAGTAAAACAAGCTTTACATTTTTAAAACACGTTTATAATCTACCACATTTCAGTCATTTGACTATAGCAATGTTTTTTATTACTTCTACATTTATTTTCCTCTAAGCTTATATATATTTTTTAATTCTCATAGTTTTATAAGTCCATTCATAATTGTGCTGAGAGCTGACAAAAAGAATTACTGGGTCACCCTTTCCTGAAGGTATTTCTTAATAAATTAGTCTTCCACAGTTATGACAATTCCAGGAATATGCTTTTCCTGAGCAAAATGTCAAATATATTTGTGATCACTAAATGGTACTTTTGGAATGAAAGTAAAATCATTGATTAAATTATTTTCAATCAGTTTAGTTTGATGTCTACTGTACATTTGGGGATATTTTGCCTTCTTTTTGCCTTCTCCCCATTCACATCCAATTTATCTGCTGCTTCTCAAATGAACCTCATGAGCTGATGAGACTGGACAGTGTGTGCGATTCAATTGCTTTATACAGGACGTGATGTGAAAAGAAGAAACATTAGGGTAGACAGAATGAGACTCAGCGATGAGTCACACACACATCAATCATGTGATCCCCTTGTTCCTAATGATTTAGACATGGCAGTTGACCAGCTAATATTACATCTGCATATATTGATCTCTCCATTCTTACAAATGAATGGGGATGTTCGCTGCAGCATGCAGGGCACGGTGTTACAAAATAATTATCCTTTGGTCATTACTTGTCTGCTGTTGTGATCTCTGATGTGTTCCTGCTGGCTAGACCAACAACATGGCCAACAGGCAGCACTGACAGAACAGAAGTGAGTGATACATAAGCAGAAGAATGTAGGAAGAGGAAAGACTGTGGATGCGAGACAGAAAGGCTTGAGCCTCATGCACATACTTGTGATTCACTACAGACTTGTGTGCCAAGGAAGGCAATGATGCAAAACTGCTTATGGCATCTTATGGGACTGTCACAGCAGGAGAATAGAGCTGATTTTATTAGTAAGATTATTATCACACTTTATGTAACTGGAGCAGTGGCCACTGCCTTCACTGTTAATGGTCTGTATGAGTGTTAAGGTGATTGTGTGTAAATCACACTCATTCGTAGACACACATACACACTCTTTCATTGGCTCTCAGATTTTTTAAACACTATTCTAAATATTTAATAATGTTAAGCAGTGTGTTTTTGTGTATTTTTGCATTTCCCTTTAACCACACAATGTTTCCCCATGGAATTGTGCAGCCAAAATCTATTTTAGCCAGTAGTTGATGCAATAAAAAAGACAATAGATTTTACATGGTAATATTACACTGGGAGGGAAAAAAAGAAGTGATGTGCCACAATGACTGTGTACTTTTCAAGATCTACTGGATTAAAGACTGAACCAAAAAGCCTTAAAGATGCAAAAATAACTTGTTGAACTACACCAAAATACTTCCATAAATAGCTTGTTTCAGTTTGTGAATTTTAGTCATGTAACATTTGATCATTTAAGTTGTTTGCCGCTTTGGGTAATTTTGTATCTATTTTTAGGTCTTTTTGGAATTTCTGTACACCATTAGACAAATATAATAAACATAATTCAGAGGACCACTTGTGTTTAGGATAGGAATGCCCAAATCAGAATTTTCTGACCCTCTACCAAGCCAAGTCACTTTGTGTGGGCATCTGCATATACTTAGCACTAGTCTGAATCTTAAATAAAGTGAATAATATTGAACAATTCTAATTGTGAGATGCATCTTTCAGATTTCTATTTTTTTTCCCTTTATTGCCATTGTTAAATGTTTCAGATAAACAAGCACATTTTATGAGGTTGAAATTACCCAAGTAAATACAATATATATGTACAGTATATATACAGTACAGACCAAAGGTTTGGACACACCTTTCTAATTCAGTGGGTTTTCTTTATTTTCATGACTATTTATAAGGCAAGAAATCCCACTTATTAACCTGACAGGGCACACCTATGAAGTGAAAACCATTTCAGGTGACTACCTCTTGAAGTTCATCAAGAAAATGCAGAGTGTGTGCAAAGCAGTAATCACAGCAAAAGGTTGCTACTTTGAAGAAACTAGAATATAAGGGGTATTTTCAGTTGTTTTACACTTTTTTCTTTAGTGCATATTTCCACATGTGTTATTCATAGTTTTGATGCCTTCAGTGTGAATCTACAATGTCAATAGCCATGAAAATACAGGAAACTCATTGGATTAAAAGGTGTGTCCAAACTTTTGGTCTGTACTGTATATATATTTGTAATTGATCATTTTACTTAATAATGGAAAAAAGTAAAACCAACTTCATCTTATATGAAAAAGTGCCTCCCTTGTTTGATAGTAGCTACGCTACAGATCATTCATCACATTACCAATACCATATCGACTTTAGAAGAAATGCTATTTTTCTGGGATGCTGTTATTTTTACCCATGGTGTAGCAAGATGCACAACTTCCCCTTTTGTTGTTATTTCACAGGTTTGTTGTAGCATTCCAATATTTACAAAATTTTTGACAAGTCTCCTTCTCATTGTTTAGTCATGATGACACTGTTTAGCTAAAGCCATGGAAGCCTGCAAAACTTTAGATTATGTTCTTTGTTCTTCTTAGTTCCCCTGGATGAGTCATTTGTGTGCTTTTGGAGTAATTTTGGAAAGACCGGATGCCCCTAAGAAGACTCAGCCCTGTTATGTTTTCTCCTTTCATGTATAATGGCACTCACTGATGCTTTAGAAATAACTTTGGATTTTGTTGTTTCTTAGATTCTGGCGTGACGTGTTGATTTTTCAGATCTTTGGGACTACTTCACGTTGCTCCTGCATAATCCATTTAAACAATTTCTTGTTTATATAGGAGGGGTGTAGTAAGGCATTGATCTACTGTATATTGATATACTGATCTAATAATTAATTATCCAATTTCATTTATGGAAAATGTAAATATCAATGCATATTGTGAAGTTTAACCTACGTCTTTATTTATGTAATTTTGACATGGTTTTTTGAGTGCTCCATGCCTGTAAGAGCTTAAAAAGAAAATGGTCAAATAATATTTTAGTTGTTTCTTGTGAGTTGATATAAATTCAAGTGATTGTGTTAGAGAGGTACTGTAGATGTTGTTACATTTTGTTGATTGCAAATTTGTGACTCACTATTGAAGTAAAATCACTAAGTATCATACTTTGTGATATTGGCAAACATTGTATGATCTTCCTAACAAATCAATGTTGTTATAAAGTAGGTGATTTACACCTCTGCATAGGTCCAACCAGATCTGGATGTTTCTAGGGAAATGGTCCCAGTAGTTTGCAACACTCCAACATAGGTTACCTAAGTTAAAAAAACATTTCTCTAGGGTTCTGACAACATGTCACCTAAAACAGACAGAGCTTTGTCTCTAGTTTGTGAAGCTGAGTGTTCAGATATAGACACAATGTTCAAAGATTCAATGTTTTGCTCCTCCTCACTGCTTTTACACTGATTGCTTTTAGTCACCAGCATGTTTGCTCTCTGTTTTAATATAATTTGTTGATGATGGGTTCATAGCATATTTTAATGCGGTTCCAATTCCTGGTTTGAAATTTCCAGTTATAGGTTTGGAATTATGCAGCTCTTTGGTAAACTTTGGTTGGTTTTACATTTGCTAAAAAAAATTAATTTGACATTGTCAGTTAATCAAGTGTGGACAAAATTAATGGAAAAAGTTGTTTCTCTGCTTCATAAATTTAGCTCTTATCAGTGAATGTCATAAAATTTGAAAACAGCTGGATTATTCACACCTCTCTTCCCTCACAGAGGGCTGTCTGGGGAAACTGAACATAGTACAAAGAGCAGGTCACGTGACACAGACAGACCAGAGGATGCAGCAGCATTTCTCCACTTGATGTGAAAATGTGGGTAAAAAATGTATAGATTGTAAGAAGAAAATCCAAATTCATTTGGTCAACAAAATATTCTGCATAGTGAAAACATAGCGTTGCCTGCTATGCACAAAAAAATATGTTGTGACTTGCCAAAGTTTAGCCTTGCAAAATGCAAAATCATCATGCCTTGCTCTGAATGAATGACTCTTTTGCTCACAATAGTTGGGTCACATCAAAGACCCAAATGACAATTGTTTAGAAAATTGCACTACTGTATTTCGGATCAGACTGCGGAATCCTAATGCAATCTTTTTAAGAATCAATAGTGCAGTATGATTTAAACTATGAAAAACAGTTGATCAGGTATGACAGTTATTAACTGTCATTTTTAATAATGGAATAGAATAGAATAGAAGTACTTTATTCATCCCAGCGGGGAAATTACTTCGCAGTTACAGCATAGAGACAAGACACAATAACAACTACCACTGAGTAGTAGTTGTAGATAAAATAAAATATAAAATGCTATAAGTTGTAAAAATATAAAATGCTGTTAATATAAAAAGCAACTTAAGAGCTGTCCTTGCAAAGATTCAAAAAAATGCAGATATGTATATGTAAATATATGTACAGCAAGTGTGCCACAGTGCAGTTGTGCAAAATTGGACTGATTAGTGCAGAACAATGATTTAGCTTTTATTGTACAGTGAGATGGCATGTGGCAGGAAGGATTTCCTGTATCTGTCCCTACGATAAAAAAAATAAAAATAACTAAGTGGTTGTTACAATACAATTTCATGTATGTAACAGGTTGAACAAAGCTGTTACATATATTTGTTTGCAGATAGAAGTGCTGGAGACCATAGATAATCTTAAATAGTCAACCCATTCCACTTCTCTTGTGGCTTTTTCTTCTATTTTGATAAACGTTGTGAAAGATTAAGCTATTCTTTGCCTGTATCTGTGCAAGATGGGCAGAATATGATAGACCCCTATTTTCTTTTATGTTCCTGCAACAAAAAGGAGCATAGTTCAAGCTTTTTGTACACAGTTTCAAAAGGCCTTTATATCCTTCCAGCACTCTGATGTTGATGCATGTATCTGGCATGGATTTCCTTATTTTGTCTAAGCAGGAACAGAGTAAGACAGCCTCTGCAATCAATGTTCAAGTTTCCTTTGTGTTCCATTTTCAATATCTGAGCCTGCTGAAACAGATGGAATCATATCTTATACTGACTGAAAATTCTACTTATTTCTGAATAATAAAAGCCTGATTTATGGAGTATAACTTTTATGGCTCTGATTTTGGCTACAGTCCTATTTTTGCTAGTGTATAAAATGACAGAGTGTCTTAAATTTCTCACAGCCACATGTAATAAAAATAAAGAGTATGTGAAAAGAGAAAAAATGAGACTCTTAAGTGTTCCACATTTAATTCTTATTGTACAATGTTTTAGAATAATAATTATATAAAAATTTCAATCAGAAGCACCTTTCATAGCATTCAAGGTCATTTTACAAAGAATGTAAAAACAACAAAAATGCTTAAGTCACCTAAATAGATTCTGGTGTATCAGGTTGGCTTAGGCAACTAATTATGTCGTAAAAAGAGAGAATTTAGTCCATTATCAACTATTTAAGGGGGGTTTAGGGGTTGGTTGTTATGTAAGATCTTCTGTTTAAGCTTTTTGAATCATGTTATAATTCAAGAAAACCAAGTCTCTCTTCTGTCAAACTATATTTCTACAAATTCCACCATATAAAATACAATTATGTTTGTGTTTGGACTCCTTTGTAAGAATAGATTTAAAAATATAGTGATAAGATAAATAATTGAAATCAGTCTCTCCTTACTGTCCTCTGAATTATTAACATACATATTTTATTAGTTGATGAAGCATAGTGAGGAGTAATGATGAATCTCAAAAATCTATTTTCACCTGTTTAGCAGGAGAGGGGCTGTCTGAGGTTAGCCCAGTGGAATTAGATATGGTAGCCGCATCGGTCAAGTCAGTTGGTGGACCTGCGGGTTTCTGAAGCTTGCTAGGTGCTTGATCAGATTTGAAGTGGAGTTTTTTGCTGGAGATACGTTTTCTTCCCACGCAAACATACAGTGGACACTAATGTTTTTGTCTCTGAGTCACACAAATTTCAGTACTTCCAAGCATTAAACGCTGCATAGTCCTGCTGCATTCTCCCACACTCCATGTTATCTGTTGTTGATCTACACTCCTGTCTGTTACCACTGAAGTTGTACGCCTATATTGTGTGATTGTCATGAGATGCTCACAAGGTAACAGCAACTTAATTACTGTAACCTATTTACCTATTACTCATTACTTTAAAAAAAATGTAATTGGATTAAAGTAAGGCATTACTTCTTTGTGCACATCACTGAATATACATATGATCAGTTCAGGTGGGAGGCCCTCATATTAAAAATTTTAATATAATATGACTCAAATTGGAATAATAATCGTCCACTTTTTTTTAACTTTGGATTCACATGTCAAATATCTGGTTTTCTTGTTTCTGTTATTTCCAAACTGTGTCACATCCTGAACTGGAAATACATAATTTTGATTATGTTTACATCACTGCAATAGGAGTATTCACATGTTTTCTTCATAAGGCTTCTAACAAAATCCTCATTGTTTTCACACGTGTCTCCAATCTTGATGTAACTCAGCTTTTGGTTTATTTCAGACGGCACTTCAAGATTTCTTTTTTTCTTTTTTACCTGATTTGGGGAGCTCTTCACTGACAGGTGCTAGTTTATTTCAGAGGATTTCTGCACCTATTTGTCCCTGGCAGATCCCTGAGGTCAATGTGATCAGGGCTTGCTGATGGTGCTCCATTCCAAGTTGAAAACAAAAGAAGAAAGATCATTTCTAGTGAGCCCAGACTCTGAAACTCTCATTTTCTGTGCATGAGATCAGAGTGGACTTTGGGGGTTATTTTAAAAGTAAACAAAAACATATGTTTAAAACAACTTCTTATTTGTTCCTTGTTTTTTATGCATTGTTGTCTTTTAGGCTTCAATTAATTTATTGTAAATCACTTCATTATCTTGAATGGTACTTATGGAAATAATGCTTTGCTTACGTATGTACCCACTTGACATTTATTTTTAAATCAGATTGTGGACTGGACCTGAATCAACTTTGAGCTTGAGTCCATCAGAGTAACACAGAGACACAAGGAACACACAAACACACTCATCCCTATGGAAAATTTAGAGAGAGACCAATATACCTAAATGCACTTGAAAACAACTTCAAAAATGGATAACCTGAGAAACAACTAAGGATTATTTTATTGATTTGAAAGGAAAAACATTACCTATTTGTTTCACTCATTTCAAACACAAGTGTTGCTTTGTCATGTCGCTGGTTTCCATCTCTAGACCTACTTTTTTCAGTTTCCCTATGATTTTCAGTTTCCCTAGTCTTCCAGCAATTCATTTACATTTTTTCAACTGTCTTCATTTTCTTTCCTTCCCACCGCTGTGGCAGTCATTTATTCACTACTCTCATCTTGAGCTTTGTCTCTGTCTCATGTTGTATGTACTTTTCCTTTTCATAGCTGTCTTCTACTAGGCCCATCTCTGATACAGTCACCTTGTTAACACTTTAAAGCTGTTAAGATCAGAGAGCTTGACAAGCTGCGGTGAAATGTGGCAGGCCTGCTACTGATTACACAGACTTAAATATAAGACAGCCAATTTGCTCCCAATTTAAAACCCTCAATAAACTGAAGATTCAGTACCTTCCCTTTGCAAATGTAAAACCCCACTCCACAAATGCATTGCTAGTCTACTTTACTCGATTTGGCAGTAGAATTTTATTGTAATCTAATGTTTTTGTCCTAACAAAAAAGCATCAACTTCTGCAAACAAACAAAAAAAAATGCTGAGACTGGAAATCCTCAGCATTTTCAGTCTCAGTTTTATGACCCAAAAGTGATCATGTTAGGCTATCAACAACCTTGGTCACCCCTGAGTGGCTTAGAGCCTTTCACATGATTGCTTGGTTGGTTACACATGATTTAATTTATTTTAACACTGCCAATAAACTTAACTGGGGGTCATAATTTTTGACCCCCTCAAAAAATATTTATTGTATCAGTATAAAGAATCAAATGATATTAATAAGTTGAAGTTACATAATTTTTTTAGAGAGCAAAAACTGACAGCAAAAAGGGCTTGCAGGGCAACATTTGTTGGGACAAAGCTGACACTTAACTTACACTACTCTTTGAATAGCAGGTTCAGTAGTGCATGTTAAGTGTTGACCAGTATGTTTAGATACTAGTGCAACTTTCTTCTGTGCATAATAAGGTCTGGAGTGATAAAAAGTGAACCCCAGCTGTGAGGCAGCCCTCTTATTCTGCTCAGTTTTTTTTGACACACTGATTTTCATACTGTTACCTCAGTGGATTTCCCACTGGGAAGTTTTATTACATTTACATTTTAGTGACAGGTCAAAAAACTTTAAATGAGTCTGTATAGATTCCTGTAAACAGCCCTATTTACCATTTTCTAATTTTGACTGTTTCAAGTAGCCTCCTGATATCTGCAGCCCTTTATCTCTTTTTAATAGTTTGTTGGTTATTTTTTACTCAGCTCTAATTAAAAAAGGTTGTAAAAGCACCTCATCCAACATTATGCCAGAAATTAGTTTAGCATTTCCTACCGCTCAGAAGCTTATATGTCCCCAAATAACTCTACATCTGCAGATGACAGCTGGACTCCAGGATGCTTGTTGTTTATGTTGTAAATTGTGAGCTAAGGCCCACTGCAGTGATTTGGTGTGATGGACAATGCTCTTAGATACACAACCATTCAGTTTTGCAAACTGATCTTTTTGTTCGGTGGCTATGAAGGTTGATACCTGTAATTTTCTGGAGTGTTTCAGATGACAGCAGGGCATGTAATGTTAAACATTTTGGAGAAACAAAATGACACAATCATTACAATGGTACCTATTGGCTTCAAATGACTGTGTTCACTAAATCCTAAACGTTATTGCAAGTTTAACACCAACGACAATGGGTCTTATAAAGAGCTCACCAACTGCTCATTTATTTGTGGCGACTCCAGTATCTCCAAGCATATGCTTTAAATTCACTGAGGAAAGACGAATTAGGTGGATTACATTGGTATTGTAACAAGATACAGTAGCCTTCCCACCTTGGGAGTATTCTTTTCACTATGGTTGGTGCAATTTTGTAGAATCACACAAATCTATTCTGTGCAGGACACTCAAGCGCCGACTTAATCTGGACCTGTAGCCCTTTGTTTCAGATAAGTCCGGTGGCCCTACACACATTTGCTGAAGACAGGCAGGCTAGAGAGGAAGAAAGAGTGTCTCTTGTTAGTCACAGTGTTTGAGTGGAAATGTGGGATCCTAATAAGATGGAAGAAACGGTTAGATCAAGTTAGGGTGGGAGGTCTGTGTTGCTGAAGTGAGTGAAGCAGAATACAACAGCATCCTAAACCAACTCTGTTGGAAAACAAAGCTTAAGTGCTTCTTTCAAGGATTCAAGCAGTATAATCACACTTCTCTCTGTGTTCTATTCAACCTGCACTACATGAATGTGGGTTAAAGCATTTTGTAGAATCAGTGAAGAGTTTACTAGGCACCCTTTTTACCTTCAAATGTTGAATATATTTGACATTCGAAGCAAAATTGCTTAAGAAGGAAATGGCCAGGTTAATCTGAAGCTAAAACATTTTAACTTTATGTAAAGTATTGGAAATAAACATATGTTTACACTTGTGCTTTGATAGGCATAAGGAAAGGTTGATATATATATTTTTCTGTTTAATTATTTATGTCATATTTGCACCCCAGGTTATGTTTTTGCAGTGCAAGGGACTTGCACTCTCATTCTGACCTTTGGTACTCAAAGTACACTTTAGCTAAGTTAACTTAGTTTTTTTTTCAGTCTACCAGCTTGAATCACACCAAGGAGGATACACTGACAGAAAGATGGGTATAGAAAGCCTGAGGGTGGAAATTAATCCAGGAGAAAGGAAAACCCACAATGTTTTTACTTGTGTGTGGGGGTTTGTGAATGAGCAGGCACAGTAGGTCGTGTGTATGTGTGACTTGGAGCACATATGTATGTGTAGGTAGAATGATGTTTCCATAGTTCTAGTACTTGTGCAAGTGGATCAACATTTAATGAGAACATATCCCAAATGCACACACATTTCCACACAATCTAATTTAGAAAAACAAAGGCTGAGTAAGAGTGAGTGTCTGGAAGAAAAAAAAACCCTGCGATGAAGGAGTAAGCTCACTTTTATTGGATATCTCTCAGAGTTTGGACCAATGAAACTTTTTTATTATCCTAACTGAAATATTGATACCTCAAAGTACCCAGCAGTATATTTTTCCCCGACTGTTCTTGTATTTTTCTTCCAGATGATTCACAATGGTGAGAGAGGGCAAAAACAGACAAAAGAATGTGGGAGAAAATGGATGAGGGAGGCAATATCAGGGTATAGGCATGCGTTATTTTGCAGTTTTACGACAAATACTAAATGAAAATCCCTGCAAGGGTATTAGAGGTCTGTATTTAATTAAGTCTTTATAAAATATTAACCAGGAGGACAGGGCAATTTCCCTTCTCCCAAGGTTTCCTCAGTGGATTGAACTATAGTTACATTGCAAAGACAGCTTTGAATTATGATTACAGATAGAAGGTGAATGAGAGTGAGAAAAAAGCATGTCCAAAGTGCCCACTAAAGAGCCAAAGGGGATGTTGGGATGAGGGACTGATGCTCCTCTTACCACTACTGGAATGTCTTGAAATCACAAGGAGGAACAACTCTGATTTATTAGAAGTCGGTTAGGTTCACTTTTCAGCCCTAGCACCTCTCTGTCTCTTCCTTTTACAATCTTTGAACAGACTTTGATTTCCTAATATGAGAGTCACGTCCTGTGAAGGGTGTATTGTATAAGAGAGGTGTAAATTTGAATTAAAATAGAGTCTTCATCAGGTACTATGATGACAGTTTGTAAAAAGAAGGGGAAAGCAGACCTAAATATACTGTACAGTTCCATTTAGAGAAAAAGATAAGGGAATTGATGAAAGACCTACTGCATTCTAATTTCCTTTATCCTCATTTGATGACTAAATGTAATTTGTTTGACAAACAATCTAACAGTCTGCCTAGGTGTTTGCAACCAGACAGGCCACAAGCTAATCAAAAAAGCTCCTTGCAAAAATATTTTAGAATAGAATAGAATTCAACTTTATTGTCATTGCACTGTCACAAGTACAAGCAACGAGATGTAGTTTGCATCTATCCAGAAGTGCTCTACGAGATATAAATATTTATTTACAGATGTACAAGATGACAATGTATGTATGTATGGACTATAAGGGGTTATAGCAAAGAGATATAGATATTGTGTATAAATATAAATATGGGAGCTATATACACAGATTATATCGATTATACAGATTATACAGAATATACAAGAATGTTAGGGAATGGATTATATATGTATATAATATAATACAGTTTAGCAGTTGTAAATGTAAACTTTACAGCAACTATTCCTCAAAGGAAAAATAAACTTTAATCTCAATTCTTGCTGATTTATCTGTACAAATATGATAATATATGGAAGAGTTTAACACATTTTAAAAACAGATCCAGTTGGAAATATAAAGTTGACCAAACCATTGCAGTAGCTGTACCTAAATTTAAGTTGACCATTTTATGTATTAACATGTCAATACCACACAGATAATTAAATTAGAGCTTTGTATTCTTATTAAATGTTTCATATATTTCCATCTTTTATCTCACTTGATTTATATGCATGAGTTCGTTGGTGCACAGTTGTTCTTGATGCTCTTTCTCCAGCCTTGGTTCACTCCTTATGAACTTATGCAGATTTTTGAACTGATCACCTTGACCATCTTCTCAAGGTTATTTATAGCTAAACTATATGTTAATGCAGTTTCCTATCATGCTTTTCTCTAGACTTATTGTTTATATGATTTACTCACATTATTGAAATTTTCTGAGATACTGAATTTTGAATTGTCATTATGTCAAAGTCATACTCATTAAAAATAAATGCTTGAAATATTTAACTGTATATTTGATGAATCTATTATATGAGCTTAGTTTAATGAAATGAGTGGAAAAAATGTACTTTTTCATGATATATATTTTTTAGCTGTACTGGGATATAATTTGGCTTATATGACATGTTTTAGCATTACTTTTCACCACAAGAGCATAAGAGAGATTCATAGAGCACACACCATCTTATAATCAAACAGCATTTGACTGTTACATAGATGTCTTAAATCAAACAGTTGACAGGTTATGTTAGATACCTTCAGATTAAAATGTGCTCTACAGCGAGACTGCATGACTTAAATATGCCGCAGTTCAACCAAATAAATTCACCTAGCTCTTTATTCCAGAGATCTTCATCAATCCATGTACACCCTACATTTTTACTATCACTGCCTTAGTGATCTAATATGTGGGTGCTTGTCAGTTTGCTATTTCATGTTTCCATTTTCCTTATCAGTGATAAATCAATTCATAAGTACCATGTAGACATTTTGTACCAGCATTGACAACTAATAAATCAAAGTAATGTTGTCATCAACTTAGAGGTTACTGTAAGGAATGGGAGTTATTTGAGTGCTATAAATATCAACTGGAGGTTAGTCAGAGTTCTTATTTTGTTGTTGTTCAGGGGTCACATTCTGGCCACAGGTTCCAACAGGAATCAGAATTACAATAGATTAAAATATGATGTAACAAATATTCAGGAAATAAGATTATAGTCGAGTTGTAAATGAGACAGTACTTAACAACAGAAAAAAGCAAACTCATATGAAGTAGTAAATGACGGGTTACATATATGCTTAGACAGAAGCAAGATGGTGTGAAATAACAATATGTGTACATGAAATAAAATACAGAAAAGGACAAATTATTCATGGGTAAATGAATTACGATCAGATCATGAGTAAATGTGTTGGTTAGCAGTAAACACAATCCAACTACATATATATATATATATACATATATATATATATATATATATATAAACACTTGCAAACATCAATAAACTTTGTAACAGCAAACAGAACCATTGAGTCTGCTCTATCTGATGTGGTGTTTTTGTTTTTATGCTGTCCTATTTCTGGTTATTTATTTAAATAAGTAAATAACTAAACTTCTTTGACATTGTGGTGTTGCAGTAAAACAAACTCTGTAGGGTTTCTCCTGTTTTAAGCCTTAATTTGCATTGCATTACATCTGTATCCAATTTCAGATCCATACAGACTCAGATGAAGGTGAGGGCAATATCAAGTACACCATTTCAGGAGAGGGGGCAGGGTCCATCTTCATCATCGACGAGCTTACAGGGGACATACATGCTACAGAGAGACTGGACCGAGAGGAGAAGGCTTTTTACACGCTTCGAGCTCAGGCCCGAGACCGTCTCACCAATGCCCCTCTAGAACCGGAGTCTGAGTTTGTCATCAAGGTCCAGGACATCAATGACAGTGAGCCCCAATTCTTGGAAGGCCCCTACATCGGCAGTGTGGCAGAACTGTCACCTACAGGTAAGCTACACGTCTTGCTGCGCAGTTAGGCAAGTGTCCTCTGAATAAGATATTTGAGTCTTTGAACACGGAATGGCTTCAAGCTGTCTGTGGTGTATAGAGAGTTTGGTTATATAACTTCTATTTAAACTCTGCATTAGAGGTGTGTATACTGTAATGCTACTTCCTTTGATCAAAGAAAGCCTGAAAGGTCTCTAGATGACACAGTTCCTCCTACAGTATAATTGAACATCAAAGCAGAGGACATGTTAGAAAGTAAAATTGAATTTAAGTAAACTGTGCAAAGTGATATACAGCTTTAATCTGTTGGCAAGAATGAAACTGAAAATTAGTGTAACAGAGCTGGTAAGTAAAAGAAGCAAAGACGAAAAACCTGATGAGATTTGTGGTTTGTTCTGACAAAAGAAATGTTTTTAGGAAAATGATGTTGAGCAATAGGGTTCGGGGGAGGTACATAAAGTACAAGAGAGGTGCTGGAGAAAAGCAAATGATTGTGACAGTAAATCCCACTGCTAAAGCTTTTAACAGTGACACAATACTGCTAATCCTGACAAACGTGTTTTTATTGTTAGCAACCTTATTAGCAGAACCCCATGGCTGCCTAAAATTCTCAGTGGAATGGAAAAGAAAGGTGAAAGTAGGGTGTATGAGGCTTCATTAGCATGGCATTAATGTCAAAAACAGCTGATGTTTAATAAACAAAATTCTATTTGGCTGCCAAGCGATATCACAAAACCATGTGTGATCAGCATGTTGTGCTTGACACGGCGTGTGTGGGGGTGTGTGTGTCTGTGTTTATTCACATGCAGTAGAGGTTCGGTAAACAGGGGGCACTTTTTTGTTTGAATGACTACAGGAGTGCTGCAAAATGGAATGAGTCTTACCCTATTCAAGCCTGATTGGAATTAATTCTTGCTTCCTCAGCATGATCCAAACCATGGGCATTTTCTGCCTACAGTGTGCTGTAAAACTGAATGGGGTGGAAGAGTGAGTATGACTGAGAGAGAGAGGCAATAAGATAGGCCAAGTAAAAGGTAAGAAAAATAGGTGAAATAAAAATAAAAGGAAGTAAGAAGGACATAGTTCTGGAAACTATGCAGTCCACTTTCAGCAGACAAAAGCAGGCCTGTTGCAAAAAAGAAACATGGACTAACAGAGGCTTTGCTTAGTTAATAGCAGTTAATGCACTTTTAATTGCCATGACCCTACCACCTTTGTTTGACCCTGTCTCGCTTCAGTCAAATTACGCACTAAATAGGTGTGCAGTTCATGTTTTAAACATGATTGTGCTGTATTCAACTAATGAGATAACATTAAGTGCTTAGTCAAGCATTCTTCTGCCCTGCCCCTCTTTGCTTCAGTTCTGCATTACTGAACATCAATAAAGCCAGTGATGCTTTTTTTTTTCTTTTTTGACATGTCTACAATAAAGTCACAAGGACAAAGACAATAAAAGAAGTGAACAAGAAAAAGAACAAATTCCTGGCTAGACAAGTTTTACTACCACTTCTCTTAGTGATGATTTGCCTTGTGGAGAGGCAAGTCATCATGGTGGACCAAATGCTTAAAAAGGGGGACCAGACGGTCCACTATTGAGGGATGACACTTCCCAGCTTGGGGAAGTCTGTGGTGTTGAAAAGGAGACTCTGACTGACTACCTAATGTTGTATTTAGGAGGACCAGTATGGCATTTTGCCATACTGGCAGTTGTGAAATAATGATACTTTTCCTCACAAAAGACAATTCAAAACCCATGAGCAGTGTTGCTGTGCCTGCAGTAAGGATTGGTAGCGTTGATGAATATGAGTGCAATCCTTCTGATTTCTATACTGATTCAGGTAACATTGTTGAAAAACTATGTAGTCTTTTAAAATAAAAGACCCAAAAACAGCAGTTTAGACCAGTTTGATGATATTCAGTCTGTAATGTTATTCTGTTTTCCAAAAACAAAGTGGGTTAATATTTCTTTTGAAAACAGTGAAGGAAAAAATATTTTCACATTGGCATAACGGTAAACTGTGAACATGGTTTTGCCTTCATAAAGGAAAATGTGCATTCTTAAGGTGTAATGGTTTTATTGTGATTTATTAATAAACTTACTTACAGTTAGCGAATGTCTTAGCATCATCCACAGTTTCTTTATAATTTATTCCAGTTGTCAGTGTTTTTGTAGTTTGTTTTGTGCATTTGCAGATAATTTTTGACTTTGTGAAATGAGGAGGGTGTAAAAGCTTAGTAACATGTTGTGTATTTATGATTTTGTTCTTTTCTTGCATGAACCCAGGATATGCTTGAAACCCCGTTGGAATCAGCAGTTTTTTATAATGTAATTTTGAACACGGCTCCTGTGATGTGAAGCAGGGTTGCATTTTATGCTGTGATTTGAAGCAGGTTGCGAACATTAGCCACACCAGGGATTTGCACACTATGCTGTTTTACTGCCAACTGTATAGGCAAATTGTCTTGAAACACACAAGGCTGTAATAGTAGGAAAGTAATCAGCAGTCAGCTGCCTAGGGCATATTCATCTTTACTTATCACTCCTGTCATGTCTTCCTATGCCATTCTTAGTCATGGCGTCAAAGCCCTCGATTCTGCTTGTCCCTTTTTCTCACAGGCTTCCTGTCTCTATGACTATCTGCCTGTTCAGCATTTTTACATAAATAACAATTGTGTGCATTATGTTTTCACTCTGCGTTACCAGGATAGAGTAAGTAATGTGCAGCAATGTTATCCACATGAGATGAGATTCCCTGGTTAAAACTTAAATCTGCAATACAGACTTTGACCAGTTTCCTTTCACCCTTAACCCCTCATTATTATCTCAGCAAAGTCACATTAGGAGGTTAGCATTTTGGTTGTTTTGGTGAGTTAGGGGAATCACACTATGCTATGTTACAAAGTGGGTTAATATTTCTTTTGAAAACAGTGAAGAAAAAATATTTTCACGTTGGCATAACGGTAAACTGTGAATATGGTTTTGCCTTCATAAAGGAATAACCATTGACCTAAGAAAAACTAGAATATTCTTGAAAACAAAAGGATACGGGTTGCTAAGAATTTTTTTTGTTTTACTTCATTTTTATTTAACTTATTAACATATTTTTAAATGTTTAATGACAGTTGCAAACAGTGTAATATGTAGATGAAGGTGATTTGGTGATTTACAGTAAGACTTGTTATTTGCAAGAAATAACATTTCTCAGTTTGATATGTTTTTTATTTCTCAACAAGAAACTAAGATCCAGTGGGATTTATTCTGAAGTATTAAATTTTTTATATTTTAGCTATTCATCAAATCAACAACCAGAAAAAAATTTATGCTGATTACTGCTGCAGGATAAATGAGTGCTTACAATTAATTAGTGGAATCCAACAAAGTACGAGCTTAAAAGCAGTGTCCAATTCTTCAGTGGATTACTGCTTGAATGAAGGAAAAAGAAATGGGAGGAGTATCAGAGATCTTTCTTTAATTTAAATAATCTACTGTTGTGTCAAATATGTGATCTAAAGTTACCCCTAATAGTGCTTTTGACCCAACATTTTACCACTTTGTTACATTTACATTTGTGTTATATATTTAAAGATCACAGTTGAATCATATTACAATATCAAAATATATCCATTGCTGAATATTTTGAATAATGGTTGCTTACTTACAACTTAATGGTTTTATTTCTATGTCTGTTCAATTCTTATTTAATTTCAAATAATGGATCCATCATTAATGCAAATCATCCACAATGTTAAAAGTTAATGTTGCCTCATTTTCATTTATGAGATAATGGTAAGAGTACATGTCTGTCCATTTAAACACCCATTTTCTATTATGAATAAGATCCAATCTATCTTTGGCAAAAAGCCCTGAGCCATCCCTTTGGACCCAACTGCATTATGAAGGCTACTTAATGCCACATACTAGGAGAAGATACAAAATTAAAAAGTTCCATAACTTTTAGTGTTAGAAGGATTTATGTTTAGTGTGAACAATATACAGTTGATATAAATATAACTTACTGTATCTTTGCCATCTTTATGCAGAAAGATTCAAAACTGCTGCACTTAACATCATGATACCTTAAAATATATGTGTAAAATATATTTTATGGAAAATTGCTACGAGTTACTTCAGTGAAACTAAATTGAAACATCTGCTAAATGTCAATTTGATTCCAAAAATCTAAATGTTGTTTTCACAAAAAACCAAGCATCTCCAAGGTTTTGTGTACCTTTTCTAAACACTATCTTTAAAGGCAATAGAGAGAGAAAAAAAAACATTTTGAATAGATTAAAATACTTATATCTGCAAGTTTTTTGCTCTGGCATTCTAAAAAAAATTACATACAGTGGATATAGAAAGTCAAAACATTCCTTTTTAAAATACCAGGTTTATCTAAGATAAAATGTTTGACATTTTTCCATGTTGAATTTGTCATCTGTGAAAATCAACTGAAATCAAGTTTCAGTATCAGCTGTCATGAACTATAGGCAATTTGATTATTCTTTTAAAAATAAAGTTCAGCAGCATAAATGGGACATTCTAGACAATTTTAGCGACATTTGCCGCTCTCCTCCTGAGCATCGTGCTAACACTATGGATCAAAAGGGCTCATGAGGATCAAAGTGTACACAAGTATCAGTAAAGAAAAGGGTATTAAAAATTCACAGCCAATATCATATCACAGTGAAGGCAGTGATTCGTATTTTAAAAGAATATGAAAACAAACCTTACCAAAACTGAAGACTGATAAAGACAAGATTCACACTGGTCAGGAAGACTACAAAGAACATGGAAGGTAACGCAGGAATTCTTAGTTCGTACTGGTTGAGTTCTGCATGTAGTCATAGTTTCCTGTACTCTCTTTTTGTCTGGACTAAGAGTAGGGTTGAACAATATAATCTATTTTTTCCAAAGAAAACATGTAACCCTGGCTTAAAGTTGGGTTTAGCACAAAAACAACACGACATATTATGAAAGGAACAGCATGGCAGCATCGATCTCTTGGTTTACTTTCTTGAGATAGACAAACTATACTCAGTTCTTTTTGGAAAGGTGGAAAAAAAACATGAACGGTCCCATGTTTCAGTTTTGACCCAAAAATTGAGACTTCTGCTTAAAAACGAAGAAATACAAAGATAATGGTGTTTTTTTATCACCACAGTGAGTTTAATTGATAGAGAGACTCCTAAACTAAATTTTATTTGTCCATTTTTTTTGTTTTAAATGAATGACATATTTTAAACATAGCGAGAAGATTTTTGTGCATTTCTTTATCTTTGATATGATGCTTAGATGCAAATGCAGAGTAGTTCACACTTAATGAAATGTTGAACTAAGGTTTGTGCTTCTCAAGGCTTTCTCATTAATATTAAATTTGATCTACCTTTTTTCTCCTTTTGTTTGCCATCTTTAGTACGACTTAAATATTCATGCAGCTTTGAGCTAGGCTTTAAAATAAAATGATAAAATAAAAAAATAAAAAACAGTGGGTAAAGTAAACTGTATGCCGTGGGTCTGATCATTACAAAAGTTGCATTAGGCAGTGAAATAATTGAGTTTTTAGTTCTGGCACATATAGTGCAGATACATTATTGGCAGTGGCACCCTAAAGCAATAGCTTATATGCTCCTCACGGCCTGCTAATATTGAAGTAATAAAGACAGGCCTTTTCCAATTTAAAATCACTATTACACTGTGTTACAACTTGCATACTAAGACATCCATCAATCAGTTTTTCTTTTTTTCATGGGAGCTGACTGATAAAGTACTATAGCACATTTTCTCGGGTATGAAACCATTTAGTCTCTGAGACGTCGTTTTTTTTTTTCTTTCTCCATTGGGGTTGGATAAGAATGTAACTAAGTGAACAGCTCATGGTGAAAAAAAAAAAAATCCACAGGATAATTCTGTGATTGATGCTGGTTCCATCATAAATTACTTCAGACCCGTTGAGTGGCAGAGCTATACATAACATCTGTGCCTTGGCCTTAAACTTCAGGTCACACTGACTGACAAGTCAAATTGTCCAAAGAAGATAAATTAACAGTTCTCCACTTTTTGTGATAATTGCTATGAATTACTGAAAATCACTATTGTTTCAAATGTTACTCAATATTTTATATTCTTAAGCTCATTTATCAAACTATGTTAAAGAGTTTCTGTAACTGCACACAACATGTCTAATCACACATTCAAATCATAATTCCATATTTATTGGGGATGTTTAAAGGAACTGTGCTTGGATTCGTACATGCACACAAAATGTATTTGCTCAACTTATATTTTGATATATGAATACTTCATGATTAATCAAGAAATTGATGCAAGGCTATATACCTGAGATCCCTCATAATTTATAGACCACATATACAAGCTGACAATAATTCCTTTTAAATATGACTCCACACTCAAAAATTGTTTTTGTAAGCACTCAGCGTTTAAGACTCTCGCAAACTCAGATTACAAAATACAAGACAGACCAAGTAAGTCTCTGCTTTACTTTGTATGCTCTTGATCTCCTGACCTTTATCCTACACCATTGTATAATTACCATAAGAGATGCCCCAATCCCTCTTCATGTAATGCAGAGATTCCAAAGGAGAGTTTATGTAATAATCACTGTTCTTGCTTCTTTGGCTTTGATTGGTTCCACAGAACGAATATTACAATAATAAACTACTAACAACAGAGGAGGTATTTCCAAACACTGGTACCACAAGAGAAAGGACTGCGGCAATGCAGGAAAGTTACAATCAATATATCCTCCCAGCTACCTTTATGTATATGACTAGCAACATGCACAAATATGCACTCAACCGCACTGCCTGACATAATTGATTTTGGCTGATCTCAGCAGGCAAGGTCATGCTTTTACATCTTTAGGGAAGAGGATAAGCAACAAAGTGGTAATATGGGATTCAGTATGTAAAATTGTCCAACCTTAAAGAAAAAGCAGCAGCATAATAGATCTGCAATTGTGATACACAAGATTGAAACATTTTTATAGTACTGTGATACTAGCACAGAAGCACCGGACAATCTTTTCCAAACAGTATACTGGACTTTTCAACATAAAACACACATGCAGAGTAGGTTAAGAAGTTATAAATGGAAAAAGTTACATGCTGGCTTTTGTGTCTTTGATTTTGTGTTCATGGATAATACTTTTTTATTATTTAATCCCACACAGAAAGACCCAAAATAACAAAATGCAACAAATTAAAGCTGGTGTGCCACACTGTCTCAGTACACTGTTTTGCAAGACAAGCCATGATCTGATCTATTAAAAGACACAGGTTCAGAAGCAAACAAAGATTAGATTTACAATATCATTCAGCAGAGATGAAAAATATCCCTAAATCCTTGTTGAGAACTGAAAGAGGATCAATGTAAGCAGGCCACTGGCTGTTATGACATCACAGATTTTTCTTCTCCTTAAACCTCATTCACTCTCACCCATCTTTCTCTGCCTTACTCCCTCTGCCATCCCTCTCCTGGGGCATTTATGTGGATGAGAGAGAAATGAATCAGATTTGAAGTAGTAAAGGAAATAACTTTTCATGTGAAAACATCTCAGCTTTTATGGCTTTACTAAATGATCCATAATGCGGGCAGGGAGCACTCAGTCCTGCAGATTAAGGTGGGTCGAGGCAAGAGAGCGGCTCACTGTTGCAGTAGTTAGACCCCTCCATTGAAGCCTGTACCAGTATCGCACCAGCTGAGATAGGCACAAATCTCTTTTACGAGGCTGCCTCTTAAATAGCTGTCAGTCTAGTGTCTCACACGTGGTTCACTCCTCCTGCTCCCTTTGCAGTAATTGAACCATCTCTCCCAGAGTGCTGAAATGGTGTGGGAAGCCATTCCGACAGCCTGTGTTGATACCATTAAACCAAACTCATGCATAAATCTGACTATATAGCCATTGTCACTAATCCCCCAATGAATCCTCCACACCCCAGAAGCAACCCTCCTCCTTGTGTATTGTCACGTCATATGATTAGCTTTTTTTTACTTGAATATTATTTGCACTACTCATAAAATATAGTATTAATATATATCTGGAAAAAAAAAACCACCCCACATTGACACACACATTTGCTGCTTCCCTGCTGTAAATTCTAGCAATGACATGTCATAGCTGTTGAAATAATTTTGAATTCAAGAAAACAAGATAGATTAGAAAGGTCTCAAAACTGCAATAAACAATAATTATGCAAACTGTTAGCTCCTTTACTGTGTTTAAATTTATGTTAATCCCACCCACCCTTGGGAAGTGTAAGCACTTTACAGAAATAAATGATACAATTATAGAAATATTAACAAAGAATGTGGATAGAAATTGAGATTAGTGAAGAATTTGTCCCCCAATTACTTACCCACTATGCTAGGACATTTAATGAATAACAAAGCTGTACCCTCATTAATGCTGCACAGCAAAGAGCCATTGCAACCCTGTCTAGTCCTTCCTGCTGAGGCAAATCATGGTGTGATACATTTCTAAACCATTTTGGTTTACTTAATGGTCCTTACCTGTTACAGAATTGCATATTTTGTTGTCTGTAACTAGACAGAGTTTTAATAATTTCTGATTATAAAAAGGATCCCAAAGTTTAGCTATTCCTGTGCTGCAGATATTAGTTCTGTGATCTGGGAGGGTTCCTTCTGAGTCTTTCCTGTAGACCCTACTGTGCTCTCTGTGTGCTTTCCTCCTACCATCCAAAGGTCGACTAGCTTACATGTTAGGACAACTATTTTATTTCTTTTTTCAAATTGAATATTGTGTGTAATGGTGCATGGCGGTCTGCGAGTGTGTTGGCCTTGAGAAAGACTGGTGATATGCTCACAAATAATAAAAATATTTGCAGGCTGCACATTGAAGTTTCACTTCACAGTAACACTGGACTCAATGCATATGTTTTTTTTAAGTGGAAAATATTTTCTCAGAATGGTCGAAAAAATGAATGACCTGCAATGTTTCACTTAGAAATGCCTTAATTTTAGGTTAACACACATTTGACTGACCAAGCTTATTGTGATTGGACATGTATTGAGTCAGGCATATATAATCTGTCGTTTTCCTCCAAAATCGCTTTGGGAAAGTCAGTGAACACCATTATTGTTCCCAAAATCTTGGTTTGCTTTGTAGGCAACTAAGGGGACCATTTTGTTTAGAAAAACATACAATGATACAATGATTCAATATTAAATTCTTAAAGAAATCATACAAGTGGTATTTGGCCTGTCTCTTAACATTGGTGTTGCAAATCATAAATGGATTGCATGTATGTTTTCCATCCATGTTCACTAATTAAAGACCTTAATGTAAAAATGCATCCATCATCACATTTCCAATGATGTACAGTCAGTTACTATTTTTACTTTGTCGTATCCTGAACCAAAAGAAGAAAAAACATCAACCAAAACATCTGTGTATTCATCTCGAAAAAAGAAATCCCTGTTTTGTTTGTGGTTATTTAAATCATTATAGTTTGAATACACATTGCTTTATCTCAGAGAAATAATTTCTATTACTGCTGTGAGAAAAGTCCTACATTTAAATAGTGAACCCCACAGTAGATGTGTTTCCCTTCTGTATGTATAGTCACCATATGTAAAAAATATATATATTTTGAATTAGTTCATACAAGTTCATAAACACTTAAAATTCCATTAGTGCTGCCAGCAGATTATCTAAGTAATGACTTTCCCTGCATAAAATTTTCTTGAACCCTAAAACTAAATAAGAATCCAAGAGCCAAACTCATTTCTTTCTCCAGTTAATATAAACACATCAAAGAAACATTTACATTTCTATAGTTCTCTCATACCATCTGACGCTGCTGCCAGCAGTATCCAGAAACAGCTCGATGTCTAACTGAGTGTTACCTGGGAAAATTAAGATAAGCAAGTAATCCTATGAATAAAATGGCTTTGCTAGACCCATAGCAGCATGGGCAGAATAATCAGCAGAGTAGAAAAGAGATACATTTATGGCTTTTGCCAGAATTGAAAATACCTTACCTTTTACAGTCTCATATTTCCATTAAAATATGATACCTCCCTAATCTCTCAACTGCAATGCTACATTATTTTTTTTTTATAATTTATGGTTCAAATGCATATTAAAACCTTTTACCAGCATATTTATGAGTAATATTTTAAAATAATTCTGCAAGTGAATCCACACTTTACTGAAGCTTTCACAATGCATTTGGCAATACAGGCCAAAAAGTTAATGCAAAGCAACATGCAAACTGGCAAGCTCCGTTTTACATACAGTAGGGTACAAAAAGGTGGTTCAGAAGGCACCTTGGAGTGGTAATCCAAGGCATGTGATTTAATGGCTTGCTTGACCTTAATGGTAATCCAGTGCCCCTTCCCCCTAGTCCCCTTAGGAACTCCATTCAATGACAGGAAACAAACAGTGCTCTGACACTTCCTGCTAATTAGCATCATTAGCATATGGTCATTATGTAGCTGGACAGTAGCATGACAGGGCCTCTAAGACAGGCTACAATGGTGACCTTTATTGGACAACACCAGCTGCCAGTAATTACCCATAGAATTGGCCAGATGATTGGAGACAGAGACGGACTCTGTGTCCTTTAAGACCTGTGACGTCTCTAAACATCTTCCTTTTTACCTCTTTTTACCTTCATTTTTCTTTTACAAATATATTTAGAGGCAAAAAAAAAAATGTGCTCAGATGGGAAACAAATATGCAGTCATTTCTTACCATTCTAATTAGGAACCTAAAGTTTACAAAGCTCTGGGCTGAGATTTAACTAAAATGTGTGACTAAATGGGACGATGTGCCTGCGTATCTGTTGCCAGAGGCTTGTGCATGCACACTGGAGACAAAAATATCGCACTGAGTGTAAAATAATGATGGGGGGGGGGCAAAAAAAAACTACGCCACACACCCTGATGTCATGTACAAAAAATTCTGCTTTTTTTGCCTAAGTGCTGGTAATCAGATGTTGTTTGATCCAGATCTGTGAAGCTTGTGAGAGTCTTTGAAGATGTTGACAGAAAACTCCATGTTTGCTGTCCTCTGTGAGGCCGTCTGTGCAGATGAAAAGAAAAAAAATCTTAGTAATGTTGTGGCTCACATGCATTGTGAAAAGGTAATTTGAAACTTCAAAATACTTGTAAGGGAAATTATGTGCAGAAAGGCTGAATTTGTTTACTCCTGTCATAACCCACAAATGTATTGATATCAAAAGTATGAAATATGTATGAATGCAAATGCTTGTAGGTTTACAAAATTAAACACATGACTTTTTATTTATATTAAGAGATCACCTTTTAGCTATCAACTTTTGCTTAACCATAAATGTTCCACCAAACATTGACTTAAACCAAACTAAGCCTAAACCATATCTGTCTATGCTGAACAGCTCTACTTCACCATTGTGTTCAAAAGTTCTCAAGCCTCCATTTGTCCTCACAAAGACAAATCTAAAACAAGTTTGACTCTAGCCTGCACTGATTTATGTTTCAGGACTAGTCCCTAGTGGGTTTCTGGCTCTGGAGCCTCCATTGCCATTTTTATTTTTACATTATGCTGTCTGTCTTCTACAGGAACATCTGTCATGAAGGTTACTGCTTCAGACGCTGACGACCCTACATACGGCAGCAGTGCAAGAGTGGTTTACAGTGTACTGGATGGAGAAAAGTTCTTCACTGTTGATAGACATACTGGTAAGAAGAAACTCCAAAAGCTGCTTTTTATTTATTTATTTATTTTCCTCTGCTGGGTTCTTAAGTATCAGCTTAATTTTCACACACCAAAATGTTCAAGATCATAGCCTAAACCATGAAATCAACTGGTTGTGTATTGCTATACAATTCTTGCCAAGAAGGTCCATTCCAGTGACAAGCAATACCATGCTGTGTAAATTTTGCAAAACATAACACCATACGTGTCAGTTGTTAGATATGGAGTGTAAAATTGTTTGCATCTGTATGAAATTCATCTGTTTTTGCTTTTTTTCTTTAATGTTTATATGTTTATATATAATCTCAAACTAATTTTAAGCTCAAACAACAATAATCTGTGTTTATTGAAAACATCTGTTTTCAAATAATAAGATGTATTGGAAGAAAAAAGCTACCCCCAAAAAAACTTGACTGTTGTTAAGTGACAAATTAATTGTCATTATTCAAATTTCTTTGGTTCAGTTTATCTACCCACACCAGGGCCTGCTTTACTGGTAGACTAGTGGGTTCAGGACAGTGCTTAAATTGAACCTGTTAGACAATATCAAATTGGCATAAATGTTATAAACAAGATCATTTTGACTTGAATAAAAGAAAACATGTTTAAGAACAGGTCAGAAACAAAGTCATTGATATCTATCAGTCCAGAAAGAGTAACAAAGCCATTTTAAGGCTTTGAGAGTCCAACAAACAGTAAGAGCCGTAAAAGCTTCCCAGGAGTCATCAGCCTTCCAAAGTTACATTGAGGGCACTCAAATGACTTATTCAGGAGGTAAGAAAAGAACCACAAACATCTAAAGCAACTATGGCCTCACTTTCCATATTTGAGGTCAGTATTCATGCTTCAACAATGAGAAAAAAAATAAAAATAAAAAAAATTTAAAAATGGCATACATGGGAGAGTTCTAAGGGTGAACTCACTGACAAAAAAACGACTAATCTCAAATTTGCACAATAAACATATTGACAATCCCCAAGAGTTTGTTGAAAAAAAAATCAGTTTATTGAAAATATAAACAAAGAGGTATTTTGAAAGTGTGTGCCACATTTCAACTGGCATAAAATTTACACATTATTTTTCTGTCCTCAGTTGTAGATGTATGGGAAAAACTCCAACTCTGAAAGTTTGCCTCTGTCACGGTTTTAGGCATTCTAGACTTGAAAGTTGCTGGAGTCCTTTACTCCCCAGTTTTCGACTTTATCTCCTACAAACTTTATCTTCATTTGAACTTTAGAAATTAATTATTTAAGCAGCTTGTTTGAGATACTGTACTAGACTTGAACTGTATTGATCCCACAGTGATAAATTCACTTGTAATGGCATCATACTCAGAATAATAAAATGCAAGTGAATGACACAGATAATAGAATAACAGAAATAAGTCAATTTACAAAACTCCAACAAAATATACAAGTACAGTATATGACCATTGCACAGACCCCTCTTATTGCTTGGAGATAAGGACATACGTAAAACCTTAAAAAATGCTTTAAGCTGACTTGTTTAAGTAAACATTAAGATTACACTGAAGTCTACTATTCTATATTACTGACTATATTTCTGCATTTATTTTCAGTTGATGAAACATTTCATCATGTCTATATATGGAAAATTTGCCATTCCCCTTGAGAACTGGAACTTATAGATCATTATAGCATGGCCTATACAGACTTGCAGTTGAAACTTTGCATGGTGCTACTTTAGAATACCCTCCCGAGGGGAACGCTCTGAAGTCTTAATGATTCCTTTTTTGGTGTCCACTACTTTGATTTGGTCCACCTGGGTGCCTGGATGATAAATGACTCTACCTTGGTGGGATAAGCTGGAAGACTGGATGGTTTGTTCCACTTCCCTGTTCACAACTACCATTCCACTTCGTCGCATCATTTACACACACGACTAAAAAGTTGCTTGCTATTAAGAGACAGGATAATGGGCAAAATGAAGGTCAATATTCATACAAGGAAAGTATTGCTGTATGAATCTTCCATTTTTTTCAACACACTGAAAGACAAGAAACCGCATAAAAAGGAAAAAAGACGCTCTGTTTATATTCGATTTTTTTTAGAGGTAAATGAGTTATCTCAGTTTTGTCTATGCCACATTTGTCTGCTGCAACATCAAAGCAAAATGGCACTGCCTATGAAAATGTGAATGCAGCAATACACTATGTATGGATCATCAGTTTCTATGCACAGAGGCCAAAGTAATGGTACTGTGACAGCCATAAAAGGGAAGCTGACATCTCAGTCTTAAAACAGCCTCTTTTCAATTTTTATATTGGCTGTAAAAGCCCAAACTGCAGAACAGCTGTAAGAACATGGAATTAGACTCTCAGTTTCTCTGATGAAAACAGACAATTGAAGAAAAAAAATGTACCATGATTTGTTTCTTCTAAGTTATACTACTGCATGTACTTTATCTTAAGTAGTAGTAGGAACATGGCCCAGCACTAAAGATGGCTGGCATCAGCTAGTTGCATGGCAAAGTGTATTCCCCCCTCCCCAACAACAATAAAAAAAAAATGTTCTGGCTTAGACTCCTATCTAAAACTCAGCTCACCCTCACTTATCTTTTCTGCATGCAAATCTGTGCTGTCCTGTCAGTGGTGAAGGGTTGGAGTACATCAAGGAGATAGTGTTAGTTGACTACAGGACAGACACACATAGATGTCATCAACTGTACACACAAACTCACACCATAGGTCATTTTAAAATCTTAAATTAACATGCATAGTTTTGGACTGTAGGAGGAGAAGTATCCTGAGAAAACCCACGCATGCACAAGGAGAACATTCAAACTCCTCATAGAAATCCTCCAGCAGAGACCCAACCTTTTAAGGAACCAGTTCTAACATCACACCACTGCACAGGCTGGCCTTAAATGCTTCCCCAGTATTAAAAAAGTACACTATATTCCTTACATGCTTTCTGGATATTAACTTCCTAGGCTAAGGGTGCTCTTACCACCACAGAAGAGTTGTAATGCTATTCAGGATGGAATTGCCATGCTTTTATTCTATCCATATATATTATTCATTTTATTACAACTAAGCCATAAAATGGTTTATGGGCACAGCGCCAAATGTGACAAGCCCTCTCCCATTCAGCTCATCTGAAGAATAACTGAGCTGCTTCAGCACTTGTGACTGACCATGACAAAACCAGGAACAAGTTATTTACAGATTATGAAAGTGTGGATTCTAAGTTTTCTAAAGATGTCAAACATAAAGAACTAAATAAACTGAAGAAGATATTGCCATTTGAATGTTGAAATGTTCCTATTACCTGATGAGATACCCAGGGATGTTAATTAATGCTGTTCATTCACATTTCTTTGTTATAGCCCCACACCACAGCATTGACTGTCAACAGATGTTATTGGAAATGTGTGTAGACACCTTTTCTTTTCTTTTGACTGGCATATATGGTTTGGCTTATATGGTTATGGCTTATAAGTTTTAAGCTTTTGTCTCTTGTTTCAATAAGACTATGAGCTTCTGTCTTGTGAGCCTTTGTCATGGGGTCATTTGTGAACCCTGAACTTCAGTGTCATTAAATCATGCCTAATCACACAAGTGATATAATATATATTGCATTTGGCCCAAATGTGGCACAGATACAGAATTCTTATTTCACTTTTTGGCCGAATTGACCCTGACCTGAACTGGATCAGAGATTTTTCCAGGTGTCAGGGAGGGTCATGATCCCAGCATAGTGCAGAACTGGTGCATGTGCAGTCATCTCCTCTGAGTGTGATGTGGATCTGGTGACTGGTACATGGATTTTGCCCACATCTGAATGCTGTCTGAGACAAGACCCGGCCGGTCACTGTCATAGCATACTCAACCCAGCCGCAGTGACACAGTGCAGGGCTGGGCAGACCCTGATCTGTGTGCCGAAAGTGTCATGCAGAATTTCACGCTTCATGTGACAGGTTCCATGTAGAGTGCAGTGGAACAGACTTAACCATGCGATGGACAACAAAGCCTTTCAAATCCATCACATAAGTTTTAAGTACATTTCACAAAATAATATTTAGTGCTATGTATATTAATTGTGTTTAGAAAACAGAAAAAGTTCTGAAAGTCACTCCATGAAAAACTGAAAAGTTTTCCTGCAGACTTAAAGTGCATCCGGTTATCTAAGTGGTCCTATTATCTGCTGCTCTCTTTCTGTTACTAAAGAATCCTTTGTACATAAACTCTGGAGAAAGTTTGCAGCTGCACAACAGTATACCAACTGGAAAATTCTCTTTTCTTCTCTCTTAGCTTCTAATGTTGTGTTTGATAGTTATCTCTTCTATTCAAATCAGCAGCTTATTGACCGAGATCAATAGCAAAAGACCAGCCAATCAAAGATGGTATGTGGGTTTCCCCCACACTGCAAAACAGTAAAAATAAAGTTAACATTTTAAAGACCCCTTTAAAAGAACTAGAATGGTTTCTTCATGACTTCTTATTTTCCAACAATAATCAAAACTGATGATTTTCTCAGAAATTTCTGCTCTGGGAACTTGTTCTTAATTTTTCTGTTGTACATCACATTTTTGTAGACAAAAAATTAATGCCAATATTTTTGATCAAGGTTAATTAATTGCTGTAGCATGATGAAATAAATTGCATGGGAAATAGATGATTTTTTCTATATGAAGCAGGTCTCATTTGCTTCATAATTTTGACAGAGACACTGCATTGTTATGCATTGACAAGGAGCAGATGAGCAGAAGCAGCTTTTGCAGCTGGTGGCTCAGGATTATTCTGTTTTTAAAAAAATAATAAAAACATTCAGTAAAACAAATTTACATGAGTAGGCTCCACATGAATATATTCTTCAGCAAGTCTTTGCATCAACTGAGTGCAAAAGCACAAAACCATTTTCACACCTCACTTAAGATCACACAGCCACAAGAAAACTCCCTGCCCTCAAATCTAGGTTCAAACCAACAACAGAACTACATTACATGTCCTGCATTTCCAAACTTTATATTTATAAGCAAATTTATGAACAGTGTCGTTTTTTTTACAAGTAATACATTCATTAATACTTCTTTATCAAACTAAAAAGATGCCCCTTAAAAATCAAAGAAACAAATTCCTCACATACCTACTTAGAAATAAAAGTACATTTAGTACATCAGCTTTACATGTCCATGTTCCACATTCAAATTTTAAATTATTGTTGTAGAGAAAGCAGGTTAAATAAAAAGACAGCCTTTTACCTTAACTTGCATTTAAATTACAGATATCTGTTACGACTTCCCTCCAGACCCGTCTTCTCCTTGGTGAAATTAAAGCTGCAGTATGTAACTTTTATAAAAAATATATTTTTTTACATATTTGTTAAAACTGCCATTATGTGGTGAAAGTATGGCATGAGAGATAATCTCTGAAAAAATTATTTTCTCTGCCTTCTCCCAGTGCTATCTAGAAACAACCAGTCAGAGGCAGGAGGCTTCTGACTGTCATAATCTCGTGTGATAATCACAATCACATGAGATTGTGATTATTAATCACAGTCTCATGTGGCTGCTCATCCTTCCTCCCCCTTGCTATGTGCTATGCTGCAGCTAAAACAGCCTGTTGTGAATGCTAAGTCCTAGCTAGCATAGCTATTATGGCAGATAAACAGTTTTCCTGTAACAAAAAGTTGTTTCTCTCCCTTTAGCACAGCAGTGAGTGAGGTTGATTGACAGCGCTAACACCCTCCTCCAAGATCTGATTGGTTGTTTTTGGCCTGAACGTTGTATTACTTTAGCTAGCAATAGTAGCTCAGGGAGGAGGTGGAGGAGATTAATCTTTTCACAGATTATCTGTCTCATAACAAACCATCTCAACATGGTGAGAGCTTTAATAAATAAAGAGAAAACATATTTTTTATTAATGTTATATACTGCAGCTTGAATGAAATGCAACTACATAGCATTTTTTGAGAAGTCTGGTTTGCTTTATTTATATTTTGCATGTTGCCTATGCAACTAATTAAAAAAAATGTAAGCAACCTATTTGCATACAGCATGCCAGGCCCGACGGCATGGGTGGGCATTGGGGGGCATTGCCCGCCCACAGAGTCATCTGTGCCCTCCCTGGACTGGAAGCTGTTTGTTGTTTTTACCTTAGAGTAGCCAACTCTCTGTTATTAATGTTATAGGAATAACTCTCTGTTATTCCTATAACTCTCTGTATAGGAATAACATATACTTGATACCCTCAAGTGGTAGGGTATCAAACTACTTGATACAGTAGTTTGATACCCTACTGTATCAAATACTGTAATATTTGATACAGTAGGGGCTTCCGCACTTCCCATATCCGTGTCACCTTTTTCAGCAGTTAAAACTGTTTAATCCGTTAACACGTCGCAACCTGTTTTTCCGAGGCGCATACAAATGCAACATGAACCTTGAGACGCTCGCGCTGGATTTACACCTGTGCGGTAGTGACAGAGACTTGCTGCTGCTGTGCAGAGCTATGCAGGAGCTGCTAGAATCATGGCAGCAAACCAGCAAAACGCAAAGAACTTTGCACAGTTTTTTCCCCAAACTAACCGACTGAGTTGAGTAATGCTGTTGGATGCAGGTATTGTTAGCTAAATGATGACTAGCTAATAACAACAGTACAAATACACAACCCTAATTTTTTGGGAACTTCATTTCATGCTCTTAGAAACTTCTTAGTTTGAAGTGTTAAATATTTTTGGGTCTTTTAATACACAATTGAGTAGAAAGGGATACTCAGACTGACAACAGCCCCCCCCCCCCAAAAAAAAAAAAAAACAAAAAAAAAACCACTATAACATGTTACTGCTTAAGCTAACAACTAATGTAACCTTTTCTGGCCTCATTGACTAACTATTGAACTTATCCCTCTGTCTTTTGCTTTCAATCTCTCTCAATCATTAGGAATAATCATGACAGCAGTGGCAGATTTGGACCGCGAGACACAGGATCGTTATGAGTTGGTCGTCAAGGCAACAGACATGGCAGGACAAATGGGTGGTCTCTCCGGCTCCACCACGGTGACCATAGTGATCACAGACGTTAATGACAACCCACCACGCTTTCCACAGAGTGAGTGTTTCCCGCACATTCTCTTACTTTAGACTTTAAAAGAGATGGTCGTGTAGGAGGAGAAAAGAAAGCAGTTGGAAATAGCTGACTGACTTTTCTCTGGAAAGAGAAATGAGAGCATAATAAAAAGACAATGTGAAAACCTGCAGGCCATTGACACCAATAGGTAGTTTCATGAGGGGCCTGGGAAAATCGCTTAAATTAAATTTATGGGCCATTTCAGCCCCACAAAAAGGTGTCATAACAATGGTGGAGAAATGATCGGCATAACTGCTTATTTATCTACAGTATATATTTTTTAAAAACATGCCATGTACAAGACCTTGTAAAATACCCCTTGAACTATTTTCTATTTTGTGAAACCTCTCCCAAATCTTATTGGTATTTGGTTGTGAGTGTTCAGGATGAAGAGCACTGTTAGTTTCTCTCAACACAGATTTTCTCATCTTGGCCAAAAGTTTAATTTCAGTCTCATCTGACCAGACTGTGTTCTTTCACATGTTTGCTGTGTCTACTACATGGCTTTTGGCAAACACCCCTAGTACTCCTACTCTTTTTTATTTTTATTTTAAATTTTTCTTCTTTCTCACACACAGTTAAGTCCAAAATTATTCATAATTCTGGCAGAGATATGGATTTTTTTTTTCTTGTTGGACAAGAAAGAGAAAAGATAATCAAACAATGTATTAAAGTATTTACATTTATCATTCATATCTTTTCCAAAAATCAACAGTGAATAATTTAGGTCTTACTTGTATGAAGAGAGCACAACTAATAATAGTCCTACTAACAGACTGAAGTAAATACTGGATTATGTTAAGGGCTTATAATAAAAGAGGCTTTATTTTTAAACACAATTGAAAACCATTAATCATTTTCTCTCTACTTCATACTTTAAAACTACTGTACTTTGTAATCACCTATAATGCTGATAGAATTTTAGTGGCATTATCTGAATGTGCTCTCAAAATGTTGTCATTCCATATTTTTAATAAAAAATCTATGAGTCTATTGGTAAATCATATTTTTATACTATTCATTATAAAAATACTATTTTATACACATCATTATATGATATGATGTATAAAAATACACATCATATTTTTATGGACGTGTACATTTGTAGAAGCAGGTTCACTTTTCTAATACTGTATATGTCTCATCCTTAAAGGAAAGAAAATGCATTTACCAAAACATTGTACTTTTCTTTCTGGATATTATTTAATTTATTTTGCATTACATTTTTTTAGATAAACTAGCACTTTAACCCTATAAATAGTATTACATTTGATTAAGCCAATGTGCAAGCAGTCTATTTGACAGTGAGTGATATGTATTCACACACCTTTTCATATTTGTGTATGAATCACTTTTTTCATCTCAGTAAATCATATTTACTCAGTCAGAGTGATAGGCCCTGCAGACTTATAGTGCCTCCACTGCTGAATGTTGGGAAACAGAATCTGGAATACAGTTCTATAAATCAGTTACACAAAAGGATGACATATGATGTATGTAAGACCTCAGATGTCTTCTGTTCCTGTAACAATCATATTCATCTTCCTGCTGTTTATCTAGTTCATAATGATCAGTGGAAGAAATTATACATTTTTATTGCACACTCCTGACATTTTAGCAGAATTATTGGGTTTAGTCTGGCAAAATATAAAAGCACACTCTGAAGCAATTATTTTATAATACCAAATGGAAAATATATAGGACTGGTAAAAAAATGCCTAAGCTAAATAAAGCTTTAAGATGGATGTTATTAACCAAAATGTGCATGTCTTAACATGTCATTGGTATGATGGTATTTTCTTTCTTTTCTCGGTCATTTTTCTTATTTACTGTATTAAAGCTATTTACTCCCTCCACCAACTACTCTAATAGCCTGCCTATGACTATCAAACTCTTCTAATTCTGGTGCTTTCCTCTTCATTTCTGCGTAACATTTGCACCTTCATTCTTTTTTGTGGTGTTTTATATAATGCCATCAATACGAGATGTTTATGCTTTCTCCCTCCGGCCACCGCCTCCCTCTACCAGAGATGTACCAGTTTTCGGTGTCAGAAGGGGCAGCTGTGGGGACACCGGTTGGACGCGTCATTGCTACTGATGCAGACATGGGGGAGAACACAGATATGAGCTATCTGATCATTGACGAAGGAGATCTCTTCAAGGTCACTACAGATGTTGAAACACAGGAAGCTGTTGTCTCCATCAAAAAGGTACATCTGAATTAAAGCAGTTCTGCTGCAATGTTTCTGTTTACTACTGGTTTTATTTTAAATGAAAGGAACATGATGTAGGTATTTTTCATGTGTGCTAGTAAAATTAGTGAGAAAATTCCTATTAGTTGTAATATGTCTTATTTATAGACTATATTACATAGGAACATGATTTTATTCACATTCTAGTGATATTTCTGCCTATTGTAGTTTCTGCTAACAATACCATATAGGATGATTTTTTTGTAATGTCTTATTATTCATTATTTGCAAGAATGGTTTTGTACTGGGAGAGGACAAAGTAAGATTTGCAGTCATTAGACATAAACAGCAACCACCATGTTGCTTTTAAATCCTGTGTCTAATGTTATTAATAATATACACAAAGTACACATTATCTTCACATGAATAAAAGAAAAGCAACTTACTGATATTATTGAATTAGTAGGAAAGTGATTATCTCTAGAAAGGATAATGGGAAACTACATGTTCTAGTGAATCATGAAAAAAGCCCAGACTGTGTTCAATACATTATGAAGCAGTATCAGTTATAAAGGGTAAAATATGCTTACTTCAGGGATTTTTTGCTATTAAACCATTAACTTTGAACTAGATTAGATTTGTTGCCATGAGCATTACCGAAAGGCAAAAAATGAGCTGTAAGCAATGGTCAAATACCTTAACAGGAGTAAAAACAGTCTTTCTTTTCCCCACACTACTGGCACAGTGCCACCAACAGTCTTGGAATCTATGCTAATTCCTGTATAAAAATTACAGTGCCACCATCCCTGGTGAAGATGTGTAAAGGCTTTCAAATAAATTATCATGTATGCAATAGTAAGTGTAAAGTTTTTTTTTCTTTGTTTTTTTTACTTGGATAATTGTGCTGTCATGTGGGAATAAAGTTTTTAAAAACATTGGTAATGTGGATCCAGGTAATGTTGGTGATTTTATGAAACATCTATACCTCTGATATCCTTGAAGTAGGTATGTGCTCCCAATCAGCATATTGCATTTAATTTTAGAACAATATGGTTTAATTCACTTTTATTTTTCTGCATCAGGATCAGGTATATCAACTTTCCATGACTTCGTCACATTCATGTTCTTCCTCTGCATACATGGGCACTTTCAGGGAACTCCAGCTTCCTCTCAAAGTCCAAAAACATGACTGTTAGGTCAACAGGTCTCTTGGAATTGTCTTTTGGCGTAGGCGTGGGTGGGGGTGTGTGTGGGCGTGTGTGTCCATGGTTGTTTTGTTCCTGGTTATCTTTGTTGACCTGTTCAGGATTTACTCTGCCTCTCACCCAGTGACTGCTGAAGATTGACACTAGCCCCCCGGTACCGTTCAAGGATAGACAGGTTTAGAAAACGGATAGACTGGATTGACTTCATTACTTTTTTATTAATATTAAAAAAATCAACTGAAAGTGTGGGAATTAGATGGTCCATTGATTCTTTCAGCCCTGTAACAATTTAAAACATATGGGAAAACTAGCAAAGAAATGGTTCAACAGATACAGTATCAATACCTGGCCTTCTTAATTTAGCAAGTCATAGACTTAAGTCCTATAGAAAATTTTTGGTTTGCTAAGAAGAGGGGGGCATAAGAAAGGTACAAGGCTGTAAACAATCTGTGAGATTCTGTATGGTCAAAGATCCCTCTGTATGCTCCGATCTTGTAAAATGTTATAGTAGAATACTAAGTGCTTTCTTATTGACAGAAACACACCTGTAGTGATTTTGTTAAAGTTATTTTTATGACATAAAATCTGAAGATATAATAAAAATAAGTCACATGTGTTTAAAAAAATATATTTTGACATTGTTCTGCTTCAATAAAATACTAATTTATTTTAAGCCTTTTACACAACTTTATTAATGGGTGCTAACAAATGTGGATTGCAGCCAATCAGTATTTGAAGAACATTTCTTTGTAACGATAAATTTTGATCTGTTGAACATGCATTTATTTTGTTTTTGTTTTTTTTGTCAGCCGCTGAACTTCGAGAGCAAGAGGATCCACAGTGTTATTGTGGAGGCAGTAAACAAACACGTTGATTCTCGCTTTGTTGACCTGGGCTCTTTCCGAGATCAGACAATCGTTAAAGTGACTGTGTGGGATATTGATGAGCCACCCATCTTTCTACCAGCGGAAGGTGCTGTCATGGAAGTCCAGGAGGATGCTAAAGTTGGATCTCTCATTGGCGTTGTTACGGCCAGGGATCCAGATGTGATGAACAAACCTGTGAGGTATGAAAGAGATAATTCTCCCCTAGCTTGATGAATTCTCCCTACATTTAATACATAAAGGACTGAGTAATGTACAGAAGTTTTTTAGACTTTTTTCACAGTTCACTTGTGTTTTATTGACTTAGTTCTGTATCCTGGAGATTCCCTCTAATAAATTAAAGTACAATTTTTTCATGCACATGTCTGAACACCCATTCATTTTTTGGGACTGATTTTTTAAATTTTCCTAAGGTCAATATATTAGAGTGTTATCTCTTGTTTCTACAACTTAATTTCAAATGCTTGCGCTTGAGCATCAGAGACAGTCAAATCTGTTTGGTCATCCATTCTGTCCCAGAGACACACCTCCGGGAGGGAGCGGTGTCACGTTAAATAGGGTAGAATAGAATTTTGTTAGATTTGTCTCCGAAGTTGCTGTATAGATACAGGAATTATGCTACACATAAGCTGAGTGTGTCCTAGTTGCAAGTTGTAAAACTGATGGGAATTGTTGTTTGTTGTGGTTCTATCTATTATTATTGATACAAGCTGATTATAATGTATTTCTCTCAATTTTATGTTTTCCAATACTAATGAAACAGGTTTGGAAATTTGAGTTGTATAGTACAGTGTGCTTAACTTGTTTTACAGGGATGGCATTTTGTAAAATTGGCTTTTTTGAGCTTCACATCGAGTCATATTGTTATTATTGTTCCTATGATTATTTCATGCATGTTTGAGAAATCTTTTAATCTCCCCTGGTAGCAATCCTGAAAACAAGTGGTGTAACCGAGCACAGCCATTTCGACGAAGCTCCTCCCTGGAGCTGCAGTCCCCAAGCAGAGCTTCTGCATTACACAGCAGGCGTCCCCCATGACTCCTCTACTCAGCTCCTTCAGACTAGCAGTAGCAGAAATTGGAAAACACCAGTTGGAACTTTGCGTCTGCAGAGCTCATCACAGGAACTACTTCTCAGTGAAACATTGGTTAAAATGTTGTCAAATGCTTGACAGAGGAATGCTGTGATGACACCCTGAAGGCGGAGAGTCTGAAAGAGCAGGAGCTTCTTAAAGAGAGAGAAATTCAAGGTGTTATATTGCGTTACGTTACGTTTGATATATACAGCCTTTTTATAACAGTTAACTGGTAACAGCAAGTTACTGATTAGTTACTTGATTGCGCCATAAAAATGACATTATATGCCTAGAATAAACATAATTCTGCTTCTTTAACATCTTAAGTGCCATCAAATAGTTTATACCTACTACCTGCTGCAGCCATATTGTGTAGCAAACCTGAGGCTGCTGGAAAACCACTTACTTTCCCAGAATTCTAATTTAAGGGGTGTTCTTGTTGTATTTTCAACTCTGACCTTAAAAAATAAAAATCAAAAATGTACAAACAGTAACTGCTTCTTTTCGAAATCCCAACACCCAATTTCACATACTACATTTTCTAAAAAGCCTTCTAAAATAATTTGTTTTGTAGACCTATGTTGTTATAGAAATAAAAAAATCAGCTGTCCTTAGCTGACACACAAAAATAGGACCCAACGTTTCTGCCTGTTAAAAATTTTATAGGTTCCATTTAAAGAAATGTAATTTATTGGATGGAATTATTATGAATACAAATATGCTTGATTTCTGAAAAAAAAAAAAAAACTCGTTTTTAATTTCTCATTATAATAAAGTGAAAATACAGGCAACGTTTTTATCTATTGAAAAGTACACCAGTATCTTTGGTTTCTATGTGCTTTGAACTGTAATTGCAATGTGAGGAGAGGCTGTAGATAAAACTATAACAGTCTTATTAATACAACATAAACCAACACACAGGTCCCTAAGCATCACCTTGATTAAAAATGCATGACATCCAATGTTCCATGTATTATAGAGCACCACACGATGGTACTGTTAAAATAGCTCTAGCTGAATGTATTTGGATAATGAGTACACCTGTGAGCTCATGTGTTGGAAAGAAAAAACTGTAAACTATAAATTAAATCATTAGAGGTTTGCAAGTTACAGAACCTGCTCTTTGGGATTAGGCGGCCATCACGTTTATACTCAAAACAATATTTCGTCCAGAGGGCAGTGTTTTATTGGTTATTGTTTGAAGGGCTTGCTTCAACAAGACCACCGTTATAGACTTTTGTAGTTGTAGAAAATAGCAAATAATTACTATTGTAGACAGAAACATATTATCTCACTATAGAGCTCAAAACACGGTAGCAATTCAGCCCAGCCTGTTCTTCTGATAAGAACTATCTTATCCCTTTTGCTTTGATATACAGACACATAACTAGACCTCAGTCTTTTTCCAAGAAGGAACATTGTGAAAAACTAGTCACTTTAAAATATAACAGCACTTTTCTGCACAGTTAAAATAAATAGTTTGCACTTGCCTTACAACATGATATATATACACTGGTGTTCTTCAAATGTACTGTAGGTGCAACCAATTTTACTGAGTAAAAGTCACAACACACTTGATTGCTCTCTCCATGAAGCATGCAGCAGCTAAACTTATTGTGAGAAGATGGATTTTTATGACATAGGTCAGACAGGCATTTTCTTGCTTGTAATATTGTTTATTGTAGATCTGGAAATAGTCCTATGTAAACTTAACTACAGTACTGTATGTTTTAACAGAGTGTCTATGTAGATGAATTAAACAAACATTCGGCATGCTAAGCTAAATATGCTATCACCAAGCAATGTGGCATCATACTGGGTCTCAACTCAAAATAATAGTTATATAAACCATTTCAGAAAAAATTACTTACAAAGCATGGTAAATAACTCAGACATGTGGAAAGTAAATTGTTTTGCAATGACTTGCCTTCTGTCACGTCACTTTGGGAACCTGTGATTCTGGGGGTGGAGTCAGTGAATTTACTCTTTTATTCGGGGTACGCTTCTGGCCTCAACTGTGTTCTATGTGTAGAATTATATTGTAAAGACAACCGTTATTAGAAGTGTTGAACTGAGAGTAGTTTGTATAATGAGCTTATACCTATCTCCAGTGGGGAAGGCACAGGGGAGGAGAAGCTCAGCTGGAGACCGCAACTCCAAGGAGGAATTTTGTGGAAATATGCAACACATTGTGAGAGCAAGTGTTTATGCACTCCGAATGGGTGCCCCCGGAGAATCAAGGATTTCTCAAACATGCATAGAAGAATTAAATCAACTCTCCAAATATGTTTTTGTAGAGGGAATAGCATAACATGACATAGAGCTCAAAAATGTAATTTTTACATAACATCCCCTCCTTTAATGCCTATGACTGTTGCTACAATTTGTTGTCTTTTACATAAACTTTATCATTACCCACCATGATGTTTGTCTTTAGCATATTAGCTGGCAAATCTTGAATCCTGTAAGTAAAATTCTTCTGTGTTGTTCTTTCATGTGGTCGAAGAAAGAAGTTAAGATCTGCAGCTTTTCTGCGTGTTTCTGCTCCAGCTCCCACATAGAAAAACAAAACAAACAAAAAAAAGGGTTCACCTATCAGTGCAACCTGATAGTTCTAAGGTTTGGAGCATGTGCCTTTAGTTAACATCTTTATGTATGAAGCAAAGTTGAAGGTGGAATGATTAAGATGAAATATTTTACATATTTAGATATTTCAGTGCATTTTGCCTTAAAAGTATATTGCAATGTTTTCTTTGCTGTGACAGAATGTGCCACCACATTATTTTTCATTATCTACATTATGAGAGCAAAGCAAAAATTTTCAGTCTATTTTCATAATTGATATTTATAAGTATGAGTACAATTTGTACACAAACAGAAATTATTCTGTTAACACTTCTTTTTTATGATCTATTTAAGAGTCAAAGTCGTGTTTTTATCTCGCACTGCCTTACAATTACATTTTGTTTCATATCTGCATTACCTAGCTTCTGTTCTAATGAAACCATGGGAATTCTGGCTGACAGAAGCCATAAGGACTGTTAGAGCTTGTAGTTCTTTATTTTTACTTTATGGGTGCCCAAGAAAGCCATCTACATGGGCACATCTTTGTCAGCCTGCATGTATGGGTGTGTGTGTGTGCGGGGGTGTGTGTGTGTGTGCTTTTGGGGAGAAGAACTAAGAACAAAGAAACCTTTCAGCATTTTTTTGTTTACTCACCACTTTTCTGAGAGCAGCCAGTACCCCATAGAAGGAAACATCCATTTGTGGTTTGGCCAGAGTGCACAATGAAACTTTTATATTTTGGGCCTCCCTCAGAAAGTGTGACTATATGGCCTCATGGATCTTATTACATTATCAATGCTGCATTAGCCAATTTTCTGCATTTTGACCAACATTTTAGCTGGATTATTGACTTTTAAGGACAGCCTTATATTTTTGATTCTTTAATATAGTTTTTTTGAAACAAAATTATATAATATTAAGCATATTTAGAAGAACATTTATTGTTTGTCTATGCAGTATATTGTATCACCTTTAACTAATTGAGTAGAACAACCATAGAAACCAGGTCTAAGCATAATGAATTTGAGCAACCAATTGATTATTTATTTTAAGCACTATATCACTTTTATTTTCGACCTTTTAGGAAATCCAAAAAATAAGTAAATAATAGAAACTTAAAACATATGAGAAATGTGTTGCGCAATTTCTTTTAAATCTCTATATTTTATTTTATGTCTTTGTTTATTTACTTATTTTTGATATATCAGGTTTTCCATTGATCCGACAACAGATCAGGACATGATCTTCCATATTGATGCTGAGTCTGGTGCCATTACGTTAGGGAAGATTTTGGACCGAGAGACGGCAGGTTGGCACAACATCACTGTGAAGGCTGTAGAAGCAGGTACATGAATTTCTGTTTTATGCATCTTTATAACACTGATTGTTAATCACCATTAATCACCAATGCCAAATCAGAAATTTGTAAAAGATGAATATAATAATAAAACAAGTCATGAATTATTTCCATAAGCTGCAATATGATTAAAAATGGATTTTTGTCTATTTGTCATATTAGACACATATGCACTTATCTAAAAAATTCTGAAATTAAACCTTACATTATTCTGACACAATTTAGTTTATAATAAGTTGAAACTTCATTGACATTATTACTAAACTACATTATTACTAAAGTAGTAATAGTTGAGATGCAATGTAACATATTGAACATATGGAGTTGTTTGGACTCCTTTTGATGAAATGTTTACACTGTTATGAGCCACAAACGCAAATTATAAACATTGTCTTTAATCTGTACTAGATAAAGTTTTAGTTTCTCAAAAATATGGTCATCATTGGTAATGATGACCATATTACAGATAATATGGTAATATGGTCATCTACAGGAGCATATATAGATGACCATGTAGATGTAGATCTACATGGACACATGTAGATGACCATGTCGTGATTGTGCTTGCTTATAATCAAATCAACACACCAGTGATGTATGTGGTTGTATAAATAACATAGCACTTGTATGGTATGCTAATTGTCTTTTAAATCAAAGCTCTTGATGTACTCATGAGGGACATCTTAGTTGTTGGTGTAGTCATCCATGCACTTGATTTTTTTTTTTTTATTCCAGTGGGAAAATAAAGTAATCATTTTACTCTTTCAACTTACAAAACACAATACTAAAAATGATTGGAGAACATTTCTTTTTTCATCTCAATGGGTGTTTGTCATAGTAGAGAAATAAAGAATGTAATAACTTATATAGCAGGAAAGTTATTACTATGCCATTAGAAGAAAACTTGAAAATGGATAAGACCTGGAGTTTCTCTCTTTTTCAATCTTATTCAGATGGAGTGATTTTGGGATTGTAGTGATGGCTGAATAGATTGGATTCTGCATCTGACAGAGATTTTGCATCACACTGAGAGGGACAAAGGAAACAATGCCATAAACAAGACAAAATTAAAAAATTCTTTATATTTGTTCCTGCTGTGTTTCTCCCCACAATCTCATTTCTTTAATAATCACTACAACCAAAACCAAATTGAATGCAGTGTTACCCTACACAAATGTTTAGGCAAAACCTAAGCAGTTTGAATCCTCCTGGACTAATTGGTTTCTTTTTGTGCATGACACTATGGCGTAGGCACATTTAAATGGTAATTGAACATTTAATGCTGCCCAGCACCTTTCAGTGTTAGACATAAACACATGCCTGCGCTCGAAAGATAAAGCTTCTTGCACTGACAACCACAGAAACATCTACATAGACAAAGTCTGTGGTCAGTGGCATTAGAATGCCCACCCAGTATGTTTCTTTATCGCCTGTTAGCTCACAAAGTCTGGAGAGCTCAGACACACAGACAGGCAAGAGAAAAGAAAGGGGAAAACATAGACACAAAGAAAAAATAAGGTCACAAGAGAGATGGAAATTGGAAGAGGTTTTGACTGTTTATTATTTAAAAGAGGCTACTTGGAGCATTTAAACAACTATCTTCATGTTAACCATAATTATTTTATTCTCCTTTAGGACTAAGAGAGCCACAAGGTCAAGTTGTTTGAAGACACTGTTAAAGTCTTATTTGTGGCATTACCCTCAATTATTCCAGTCCATTATAGACCTTTGAACTTCTTTATTGTGCGTATATCAGTATTGCACAAGAGAAAACAGCTTCCTGACAGTTCATATTCAGTGAATCTTAAGGTTAAAGTGTACCCTAAAAGTGAACTAAATGTCTCGTGCATGTAGTCTTAGGAAAGTTACTTTTGTTAAAATTCAAACACATATCCTGCTAATTCTAAACATTTGCAAACACAGCATGTCTTCAACTTTACCCAATTAATAGTCTTCAGTTATGTCTGCAGACACTGGTACAATGAAAGATGAAACAACCTCTCATCTGTATAATGCTTGTCTTCCATGTACGGAGTGCAGTACCTTCCGAGTACAAGAGAAGCGTTTAATACACTGTCACTAGCTGAGTACTCAAGTTTCTTGGCAGTCTCCTCTATAGAAATGTACCAGGTTAAGTTGGAGTGACATATAATTTTCGAGAACTGATAGCGAGTATGATACCACCTTGCAAAACTGCTTTTTCACCTAGACAGGTAGGTGGAAAAAAGGGCTTCACCCTGAGGGCAAAAACATACCGAAGATGCTGAAAGTCTTTACGTTTTGCTCTATTGCATAATTTCCCTACATTTGCTGTCTGGCAAACACATGCAGACCTTTTGACTCTTAGAATGTTTGAACATTATCCCTTGTATGTCCAAATGAATCACACACTGTTGGGAACACATTGAAGGAAGATAAAGAGGTTCAGGGACGTGAAATATGAAAGGAACATTAAACTGAAAAGCAAAACAGTTTTATATGCAAAATATATGCAAATGCATAGGTGAAATTAAACATGGAAGCAAAATTAGATTAAATTTAGTAATAAAGAGAAAATTAGGGGATGTTACTGTTTGCAGGTAGCCTAATGCACAACAAAGTTTAATTTGTCACATTTGAATGAGCATTGTATTGCATTGCAAAGCACCTATCAACAAACATGTGAATACCTAATGATACAAAATCAGAGAAGTGTATTTTTGTTATTACTCAGTCATATATTTGGGCATAGCCATACTATTCATATGCTAAAAGTAGGTAATAGGAATAGAAATAGGAATCCCATATAGCATATTTAAAAAAAATACAGTTGTAGAATTACAAAGATTTTCTTTTTCAAGTCTTTTCAATTGCTTATATGTATTTACTTATGCAATAAGTTTATTGATTTAAACTGTAGTAAAGCAATATTATAATGTATTTAATGGGATTAATAGTAGTTCTTTGTTGTTTAATAAAAACTGCCAGATCAAGATGTTATTACATGTTATTACTGCGTCTCACAATATTGTGAAACAGTCTTCTGCTTGAGCTTTTCAAATATTCACCATGTTAGCATAATCAACAAAGGTCAGGTATAGGGTTATGACTAATTTAGAGCTCTCTAAATTAATTTCATTGCTACGTATCTATGTTAAGTACAATCAGCTGCATAAGTCATTGTAACCACTATGTTGTTAAATGAATAGAATTACTTTCTCTGTTTTGAAAGCATGTTACTATCAAGCAAAAAAATACAATCTTAATGTAATATTTTTAGATAAGAACAAAATTTTAAGTTTAATTAGCTAATCCGTCGCTGGTTTCCTGTTGTGAGAGATATTGACTGCCACACTTTGATTTATCCTCTGCAATTAAGAGACAATAGCGAAGAACAATAACTCTTGATTGTTCAAAAGAACTGAATAATTGTTCACAGATGAACAAAAATCACGTTTTAATACTGTTTATTTACTGTAGGGTGTTTTATCATATAACTGACTGTAGCATTTTGTAGCCTCTTATTTGTAACTGGTTAGGTAAAAATTAGTCTCCTCTTTTAAAACAAACTTATGTGCAATGTTTCCCAGCAGCAACAGTTAAAGCAAAGATATAGATTAACAAGGAAGGCTGAATATCAAATCAAATTACACTCAAACAATAAACATGACATACTGACCAATTAATTAATTAGTAACATGCATTATCAATCATTGTGTATAGTAGCAGGGTTGGTTAAAGTTTTGCTGATATTTTAGCAATTTGATTAATATTTTGTTAGGTTTAGGCACCAAATAGTTGGTCAGAGGCAATTGTTTTTATTTGGCTAGGCATAGGCAAAAAATATCTTAGAAATAAATTGTTGTTCTGGGCCCCTAAACCAAAACTCCAATAATAAATAAAACTTCAATATTTTCAACTGTTAAACTAAAATATTGATTGTGATCACCGTAAGTACCACTCGTCAGACTAATAGTCCAACATTCCTGTCTGACACTTAGCTGTTAGACAAATGTAGGAATGTTTGTGTAATTTCCTCAGTAAAGAAAAAACTTGACACTTTCACTGGCATGGTGTTTCACATGGAATGTAATGTGAATGTGTTCACGTGTTAGTCTGCAAATTTTAATGTTTCATTTGGATTCTTTTATGATGGAGCAACTCTTACCAGCTCTCAGAGATGTTCATTTTAGGGTGCTTCATAGTTCAGAAATAAGAAATGACTACATGAAGTTTCTAGTCTGCAGATTTTGCTCCTTTGCTCCCTTGTGTTGTGTTGTCTGTCACAAAAAATATTGAAGTTTGTCATGCAGTATGATCAAATGTAAACACATTTATAAGGAATGCTATATACTGGAAAATTTATTTTAGCCTTTTGTTTCTCTAAGACACAAAGCCTGACCAATATGCCAAATGTTGTAGTGCTGTCAGTGCCTCACTGACTGTGGGCTCACCTGTTAATTTAAGCGATTCAAACATCAAAGGTAGTTATACATAGAATTACTGTTGGCTCTCCAACCAAAAATGTTGCATCACTACATATGAGTAGAGTACTTTGTAAAGTGTATTAAAACAACCTCAGTGGAGTTAATCTGAAGTGGGAATGTTGATGCATACATTTAGAACGTTATTTCATTAGAAATAGTAGTTTGTGCATAGGTTAATGTTTGTGTCTCTTTTTTTTTGCTTTGTTTTTATCCAAAGGTAAAGATGTGTACAAAATTTGACAATTTTTGTATTTGTCTTGTGATTCATTATGTGAGTCTGACACATAGGTGACACATAGGAAACATAGGTTTCTCCTTCTTCCACATTTTCTGTGTTCACTCCACACAGAAAATTAATAAATAAATTCCCTCCGATATTTTGCACTCAGTTTGCCTGCCTTGGCTCAATGGAGAGACCAAACTCAGGCACAGTCAAGTACATTTGTATCTTCATTTTTTGCTCCTGACAAAAGTGACACTTTAAACCAAACAATTTCCTCCAGCAACGTTGAACCATTTGGTCACAAGCTCTATAACACCCCAGATGCCTACTCGCATGCAAAGGGAGACACACCCGCTCACATCCTCTATCTGTCTTCTTGAAGTAATGTCAGCATAATGCAGTGCCTGAGAGACGTTTCCACCGTATGATTCTCGACAGCTGGTCTGTGTGGCAAAGATACAGAGCATGCCAATAGCCTGTTGAAACCCTTGTATTATTATTTTTTTTCCCCTATATCTGAAGACAGATTTGGAACAGTACCACTTTGTTCACATGAATGAACCTGTTTTACAATTATTTTTTCTTTTTTTAGTTTAAATGCTAGATGGTCCATTTTGTTTCAATAAATCTGTTTGGATTTCTTCAAATCTAGAGGGTGAACATTTTGACATTTACTGGATTGTATACTAAGAACCTTAATAGAAGCAAAAACAGAAGAATAGAGCTGTTTGGCACTGGTACTCAAAGAGTATTTATGTTTCTGTCCAACATAAACTAGTTTGCACAAACCTATTTGTCAAATCTTGTATTATACATAGTTAGATTTTTGAGGTGAGACAACGAGTGAGTGCTTGAAAAACCCTCTCCAGCACGTTAAGTCTAATTGCTTTGTTTTACTGTGTTTGGTGCATCAAGCCATGCTTTATTCTCAATTAGTCTGGCATATTCATTTTTGTCTTATTTTTCTGTAAACAACCAATTTGTATTATTATTTGAGGTTGTTGCACTTGACTCCCTACCAATGTTAAGCAAATTTTATACATCCAATGTGATACTTCTAGCAGTAGACGTTTGTGTGGATTATATTTATCTATGGGTAAGCTGTTGCTGCCTTTTCTGTGGGGTGCCGCTCAATTGTGTTAGTTGTGCATTATTTATTCCTGGGCTGTGTATTCTAATTAACCAGGATACCCACACCAGCGCTGCAAGCAACCAGATCGTTCATTAAGCTCCCACATAATGTTCTCTGACTCTTTTTTTTTTTTTTTTGTATACAAACTTATACTTTCACATATGCACACACAAAACACATAGACACATTCAGTGGCCCTCCGGCTTCTGTCCTTATTGTACACAATGCTTTGTGAGCATGACTGAAACTACTGAATATCAAATATTATCATATCATTAAGGATGAGAATTAAGACTCAAACAAAAATGTTGCTAATTTGAAGTGAGTCCTAATTGTGGTAATAATATATCTTCTTAATTTTTTCATTCACATTTTAGTCCATTAAGAAAATTGTTTTTGGAGTTCATGTATATCTAGGAAGAACACTAAAATTCTGGGGTAAAGTGTATTATTTTGTCATTTTTAGAGTGCACTTACTTGCACCCAGGCCATTACATAGGTACAGAAGTTGCGTCATCAATGGCAGAGATACAGAGATGAAAAAGGTACCTTTTATACCATTTTTATATCAATCAACACTGCCAGAAAATGTTATTCAGCACTTTGGTACAATGCTAAACTAACTGGTCACTTCCTTGCAAAAAATAGATATATACACATCTCTGTGTTATCTCATTAATGCTGACTTTTGAAAAGTCATTTATAAATATCTCTATTAATACAGTGTTATGCCTTATGCATAGTGCATTCTACTACTAAAATGCTGCTAAATCAGCATGTTGGCAGTATTTTAAAGCTACTGTCTTTTGTCAATTTTGGCATGAGTGCAGCAAGCTAAGGTACAGTTGTGTGTTCAGAATTGGCAGAATTTTCAGTTTCAAAATGACCACTGCATCAGAGGATAATGGCCTCCATGAGGTAAAAACAACAACAACTAAAACAAACATTTTAGGTTACATTTACATACGTAAAGCATTGGTAAAGAATGGTGTACAGACACTTTAGTTAGTTATTTAAAAAGAATCCATGTTGTAATCAATACTATTTTATGCAAGTTTCCTGTCTTGCATCAAAAGTTACAGATGCAAGTTAGGAAGTAACTTGCATCTGAACTTCCTTTATTTACTTATTAGGATTTTAAGTGAGATTCTCAAAAATTTTGTAAAATGATAACTGAATGCTATGCACCAAATGTGACACACTCAATAGATTAGAGCAGGTATTCTGATGAGACTTGTTAGTCAGATTAAAAGTAGCTTTTGAAAATAACAACCTATGCAGGTATTAAACATACTTTTCATTAAGCTCACATTTCAGTATTCCAAATGTTTAAGTCAAGTTGAGTTTATTTATGTAGTACATTTCAACAAGGCAGTTCAAAGTGCATCACATCATAAAAATATAACACAGCAACCAATTATGAAACAGCAATAAACATTGCATTTTGCCTAATGCCATCATCAAAATCATCAAGCAAATATACATCAAATATATTGATCAATGTTACACTTATTATTGATCAAAGACAACTTTAAACAGGTGAGGTTTTAGACTCAGTAAATAATAACTAATAACATCTTGATCTGACAGTTTTTATTAAACAACAAAAGACTACTATTAATCCCATTAAATACATTATAATATTGCTTTACTACAGTTTAAAGGCTGATTTTATTAGTCTGATTCTAATCTTTGTCATATTTTGAATGTAGGTGGAAAACAGAAATAAAAAAACCCATCAGTCTGTGCATAGTAGTGTAATTTGTTTTGCTTACTGAATTACTACACTAAATTAACTATTTAACAATATTCTAATTTACTGATTTGGTCTCGGTACTCCAGGACTTTTGTTTCTGTCTTTTTGGTGTATTTTCTTATGCATTTATCAACACAACACTAATACTGAGCGTTGTTCCATTGGATATTTCTTCCTGTTAAAAACAATTTATTCCCACTGTCACCACATACTTGCTCAGGAGAAGGGATTGCTTTTAAAGTGAATGACTCATAGCAAGTGGTCTGTTCCTCACTGCCATTATTTTCTTTGCTGACTTTGACTGTACTGCATTGCAATTTCACCATCACACCATTTGTCATAATGTTTATGAATACTGTATTTAGGTAAGAATTGGACCTACTAGTCTTGCAGCTTTTTGACTTGACATTTGTTCTGAATTGGTGCAGTGAAGAATTCCCACGTCTAAATACTTTCTGTTTTGGTTTTCTACAGATAACCACACAATGGCGTCCTTTTCAGCCATTAGTATTCGGATCCTGGATGTAAATGACAATCCTCCTGAACTGGCTACACCATATGAAGCTGCTATATGTGAAGATGCCAAGCCAGGCCAGGTATGATTGTTACTTTTTTTTAAAACAAAAAAGATCTGCTAAATATATATGAATTGCCCAATATCAAAAAAAGCACATAACACTGAAAGACACATTCACAGTTGGCACGGAACACTTGCTCTCAAAAGTTTAGCCACTTAGGTTAAAATACCAGGTGTTTGTGACATAATTTTGTCATTTTTAATATAATAGATATCTTGTAAAATAAAACAAAAATCAGACAAATGCATATATAGAAAGAAAAATACATATCTTTTTTGCATGCGTTTGCATACTCCTAAACTAAGTTTTAACTAAAAGAAAGTATTTAATCTATGTTAAGAATTTTACCTTTTGACAAAACATAATTTTTTTTTCAATGACTTGAGATGGATTTCATTAGACTATGACATACAGTATTATCCAGCAAGGGTCTTTGTAGGACTACATTTGTTTGTCATCAACCTTACTTGTTAGTCCAGACATATGAAAAATACTAGAAATAGTTTCTAACATTTCTAGCATGTCAAGTCTCTGGAGTTTCACATCTTTCATTCTGTTCTCTGCCTTCCCTATTGAATGAAAGTGACACATTGTTAAAATATTTGAGTCTTAAAATAAAAAGCTGTAGATTTCAAGGGATTTGTCACATAAGCACAAGTAATATCCTGATTTTTTTTAAGCCTAAGTTTAACATAACTGAAAGCTTATGAGGATTTCCGTATGTTTAATTGGCACAAGAGCATGAATCAGTGTTGCATTTCTTTTCTTTGTTAGAAATTCTAATAAAAAATAAGTAATTCACTTCTGTTTGTCTATAAATTTATGTATATTTTTGCATTTGTAAAGCATTTTTGCAAACATTTGGAGTAAAAAATCTTACACAGAACAAGAAAAATTATTCTGAACATGAACCAGTTAAACAATTAACATGACCTTGCAAGGATTTGCAGGTATTTGCTTTGTAGAAAATATTCTTGGAAATAGTATTTAAATGAATATCAGATTATTCCATTATAAAGGTTTACTTTGTGATGTGTAAAATTCTGTTTGATAAAAGTGTGTTCTTTAGGCTATAAAATTAAAACTCAATTCACTTGTTTATTTCCCACAACATGAACAAATAGAAAACCACCAGTGGCATCTTAAAAGCCCAAAATTATTAATAAGTTTAGGGCAAAGGGCCGTTTTACCATGTACCAACCAAACAGTGATGATTGATTGGACAGGCCTGTCTGGATAACCAAGACAAAAGGCGCTGCTGCCTTCCAATCATATAGAGGTCCAGGTCTTTCAGTTGATAACGATTAAAAAATGGACAAAGTAGTTAGGGAGTTTTATTCACCTTACACCGCCGCCAACAGGCCTTTGGCAGAGTTAGACCCAATTATCATGGGTAGAGCAAAGGAATAATTAAAACAGCGAGACTTTAAAGCAGGGCCCCCATGTTGGAAGCTGCATTTACATGTGTAATGAGGCTCAGGCCTCTCCTCTCATTGATCCATAGGCTCTTAACCACTTATAGCCCCCTTGTGCCTCTACTATACTGCCAGTCTGAGCCTCAGCTGAGCACTGTCTGGTCTGATCTCTCCCACTCCCAGCTCCTTTCCCCATCTGCAAAATCCCACATTAACCTTCATCTCCTAATCACAACGAGATGATTAGTCTTCCTGCTAAAAAGAAAATTACATTTTCTTTTGCGCTCACTAGAGAGATAAAGGCAGGAACATATTTCATGTTGTTATTATGAACAAACAATACAAACATTAAACTATGACATTAAAAAATTCATATGTACACTTTTGTTGATCCTTTGGTGCTGTTTTACCATGTACTATATGAATATGAAGGCAGGCAAATGTATGTATGTTTATTGTTTTTTGATTTATATGTTGCATGTATTTCCATGTATTGAAATGCCCAATCAGCGACTGGAGTTGCGAGTTAGCTGTAGCTATGTACTCTTGGTGCTCAAGTGACAGACTTGTTGTCTTCTACATTTATATACCTTGTCCCTGCTAAATAAATGAATAAATTAATTTAAATTAAATGGTGAAAATGCTTACCCAATAAATTACATTTTATTCATTTTATTTTATTAACATCATACTTTCATTTGTGCATTTTGCGTAACTGAGTTGTGGATGATCACACAGTGGTTACCACTTACCATTTGGTTGTGGATTTTTCAACTGTGAAACCTGTAGGACAACCCTTAGCTATTTTAAGCAAAAAGGGTTGCAACAATTCCCCTCAAAAGAAAAAAAATGCCTTTTGGATCATTGTTATGGCAAATGGCCTGTACCTTTATTCTGTTTCAGAGAACTACATTATAATATAATTTGCAGTATTTCTAGTTAAACCACCAGATTGTCATATGTACACACCATTTTACAGAACATAAATACAGTACCCACTTGCAAGAATTTTGATTAGACTTTTACTTTACCTGTAATTTAGATATCAAAATTCAAAGGTTGCATTGAACTAAAGGGTTGTTGTCTGAAATGCTGTAGTTCTTTGATGTCTACAGTTAGCAAAGATGCAACTGTTTGTTCAGTAACAAAAAAAGCTGCCAAAAGAATAGCCTTGGGGTATGTACATCAACAGACAGATTTTGTTATTGTAAAATGAGATTCATTTTGTTCTAGTTCCCTTGTATGTTGTTGATCAATTTGCAAGCTTGGAAAAACCAGCAGCTTTCAGAAATGGCTATAATTAAGTCAAATTTACTTTTACCTGGAATTAGCAGATGCTGGTGTGCGCCCCTCCTTTGCCTAATGCATTTCCCTTTGGATTCACAGAATGTGCATGCTAGTCAGTTGCTGCATCTGAGTTAAGAACAGGTTGTGGTTGCTTTATTCACTGTTCGTTTAAGATTAATTTAGCACACAGACCACCTGGAATTATGTAAATGGACTGATAGTAATTGACCAGCTTAAGCTTAAGATGCAAAACTTTCAATAAGAGGAGTGGACACTAGTTGTTTTTTTCCAAGGAAAGGCTGAAATCTAGTTTGAGCCATGATTCACTGTACGTGATTGATTGCCTGACTTTGTTCTTACTAATTATAGGTAAGCAGTAATTATTTTTCATAGACAGTCCAACTTGGCTGTCGGTATAACAATGAGACAGATATCTATTTTATTTTTTATCCCTTGTTGCATCTCAATACCTGTCTCTGTAGAGACATACAGTATAATAAAGGCTTGCAAGAACACCTACCGCACTCACATCCTTTGCTGTCACACTCTTGATATATCAGATCAAACCCTGGTTTACTAAGCTAAAAAGGGTTGCTCTATTGCAGCCTGTTTTGTGCTGTGTTATCTCCCACTTTTGTTAACAAAGTGTCGGATTTCTGGCTCAGCTCTTGCTTTTAGTGGAACCACAGAGAAAATCAGATTTACCTAAACCTTTTTACTGCGGTTGTGTTTGATCCTATTTGAGGGCTGGCAACACAATCATTTTTGTGTTTAGAAGGAAAATACACAAGGGGGCAGAGAGAGGTTAGGTAGGAGCAAAATAACTAAATGACATGGGTTAAACATGTTTTCATTGTGAACTCTGCTCAACCTGGGACAATGGAACATACAGACTGTGCTTCTTAGGCCTTGATGAATATAGTTACATGACAAAGACAGATAGAGCAGTATAAATACTTTTTCCTTACTTGTGATGGGAAATGATGCAGGCATCCCCAACCATCTTAAGAATGAAAATAGTTTTTCATTTATCTCATAGCTTTGTAAGCATGTTCAAAGTAAGCAGAATTAACAGTTTCCATAGTGGCAAATTCTGATTTGACTTAAAATCTCTCCTAAATTCTGTAGTTTTGTCTTTATTAAATGTGAACTACAATTTCCACGGTCAACCCATTCCTGATCCTGTGGTATTTTCCTGACAAAATACAAAGGGACAGATATCATATAGTGCAATGTGAACAAAAAAGGGCTGTTTGGACAAAGAATGGCCTTGGGTAACAGTGGCCTGTCAACTTCACCGTGTTGTCTCAGCTGATGGATTGGGTCACTGCGACAGATCACCTCAGTTTAGCCACAGCACCGCCAACCTCCAACCCCCGGGAGACATAGTTAAATGTTAAGGTTGAAACATACACACACACTGATGATACTCATGTATGCAACACTCGCTCACCTCATATACATGGAGAAGAAATAGAAAAACAAACAAGACACATTGGGTATATATAGTAAAGTTACAACAAATCAGGCAACAAAAGCACTGTCTAACTTCCGGACTTGCTAGACATTCTTCCATGTGTAAGAGACTGTATGAGTCATTTGTCCTACTCACCAAATGCCTCGTCCTTTTGTTGTCTCTAAAATATTTAAGACGGTCAGATACAATAGCAGATTTCACGCCTAGATGAAAGCTGTACCAGTACTCATTTGTAACAGTAGTGTGTATATGTATATGTGGAAAGTGGGTTATGAAAGTGGGGGAAGACATGCATCAAAGGTCATCAGGTCAGGAATCAAATCTGTGACAGCGGTGTCAAGGACTATGGCCTCCTTACAGCACCCTGGTCAGTACAGGATCTGTCTCTGTCCCTGGTGAAGCTTGCGTCATAACGTCAGACATAGAATACGAACACAACATTGAACTTAATTGTTTCAAGTAAAGTCAAAGTAAAAATTTCCTTTTAGGTAAAATTTGTAACTTTTACTTCAATTCGACACAAAAATGTAAGTTGTCATATCTAAGCCAAAAGAATTAAGTGAGATTAACGTAAATAAGTCCATAACATGAACTACAGCCCAAATACACTTTTTAGAGTTAATACCAAAGCATTTCTGTTTACCTATTGCCACTTTAAGCTACAACAGCATATCACAATAACAGCTTCTTAACACAGCAGGACACTACTGAGCCACACCAAGAGTGTTCAAAACTTTTCTAAAGAAATAAAATGCAAAGACATAGCATTTATTTGGTCACCATAACCTTGATTTTGTGCATTAGACCAATCTCATTTTGGAAGGAAGCTCAATTCACAAATACCCTGCTGCTGAACCAACATGGTTGACTTTCTACTATAAGTATCACACACTCCAGGACAACTTTGGGATAGTTCTTCATCAAACACTGATTGGTCACATCCATTTTCACTTCATAATTAAGGTGATCATTAATGCTTAGGTGATTACCATATTGGATTTTTTGTTGTTTATTTAACTAATTGGGTAACTGTTATAAACTATTTTTTGCTATTTTTAAGTTAATCACTGCACTGCCTATGTGTGCATGCTTTAATCTGAGATTCTACATTAAAAGCTTTATAGCGCTTTGGCTTTACTTCCAGGTTAGTGCCTTTGTGTCCCTGACCTGAAAAGAGTTTGCCCTCCCCACTTTTATTAAGAGACTAAAACCATGAACACCCACATTGCTCCTTAAAAGCACAACATGTTCTCATTCCCATGACATCAGAAATGCTATTTTTTTAAACACCTATAGCAGCTCTCATACATGCAAAAGGTGTCATTTGGATTCTTTGCCATAATACATTAGACACAGTAATGTCTGATGCTAGGAGCAAGTGTTACTTTGAAAACAAGTTTAACAGTTCCCTTCGAAAGCAACAAGAGTGATGATAAAACAAGCAGCAAAAGTCTACACCATTGTAGATTCCGATATGTATCTTTTGTGAATAGGTGGTTAAAAAGCAGCTTTTTCCTATTTTTCTTTCTAAATATTTGAAGGAAAATATTTAGAACATTGTTTTTATAGACACTGAGGGACTGTGGAAATTATTTCTCATGGCATCTTAACTGCAAAAGGTAGAATTATTTTCTTTAGGGAATTAAGTTGAACTTCTGTAAGGTGAGTCAAGTTACCACAATTCAGAAAATGGATGACAGCGTAACTTGCAGATGCATCACTGTATCCTCACAGCTTCTTGAAGTATGTTTTTGCACTCAAAGACAACATGGCTTGAATGATAACATTTTAGGGACATATGCCTCAGGTGTTGTATGATACCATTTAGTTGATGTTTTCATATTCCTAGTCTGTAAAAACAAAATTAGCTGCCAGTCACTGTGATGTCTTCCTTTCAGCAATCAAGCTCTTTCCGCCCACCAGTGTTGCGCAGCACTTTTATGCCATGTTGCCAAACCCATGGCTTAAAAGTTCAGACATGCCCTTTTCAGCAAATGTATAGTTCCCCTTTATGTACTGTAAAGCCAAAAATTATATTTACCCCTGGCAGTTTTATATTTAAAATTGTCTTCATTCGATGAAGTCTGTTTTTAACTAGACATATGTGTGAGAAGAAAAAAGGAAAATGCAAAATGAAAGAGAATCTTATTTTCATCTAATATATATATAAAATTTTATTGCCATTATAGCAATTAAAACTTTTTTACTATTGCAGTTTAGATTATTTTTATCATCTTTATGTGATTTTTGGTTGGAGGACCTTACTGTCCCTCTAATATTTTGTGAAATTTTGTTAAAATTACCAATATTCAAAAGGATTTTTAATGATTCTGTAAGTTTGCATTTTAAAGTCGCTTTTTGACATAGTTGAGAGCTCTTTAGAGCTTTGTTTTTACTACCAGCGCCCAATTATAATAAAGCCTTTTTATTCTAAAAGCCTGCAACAAACTGATTCAGTACACTAATTATTTTAATCTCCTCTTCACTTGTAAATTTAGAATAAAGTGTTTGCTAAATCATTTTCTACAATGGAGCTACAGCACTGTGGATGCTTGTCATGGTGGCCCTATGTGAGCTGAGACGATACAATGTACAAGAAGCAATGTGTGCGAGATTTATGCAAGTCAGAACCAAATCATAACTTACCATGAAATGGGACAAACACCAACAGATAGAGATGCAGTAGTTTGAGACTTTAATACTCTTCAAATAAAAATAACTCAGCCATACAGACTGACTGGAAGAAGTTACTTTTAACCACCTACAACCTTCTGTGTGAGATCTTCTTAAGCTAGTATTCAAAGACCTTAGTAAAACACAGTATTTACAATGCAGCTCGTTTTATGTTTTTATAAATCATAATTGTCTGTATGAATAATGTCAAGAAAATCTCTTATCGGCAGGTAAAACAAGACTTGGACACGTTTGAACTTTGGCAACAACCACATTTATTGTTATTGCTGTGAATCTCCTGTGTGCCCCAGAGCCATGAAAAAAGAAAAAAAAAAAAACAGTTTAATTATCCGAAGGGCACAATAATAAGAATTTTCACCCTTCAAAGTAATGGAAGAATTCTGCTTTCAGTGATGAGCCTCCCAGCACATTTTAGGTTGTTTCATGTTTATTTTTTTATTTATTCAGGTATTCATTACCTTTCTGGTTTGCTGATTTTGACTGTGAATAAGAAAGATGCCTCCTTCTCACAACCTTCACCTTTTAGACACATCCAGTGCAAATGGGCTCCACTTTTGGGAAAGTCTCCCCCTCTAGCTTTCCAAAGATGCAAGAGATTTAAGGGGGTCAAGAAAGGGTATAGCGAGATAGAAATCTAATTAGGTGATTTTTGCTAGAGGGAGCTTCAGTTGGCACTCGATAAACTCCCACACAGTCACTTTCCTTCGTGCTCGTTTTTCTCTGTCTCAGCGCTCAGTTTTCACTCACTCTGCGACGCTCCCTTAGAGTCCCCCGCTGAGGGCACGTAACAGAGAGCAGATCATGGTTCTCTTGCAACAACTCAATCGGTGTTCATATTTTTCTTAAAAAACGTAGATTTCCTCTTAGTTGCTAACTTTTTTGCTTACACGTTTTTTTTCTTTTAGCCTTGCTCATTATTCTGTTACTTTTAAACTAAAAAACAATACATGCCAATGACAGGGCTTCAAAGGCCGCTGTGAAAAAAAGATCAATTCTAGGTTTTGCATTTTTCACAGCCCACTCTACTGTATTTTTCAGACATTTTTGTGGATGAGTAGACATGTAGTATATTCTACTTTACGTTTTTTTGTTTGTCATTTTTGCTTGAGTGCACATACACAAACAACTCTTGGATGAATATTCAAACACCTAATGTGTTGAAGATTAATTTCTTTCACACAACAAACCTTGCTGTCCTTTTAAATAATTACTTTGTCATTTTAGGTTTCTCTTTTTTCCACTAAGATCTCCATGGTTTGTTTTGTTGATCCTTCTTTTGTTGATCTAATGTTTGGTTTGGACAATTTGATTTACAGTCTGTTAACTGTGAAACCAGTACAACTACAGTCTATTGATGTTATTTAACTAAGTGACAAATGTGGTATTGCAAACTTCTTATAAACCTTTTTTTCTTTAAACTCTTGGTTTTATAACCATCATTTGGACCAGCTCAGATAGACTACATTAAAAAAAGAGATAAAGGGAAAAAGCAGATAGCAATTACTCCAGGGGCCCTTGTTCTGAAAGCAGGATCAGTGAAGACCCTTATTAAATTTTGGAGTAACTATGTGCATATCTTGGGTTTTCAGTTTCAGAAAGCCAGATAGCCAGTTATCCTCAGTCAACGTACTTCACAACTTACTCTGTGAACCAACCTTGCTTGGTAAGGAGGATTGTTTAAGCAAATCCTGAGTTTGCCCTCTGGTTTTGCTGAGACCTGGCCTAAGGGAAAGTGTCAGATCTGGCATGTCCTTTTCTGGGGGAGATGATGGAGAGCATATACTCTGCAGAAATCTAACTCAGAAGTGGGTGATCACACCATGATTAGATGTTTTATCATTCCCGGATTAATATATCTTTGAACATTACTGTTTTTTGGCACAGTCAGTATATCTCTGAAATTTCAGCCCGCACATCGCTCATATGACTTAACAAGGACATTCTTTGAGTTGCACTATTTTAAAGCCAACGGGATTCTTACAGGAATGTTACTGTAGCACCTAACCTGATACTGTATAGCAGAGGTCAGCTCTGAGAGGTGCCTAATTTAATTTCCCCCTTAGCAAAGTGTCTCACCTCTCAGGTGAGACACTGGGGTTCAATTCCGCTTGAGAAAAGGTATTCTTTTTCTCTTTTACGCTATTGGTATCAATGAATGTGAGAATGTTAATCAAGGCATATTTCTCTGAATATTTGTACCTAGGGTTTTTTTTTCTTTACATAACTTTTCAATAATTATTTATAGTGACTGTTGTACATCTTCTCTTCTCTCTCCGGGAAAGCTTCTAAATCATAAAAAAACATAACATTTTTATTCATCTTGCCTTTGCATTCATGTCTCTGCCAATTTTGTTTTCTGCTGTTCACACAATCAAGGACTGTCAGCTGGAGAAGAATCAAAATTATCTAGGTTTTCTCCAGTTAAAGGGCAGAAATCTGGGACAAAACAGCACCTGCTGAAGTAACATTCCACACATGCACAACTCATTTTGTGCAGAGACTCATTTTACATAATGATTGGATTTATTTCTCGTATTTCTGGTCCAACAAAGTATGGCATAATTAGCAGTGACGGTGAATGGGTTATCGCCCTAAAGTTTAAAGTATTTGTAAATGGATGGTGGTATTTAATTAAGTAAGGAATGACTTATCTCAGTAATGATGGTTAAGGTGAATGTAGATGGATGTCAACACTAAACCTGAGCTGTAACTATATTTTGTGGTACATAAATTTAGTTAACCCAATAAAAGAAATGGATAGAAACAAGGTTGCAAGATGTGTGAAGTCAATGAGTAAGATAACAGATAATGTCAAATAAGACAGGGAAACCTTGGTGACTACTGCCAGTAAGATGAATGTTGTAAAATACAACATCAATAAACAAAAAAGCAGTAAGCCTTTATGCGGTTTATGCAAATATGCAATTTATTGATAATTCCTGCCAACGCCCTGTGTTTGACCTGCACTCAGGTCAGAAAAACATGGGGAAAAGCAACTTTAATCAAGAGCAATTTGATGTGTGATTTGCCAAAATGCCCCAGTGGCTTTAAAATAACAAATAAGAAAGTTATTCCTCCTTTTCCATGTTAGCAATATGAGTATGGTTGATAAATGAGTAATTATAAATGTTCTGACAAACTGCCAGCAAGCCACTCCCCTCTGCCAAACCCCTCTGCTGCATCTTTCTTCTCTGCCAGGTGGATTCATTCTCCTACCAATCAGAGTGTAGGTACTTAAGGGGTGACTGACCTGGCACTCCTGGTTTTGAAGTGCCACAGCATGAAAGCAAACAATCCTGGTAGCACGTAAACTGAAACTGTGCAAAAGTTTCTAAAAAACTGTTAAGGGACAGCCGGTAAGCTTACAATACTGTTGCTGATAAACATGGACTTGGATTGATTGTTTGAGAGTTAATATTATAGAAAAGAAAAAAGAAAAAAAGACAAGACAATACACTTGGTGTTTATTGGTTGAAGTAGAAAGTGAAAAAAAAATGTTGGTTAGGATGTTTGATTATGAAATTAAATGTTGTTAAATATGCTAATTTATTTATTGGCGTTGAATTTTATTATAAAACATTTGCTATTTATTATACTTTAGGATTAAATGGTTTAAAGGGGTGGAAATTTATCTTGTTAATTTCACAGTGTATTTATCTTGTTAATTTCAGATTGTAATAGATGTGTTTCTGTTTGTTTTGATGTTTTTCAGCCTATGTGGTTGGACTACAAAAAATTATGAAAATTAAGATGGACTAACCAAAATGAAGACTCCTTGAGTGAAATTCAGTTATGTTTCACAGTAGAGACCTATCCTGTTCAAGTGGGGATCGCACAGTAAATTAAACCTAACAGAACTTGACAATAAAATCATAACAGCAGTAGAAACCAATAAAGTTAAAGCCTCTCTATTTTGACACCCATTTCAACATATAGAATAAGCATTGTAGTATTTAACAATGTTGGAGGTGCTTTCAGGATGTTAAAGTTAAAGTAACAAACTTAGTAAAATGGTCAATTCTGTGGTGCACAATCTGGTGGTAAACAAGATACTATCTCCTTTATGTTCATAGAACAGAATATATGTTTACAGATGGAAAATATTAAATGTGTTTGGATTTTCCTGTTATATTGAAACTCTACAGTACAAATGGAAGCTATCACACTGTATAAATTACAGTCAGTTGGAATAGCTCCCAGATTTGAAATGTTCTGATTACCAGGGATAGACTGGTAATGTGTCCATTCTGGAAACATCCAGAATGGTTGTCCGGTCCATCATCAAAGAGTCACAGTGAATGCCTCTAACAGCTAATAACAGCAGGGGACACAGCTTTTTTAATTGTAGCCGAGGATGCAGGTGTCTGTGCATTTCTTGAATGCATCACATGCTTCTTCGCAGTGCACCATTAAGACGCCGTATCATTTACCATGAAGTCATGCCGCAGAATTTGTAATTACAAACTAAGCCACATTATCCCAAATAGCCTCCTTGAGCCATGGGTATGACTAAGCCTGTTGTGTGTCTGTGATGCAGTGTTAGCGCTCAGAAGCCATTTATTGTAAAGGTACAACTGTGTCCTGGAAGTGTGACTGTAATCAGCTCAGACCCAGTAATACCTAGGCTACATTCGTTCTCATAATTTAGTGGTGTGCAAGGCACAAAGGTGGCTTTCACATAAACATAAACAGGATCGTAACCATACCATTAAAGGACATTTTGGGCTTCAGAATGGCCGTAGTTAAGAATTTGATTGTTTAGGAGTCAGTTCACATATAGAGAAGCAATAAAGGATTTAGGTCTGAAAATACCTGCTTTTACCGTGACACATCAGAACTATAATTAAAGGAGAATGCACTGAAGTTCAGTTGAAGAAAAATCAATGACTTTGATGACCATAATGAAGGTCATAAATTTTGCAATAAAAAAAAGTTAAATGTGTTGTCAGAACTTAGCAGTAGTTTTCCAAATAACCGATTTGGGAAACTCAGTTATAGAAATCTGTTTCCAGGATTTCTGTTAGATTTTTATTATTTTTTATTTAATAACTTATTTGTTTGAGATTTGACAAGAGGTTTCATAATGAGAATATCATATTGTTCCCTCCTTCTCTTAGTTCTGCTTTAATAAAATAAAAGTAAAAGAAAACATAGTACATCTCTTCTCAAATCAATCAAACTTTAAATTGGCGTAGCAATATAAAATCCCCCATGCTCCACATGGGTTTATCACACCTATCTGCATGCACTTTGAGACTGCTTAACTGGCCATGAAGTTTGGATGAGAGCATATAACAGTCTGCCTATCACTGTGACTGTTTGGTAACATCACAAAAGTTCATAATGGAAATGACAAAATCCCACATGCTTCTGGCACTTCTAAGCATCACCAAGAAACCAATGCCAATGAGTTTAAATATAAAAGTTATTTTAAACAATTGTGATGAAACTGATTTTATACAGAGAATATATGCTTGTAAGAAAAACTAACAGAATTAATTTGTATTGATCCGATCTCCAGTAATTAAATATGTTGCGTAATGAGAGTGAACCTTGAAGTTGGGGGTGGTGGGTGAGTGTTTAGGTGTTGGCACCAGGAATGCTGCCGTCTCTGTGTGGAGTAGGCATGTGAATGATGCTGGGGGTGGTGGAGCAGCATCTGTGGCAAATGGGGTGAAGGTGCGTCATTGTTTGTTGGTCCCTCTTGCTCAACCTGATGCTGCTTCCTGACTGGTGCCTGAGGGATTGGGGCCCAGGAGGCTGGAAGTAAGAAAAAAACACCACAAAAAAACTTTTTTTGTTTTAGTGTCTGACAGTGACTGTTAGTTCACTCTGAGAACTAACAGTCTGACAGTTAGTCTGTCTAACTGTCAGACTAACGACTTGTGCTAAGTCGTTCAGTGCTAAGTCACTGAACGATTTGGCACCACAATATATTAAAGATCTGCTGTTTTTGTATCAACCTTGCAGACCAGCAGCATTCAGCTTCTATGTACCAGAAATCTGGAATAAACTTCTATTCCTTTAAATGAGGATTACAAATCCATTAATTTAAAGATGCTTTTGAACAATAATAAATGGAACATTGACCAACATATTTGATGTGCATCAATGATTTTGATGATGGCACTCATCAAAATGTTATGTTTGTTACTGGTTTTCTCAATAATTGAATGGCAGTTTTTATGACTTTGTATTTTTGTGTTTTATAATGTAAAGCACTTTGAACTGCCTTGCTAGTGAAATGTGCAATAAACTTGATTAACTGATTGATTTCTTATTGCAGTAGACTTCACATTTATTCTTCCAAATAGCATTTCAATGTGATTTCACAAATAGAATAAGAGTCTCATTTCAGAGTCTTCATTTTCAATGTAAGATTATCTGGTTCAGACTTTGAGTCTTTTATTATTAACTGCCGTAGAGATAATAAAATACAGTCCAGACCTGTTTAAATTACTGTGAAATAGCCTTTTAATTTAGAGCGCGGAGGAAGCATCATATCAGATGTCAACATTAGTGTTAGCGGCTAATGGTTTGTTGGAGGAATGAGGTCAATGGTTAATTAGATGCTTCAACATCTCTGTTGTCAAGAACATGACTGCTATTTAGAAGGATACATTTATGGTTATATTTAGTTGGTTTTGTTTTGTTTTCTTGTATGGAGTGGCTTTTATTCATTGTCCATGTAATTGCTTTGATAGGCTTCGTCCCCCCACCACAACGACCTTGAACAGAACAAAACTGGTATAAAAACTAAATAGGTAGAGGAGATGGAAGAACATTGGCATTATTTGTAAGTATTATCCAACCACAGGGAAATGTTTGACTAGTGCAATTAATAAACTAAGCAAAAATATACATTTGTTTTTCCTCTTACTTTACATAGAAATGTCCTTTAGAAAATAGATCATTTGGGTAATTATTGGTTAAATGTCAGTAATCTTGTATATTATTCAGATAATCTGGATTGCAATAAGTATGCATTAAATGAAAGAAATCAAAATATTAAAACTGCGGTTTTATATATAATGTGGTGGGAAAGAAAACAAAGCAGACCAATGTGGTGCGAAAATAAAATTGATCAGCTTGAGGTTTGATTCTGGCTGCAGAGTAATAGTTTGAGAGGAAGACGAATTGTCCCTGAATGCTGTGCGCTAAGGGGTAAACATCTCCAGGGGATGTTTGATGTCTATTCAGCTTGCTTTGAATCCTACCTCATCTCATTGTTTCCTCATGAAGCTCTCAAAATTACATCATTTTTTTTTTTATTTTTTATGTGAATCAGTATTATTGCATTACACCCACCAATAGCCTTGGTGCATTTTTCCTGTTCTGCTTATCTTGATCATGACTTCTATTTTTCTTAGAGCAATTGTGCCAATCCCACAGAGGATGTGTCCTTTTTTTCACAACTGCATTGTTTGATACTTTCCAACACTAGGGCATTTTTCATAATGCTGTGTCAATTCTCAGGCAAAAGAAGTTTTAATCTCTTTGTGACTATGGCCCTTTTGAACTACTATTTCACAGCAAGCCTTTTCGGTCTGTTGCATCTCATGCCACCTCGTTCCCTCCCTGGTGAAAAAGGCATTTGAAACGCAAAGTGATTTTAAATGCCTTTCTTTGTTCCCATTGACAAGATCTGAGTAGAAAATCTAACCTTTCTTTCTTGTCCTCTTATTTTTGTTCCTTGCTGCTTCTCTGCCCTTAGTTAATTCACACCATCAGCGTAGTGGATAGAGATGAACCACAAGCTGGACATCGTTTTTTCTTCACACTACCATCAGAGGCTGCCAGCAGTCGTCACTTCACCTTGTGGGATGTCAAAGGTAAGATGGACAATATCGTCTCACTTATTTTTTAAAAACTACAACTGTCATCATAATGAGGTGTCAAACCTTTAATAGTAAAAAATATTCTTTGAGGAAGTTAGGGGCATATTTGGTGTGAGCGGAGCCATTCAAAATGTGTACATTGTCAGTCAAACTAAAAGAGAGAAATGTTCTGGATCTGGGTGGATGTCATAAAAAAGTAAGACCTCCAAATTTGTCCAAAAGTAATGGAAATGTTAAAATTGGATTACAACCTTGATACATCATTCAAATAAACACCAAAAGGTAACCCTTAACATATTTCTAAAACTCGTCATTATTTCTACGATAAAAGGAAAAACAGCGCAGGATGTGGGATTTGCAACAGAGTCAAATTTGATGCAATTTGCAAGGCTTTTTTGGGTTGGTTTGGGGGAATTAAGAATAATCTTTTTGTCCAGGTTGATTTGAAAGGAGAGCTATTATTTCTGAGAAGAGCAATTATCAAGGATGTGCTGATAAGAAAATTTGGACTGATGCAACATCCAATATCAATACTTCTGCTATGGCGATATCTACCAAGTTCTTCCAATGTCATATGTATATTTTACACTGTGTATTTTCCAATGCATTCCACACTGTGCATTCCACATCACATCCATTGCTTTTTTGCTCCAGTTAAACACCCCGAGCCATATTTCTGTCACTGTCACATGACCAAACAGATACTACATAGTCAACTCGCTCTTCCCCTGAAACACATACACAAAGGGCAATAAGATGGAAATAAACAGTGGTTGTTTATAACGGCCCAGTTTTACTCATCAGACTGATACAGATATGTTACAAATTATTAGAAATGTTTTAAGATGTGGCCTATTGTCCTTTATAATTTTTTTTTTAAATCACGATATGGTCATCCTAGCCAATCTGATACTATTAAGCAGATTCCATCATCATTAGAAGCTAACATCTCATCAGTTGCAGTATTTTCACAGTGCTTGCAAATCATTCCTATTGTCTATCAATTTATAACTTTCTTTTCTTTGCCAACTACCAAAATTCCTGCCGGAAATTGTCACTCTATACTTAAAGGCTGACTCTATCATACAACCAGATAACTATTTCCTGTCTTACTTTAAAATAAAAGTCTTGAACATAAATACAAGATCCAGGTGAAAGCACTGACTTTATAGCTGTAGCTCATAATAATAGCTGGGATTAACACAGAAACTAGATAGCGCTTTGGGAGATGGACGTTACTTTCATGACAAATATCATTGGTAATTACTATTTATTTGATTCTTTTTTACTTTTTATGAAGTGATATTACTGGATAAATTAAACTTTAGTATACTTGGACAACAAAATAAAAAAAATGGTCTTATGGCATAAAGCTGAGCACTGCTTGAGTACATATTTTTTTAAATACAAGAGATTTATTTTAGAAACAATTTTTTTAAGCAGATTATGTTTTTTCAGTTGCCATGGCAATTGTATTACAGTTAGCATTGACGTGTTCCTAGAAAAAGGGATAAAAAATTCAGTGTGCACCCTGGCAATAAGTTTGCTTTGTCAGGAAAATTACTTTTTTCATACTTGTCAGTGTTTTTGCATGCACGCTTGCAGAGCCTTCATTTAGGGATGTGTATCTAAGTAAATGTGACATCTGGGTAAATCAAGATTGATCTGACACCAGGAAAATGTCAGGGGAGCATTCCAAGCCAGGGAAATGTCACTGTGTCAAGGCAGAAGGGTCTCCTGCTGAACCATCCATGTGCATTTGAATGGAAAGGTGCATAACTCATGCCTCTATTCAGGACATGTGCACATATTCTACTGGTTATGCATATGCTATTTGGATGAGCAATGAATAAGTAAAAAAGTATTTTTCTTTTTGACTCCCTAAACTCTCTTTTTTTTGTAAATAAGTACATGAAACACAATAAAGTAACCACCAAAATACACTTTTTAAAGTCAGTTTAATGCCTGTTTTAATTTGTTTTTGAGGTTAGAGTGCATGTAAATAACTAGATAAGAGTAGAGTAATCATAACATATAAACTATTCCATTTGTACATACCACCAAATACATTTGCATACAAAAACGAACATTCATATACATGCTATCTGTGATGAAACCAGCCAGCAGTATTGTGTAAACATATAAAGTGGTTAAGGCAAACAAAGCACCACACATACTTTAAATCCGCCTACCTCTCTTTTTTTCCACTCTAGTGTCTTTTTTCATGGACACATTTGTCAAACTGTCACTTTCAATCTGTCACTTCGTCTCTTGCTCTTCATGCCCTCACATTGCGTTCTGTCTCCAGGCCTTGACAGACAATGATGACAAGGCATTTTTCCCATGTTGCTAAACTCTTTGAAGTCTTGCTGCCAGTCCGTAGAGGAAACCCCTAATCTCACCGTATAAAGTTTTCTGCTATATGATGCACTGCCAGCCATTTCTTTCTAGATATGTGTGAACATCATGTGTCATGCTTGGATAAAAATATTATGAAATCTAATGATACAAGGTTAAAAAAGTTTTAGTGATAAAGCTTTGTAAAGTGATTTGGTAGTTTTGTGGATTAGTTATTTTTGTTCAGTTGAAATTTATCATTAATTTCAACTGATAAAGAAACTTTATATTTTAAAAGTGGTTATAGAAAGGTCGCTTTCAATATATTCACTTGTCTTATTTTTAAGTTAGAGATCTATAAAACATAATGTTGTGTGAAAGTCAAAAGGACAAACCTCTGAACATAAATTGATATAAAATTTGCTCTGCATGTGCCAGAGAAGTTCCTGGGTGACAAGAAACACTGATAAATGTTCTGGGAGACGGATTACTTTCTATCCTCTAAACGAATCTTTCCGTGACTCACCATGACTCTTTCTTTCAAAGCCTCATTTTTTATATTGTGTTGGATTTATCTAAGGATCATGCAGAGTCCTCATATACACACACCTGTAAAGTTTAATTGCAAACAGTAGTGGTCACTTTCAATTTCTATTCTGCTTTTTATTTAGCTAATGTATTCATGATCTGGTACCCTCCTCAGTTTTTGGCAGCCTTGATGAAGCCTTGAAATGTTTTTTTAAAAAATGGTATTGGCTTTGTCTTAGAAAAACAAACAAGCAAAAAAAAAAATACTTTTTATGAAATCACTTTTTAGGTTGATAAAATTATGCAGGAAGTAAGAACTCTTTTATGTATTTTATTTTTCCCTACATATATGATTTGATACAATTTCAAAAGCCAATCTTCCAAATGGAAAAGGAAAAAGAACATGCCATTTAATTAAGGCAGGTATATAGGTCGTTGTCAAATATCAGATTACTATTGTGAAATTCCTATGCTAAACTTATCCAAACTTATATTCAGTGAAATAATAAAGTTTATCTTGCAATCATGCACATTGAGGAGAAAGGCTAGGAAAATTTAAAAACAAAATTTCCCCCAAGTGTCACTCTTAGACAGTCTAAATTCTCTAAAAGTGAATTTAGACTGTAGATATGTGTAGGCATCTTACACCTATCTACATGTCAACCAGCACCACACAATATCATGGAAATATTTAACTGATCTAGGTCTGGATTGGGATTTTTTATTTCTTTTAGATTGGTTAAAGTGATAGAAATGTGCTGTAAGATGATTTAGAAATTATTCAAAAAGTTTTTCTTATTACAATCACTGCTGCACATATGTAAGTACTGTGTGTCTATTTGCTAAACACTATTAAGCTATCATCTATATTCAAAAGTTTTAAGTTTACAACAGAAAAGAAAATGACTCACTGGGATGAGCATGAGAGGTTCTTCTAACATACAGTGACTCATGTGTAATTCTCTGCTTTATCTTATCTGTCTGACCTCGACACACCCCTGACTAAATCGCATCCCACATCAAGACAACACAGCTGGCATCCGTACCCAGAAGTCAAGCTTTAACCGCCATGAACAGAATGTGTACTTCCTGCCCATTCTTGTTGTTGACAGCGGACCTCCCTCCCTCAGCTCAACGGGCACCCTGACCATCCATGTTTGTGGCTGCGACACAGGTGAGAGCCACTGCGGGGGTAGCACCATTACTAACATTAACATCACTGTCACCCTTGGCAGCAGCAGTGGTGCAATGAAAAGGTCAACGTGTCATTGTTTTGCTTAGCAAACATTTCTTCTGAGTCTATATTTATGGAAAGCAAAACAACACATCAATAAAATCTGCCAACAAATGGCCTCTTACACAGGTTTCAAATCTGTAAATATGGACATGGTGAAAGGAATGTTTTTGCTTTTGAAAAGTTAGTGGCTGTCCATTTAATTGACTTAACACCAGTGTCAAATATGTTCCAGCAAATGCTTATTTTTTCTCTTTCTCTCTAAATGCAGAGGGAGCCATCCAGACCTGCAATGCAACAGCCTATGTAATGAGTGCAGCTCTTAGCCCTGGGGCGCTTATAGCACTACTGGTCTGCATGCTCATACTAATAGGTAAGCAGATAAATGTCCTCATGGATAATTACTAAATTTAAATTAGTCTGAGAGATATATAAATAAAGAGATCCTTATAAAAGTATTGTGTTTTGAATTCATTAGTTTTGCCTTTTTTGGGGTAACACCAGAGGTCAACTTCAGTTGACCCAACAGAAATTATAACTGAAGCCCAGGATGTTCTGTTGAAAAGTCTGAGGTTTAAAGTCTTTTTCTCAAAAATCATGTGGCCAAGTGCATTTTAATGAGTTGATTATTTTTAAAAGGTATCCATATTTTACCAGTATATTAGCGCAGGCACTGGCAGAAATACTGAGATTCATGACATCAAAATACAATACACTTTTGATCTTACCATCATGTTCATGTCAGACATTTTGTATCTGCTTTTTTATGACAAAGAGGCTTTTGTTTAACGGGGGAGTGCAAATTCTACCTGGTTTTATGATTGATATGAAGCCACTTTGATCCATGGAACACAGGCAGAAATAGAATGGATGAAAGTGAAGTGCAGGAAGGTTAGAGAGCAAAAACAGGCAAAGTGCTGCCTCAGCACTTGTGTCCCTCTGCATGGGAAGCTTTAAATAGTCAAATCTCTCCAGACAAGTTTAGATTTTTATATATAGACCAGTATGGTAATATACATGCTTACACTCTCAAATACCAAAGCTGGCTGATATTGAAATATTTCAAAAATTTATGAGTTAGCCTCTTACTGGCCCCCACATCTACTGTAAGTCTTTGCATTGCACTCTTTACTGACAGCAAGAAGCAACAATAATGTCAGAGTGTTCTGTCTCTGCTTTGTGACTCTACAAAGTTTATACAGTGCAGAAAGTGAATGATGGATGACGTGACATGATGTTTCTTTAACTATGACTTACATTGTTCTCTTTTCATTTAAGAGCTTTTCTAATGAATGCTATTAAAAGTGTATCCATTAATAAAACAGTGAACTTGAAAAGCAGAGCGTCACTTATTCATTACGGTTTTAAAGCCTCAACAAATCTGTTATCTGCAAATCTGAAGCAACCTTATGGGCATAAAAACTCTCTCCAATGAGTCATGGTTTTAGTGTTGTGCAAAACATGGAGCTCATCATCAGCATAAGGTGAAAACTAATACTTCACCCTAGGAAAGAGCAAGACTTTGTGAAAGAACAGATGATTTTTATGCTGTACTTGGTAACAAAACATGTACACTATGGGTGCATTAAGATGTACACAATCTCCAAAGATTTCATGTGCAAATGATTGCATGTTGAAAAGTGGTGCAGATTGCACAGAATGATGTATTATAACATGAATCTATCTCATATAATACTGTAAAGGAAGTTTCAGAGATGAAGGAGGGGGGACGGGACATTTTTCTTGCGCATGGGACATTTCTTTTGTATTTGTTTTATTTTATTTTTTTATCGCCCCGCAAGGGGTCTTTTTGTGGGCTCTAGTGTCCCTTTTTCAAAGTAGGCTGACAGGAAAGGGGGAAGGAGAGGGGGGAAGACATGCGGTAAACGTCGTCGGGTCCGGGAGTCGAACCCGCGACAGCCGCGTCGAGGCTACGTTGCCTCTGAATGTGGGTCACGCTAACCCCTCCGCCACCACGGCACGCCTAGAATTTGCTTTATTTTCAGTATTTCTTTGGCTCTGTAATGGTTTTCCGGTCTCTGGTGGCATTTAATTTGTTAAATCTAATCGTGGTATTTGTTTTGTTTTGGCTTAAGTGCATAAACATTGTCTGCAGTCTGGCTGTATTCATTTGTCCCACACAGACATCCTTTGTCTGCACAATTTGTGGAATATGCAGCAGACTATATACACACTATTCTGCAGAGTATCAAGATATAGCAGTGTGCTGCCATAAAGTAATGGTACACTGGAATTATTTGGTAATCCTGTAGTTCATAATTGACATTGCTGAAGGCTATTTTTAAACATTTTTTTAGGATTTATATTTTACATTCTTTAAATATTCTAAATATTTGACAAGCATTGTCTTTTGTCATTGCATCTATGCCTTCTGATTGGCAAATGACCATGGACATTTGTTTGTGGCAGTTTACACCTGGTTTTCAAATGTGCTAGATATAGATGCATAAACAGCATCGGGCAATCTGGTTCAAGTTTAATAAATCACACCACAGGTGGTAATATTTGCTAATCCTCAGAGTATTTTGCGATTTCAGATGGTCAACATCTGTTTTACACATTCATGAAGGCAAACATGCTAGATTATTACGCCTGCATCATTTTGCTAATGCAAATCTACACGCAAACCTTTAGAAAATCAGGCAATATGTGTTTTGTTTTTATACTGAAATGTATCCATATTCATTCCTGTTACAAGAGTTAATAAATTTTCTGTCAACTTCTAGCCACCATGATAGTAGAAAATAGAAATACCTAACATAATACTTTTTTTTCTTATCAAAGCATTGAACAACTTGTTTAGCTGACTATCTAACAGTAGCCTAATCTTATTATCTCAAAAATAACCTCCAACACTTTTCTAGTTACTTAGTTACTGTACCTCATGTGTCAAACTGCAAACTGCTTGAGCATGCAGCCCTCATCAAAACCCTCTTAACAGCAATGCAATCTATTTATTTTATGGTCTATTATTGTTTTCACATTGTTTTTTTTCTTGCACACATGCATGCATGGTCTCTTGCTGTGCACACAATGACTAATCAACTGGCCAACACTCTCTTACTCTGGAGGCTGGACTACCTCTATTGCATCAATTGCAGGATGATGAGAAAAATGAAAACAAATTTCTGCCTAATTACCGTACAAACAAACAGTCCCTCCATCAGCTCTTATATAGGCCTGATGTGATGAATCCATTTCATTGCGTCGCAGCATCTGCTTGCATCCATTCCAATTACCTCCCATCTGCTTGTGATGAACTCCCGCGTGAGGGCAACCAGCGCAGCCCAAGGGGAAATTAACTGTCTTGTCAGGAACACTTATCACAACATCTGTACACATGGGTATCAGCTTTGTATGTATAGGAGACGGCTAAACACAGGTACATGAGCTTCCAGCAAGAGTAAATTCTGTACATGGTGTTTATTGACATTTTCAAAGGTGTGCTAATTGTCAAGGTAAATAGGCTTGCAGAGTTTCACCATCCAGGCATCTGCACACCTAAAAGTGAGTGACAGGTCTGACAGGTTTTTGTCTTTTTTTTAGACTGTCCCATATCACCACAGATTCTTTAACAAAATTTATAAATCTGATACAAGAAAAGAGCTCAGACTGGGGCATTTTTCTCTCTCTTTCACTTCTCTCAATAGGGTGGATTTCTGTCTTAGTGCTTGTTTAGTATGCATGGAAGTATGCACTGCAAAATACAAAAAAAAAGAAAACTGATTTTTTTTAGGCCTCACGGCAATTAATTTGCTCCATTCATTGAAGAGAAGAATAAGACAATGATAACAAATGCTGCTTCCCCAATGATGCCCAGCAAAACAATGTGAGTGGAGAACAACGTTATCAGTCATAGATTCCATATAAAATCCATTGTAGATCATAAAGAGCGTCTTACTCTGGCAAGAGATTTACAGTTGCAAAGGGATATATTTTAGTCTTACTTTCAGGACACATGCAATAAATTCAGACAGTTACAGATAATAGAGAAAGGACACAATGGAAATTATTTTAAAGCTTTTTTTGTATTATTTGCCCTTTGTTAAGAGGAGAATAGTTCAATCAGAGACCATTTTAAAAGAAACCATCTGCCCATAGGGTGCTTTCTATGCATACAAAATGTAGTTAACTGTGTTATGTGTGATTTACATGTACACACTTCATGAAGGACCAATGACAATACCTAGTGTGGCAATAAAAGAATGTAGTCATATTTTGACTGTTGTGACAGGCAAACCAACAACCCCCACTATAACAGAAAATCCTCTTTTTTAAATTTCTGATAGCTTGTTGATTTTGGCACGCTGTTAACTGTTCTTAAAGATTCATGGGGTCTACTTTTAACTAAATCTAAATAACTCTCTGCTTGTGTTTTTTTTTTTTAAGCAGCTTCTCTCTGTGCCAGTTTAATTTAGGAAAAGTTACACATTGCATTGGTGGTTTTGTGGTGTCACAGCAAATAGCTGACTCTTAGCTATAAAATAAGCTGACAGACTAAGATGTCTAATTTTCTAAATTATATTTTAGAACTAGAAAACACTCTTAAGTAACAATGAATATTTGTTTGGATCTATATAAGCTGCCGAAGATTATTGTGATATGTCTGCACAAATTACAAATTCATAAACAATATCAAAAACTGATATGGATTACAAGTTAATTTACTTTTATTTTTCCTACTTGAATTGAACTCTGAATTGTATCAAGTCTAAAATTCTGCAATAGTTTTGTAGTAGCTCTCAATTTTCTTTCAGTTTGACAATTATTTGTGAAACCGCAACAAAACTGTGATCTATTTGTAAACAGTTCATGTAATTGACTTATTGCCTATGATAAATATTGTTTTAAATTACAGTGAAATATGTAAAATAATGTTAAAGATATGTTACTCAAAATGACCATTGCATCATTTCAATAATTTACTTGACAGCATGTCAATGGTGCTAAGTGAAAGGGGTTTAGAGTTTTATTTTTACTACCAAGCTATCTAAAGTCAACTATCTATTAGCGATCATTGTTGTAAATTCAAATGGGGTTTCTCCTTTTTTTATTTACCCTAATCAAAATCAAATCAAATCAAATTTTATTTGTATAGCACATTTCAGCAGCAAGGCATTTCAAAGTGCTTTACATCATATCAAACACAGAAACACAATGCAACATAGAATCAACAATCAAAACTCGACATTAAGTCAGGTTCCCTCAATAATGGGTATGTATAATTTTTAGTGGCACTCAAATCATAAGATATTAATTGGATAGTTTTTATTTGAATGCATTTGTCACCATTTGTTCATCAGTGCTGTTTAAGAGCAATCTCCATTTAACATACTATGTCGATATGTTTCAATAAAGACAGTGTAGGACCCATTTGAAGCTTATTGTGCTTAGTAATTTCTATAAAAAAGGACTGAATGAAGCAATTGTAAATGCATTTACTCGATAACATAGCTCTTAGTCAACCAATTTAGAGCACAGCACTGTTTTTTTCTTGTTAAGCATCTTTTTGTCTCTTTTTCTTCTGTATCTTCCTGCTTAATGTTGGTTTTGAAGGAAGCATGGCAGATTATTTACATTTGCAAGTGTGCTCCTGGAATGTTTGTCTGCTTTACATGGATTTGTGGGACATCGCTGAACTAAAACCAGACTTGACTTCTAAAGTGGTGGTGCTTTTTCGACACCAGTAGATATGAGAGACACTTATAGGTTTGTATATTTTTAGTACTGTTTAATATTCTGAAAGTACTGGGCTGTAAAATATTACAGGCATATTTCAAACTGTATAATGCAGAGGAGAATAAAAACACACAACCTCCTGATATATCTGACTGTGCTAGTAACACTGATGTTGTCCACCCACAATACTATTTTATAGGGTAAGAGTGAGTTTTTTTCAACTTAAAACTAAAAATGAGATGAAATATATATATATATATATATATATATATATATATATATATATATATATATATATATATATTTCAACATTTTTTAATTTGTTTATTTTATTAATTTGTTTGTGTTTGCTTATCGTTGTTTTGTGGTCAGATAACATGTTGGGAGAAGACATTTAAGGTCAGAGAATCAGTCAGTGTTGTTTTGTTGAATGAAAATAAAGATAATCTGAATTTGAAGTCAATTAGTAGTAAGAAAAAGAAAAGGCAAAAAAAAAAACATAACTGTAGAGATCCATAGTGAAAACCACTGCAATCTAAGATAAACACAAATGCCCATGTAATGTTTCCTAAAGACCATCATGATGAGCCAAACATTTCTGAAATATTCTTTGTACTGCCAAGACCAAATAGAATACCAGAAACAGATGAACATGTTGGTGGGATTGTGCTGGTCTAGTTTTCCTTCGTCTCTTCAGAACCTGCAGGATTTCCTGTGATTTATGGAACCATGAATTCTGTTCTCTGTCCAGACTTTGGTTTTACACCTTACCTTTGCAGGATTAAAGATCCAAAGCAAATATCCTCTATTGTGGCTGAATTAAAGTAGTTTTTCTCTACTGTACCACATGACTCAGTGGTAGAACAGTTGCATCATACTCAGAGGCTACTGTCCTCAACACAACTGTCTCAATTCCTGGCCCTGGCCCATTTGCTGCATGTCTTCCTCTTCTCACTCTGCTCTTCTTGTTGTGTAATAAATGACAGTATTGCCACAAATTTGCCTTATAAAAAGCTGTTCTTCAAAATGGCTTGGGTCAAAATATCTCAGTTCATTGAAAAATATCACAAGAACTTGATAGAAGTTGTTACCACCAAGCGATGTTCAATCAGTATATGGTGTTAGGGGCAATTTAATTATAAATTAATTATGTAATTATAAATTAAATGATCATCAAACCACATTTTGTATTTATCTTTGTCAGATATTAAGTTATGTTTGATATTTATCATGGTTTAACTGACAAAAAAGCCAAGAAATAAGGAATTTGTGTGAGGACAAATACTTTTTCAAGGCACTGTAAGTGTAGATATCTAATCAAAAAATTTATTTTTTATGCATCAATCAAAATAATCAGAAAATAAAGTTCTTTATCTTCAGCAACAGACATTAAGCCTTAGTTCTCTTTTGAAGCTTTTTTGTGTCCTAATCCATCTTTTTCTTTTGCTCGAACGTATGTCTCTGACATATTGTCTCTTTTGCTGAATGCTTACATTTCCAAGTTTAAAACCCAAGCATCTTGATTTTATTAGACTTGAATGAGTATTGATGTGGTATCGGGCACCATTAGGGCTTTTTGTAGCTGATTTTTTGTAAGGCTATCAAAGATGTGAAAAATCAATGCTCATGTATTTGAAATGGAAAACTTGATCATACATTACGTTCAGGTAGAATAAATCAAAGTTATAGAAAGAATAGGTACAAACTTTAAATAGTTTCAAAACTATCATCCAAGGAGAAAATTTGATAAACACATTTTGTCATATTTTTTGCATCACAAGTTGTTATCATTGGAGTTTACATTTTTGAGAAAATGATGAGTACTTATATTCTAATGTTTTAGCTTTTTAAACTAACACGGATTCATATTTTACAGAGCATATCACTGTCAATATCTTGTACATTAAGCTTTTAAAATGAGTTCAGCGTAACCCTGCATCATTTTTTTATGTTTTTCTACTATTGAAAGTATTTTAAAGATTTTATATCTGTAAATATATAATTTCAAAGCTTTAATAAAGCAGTATCTTCTTTTGCTTTCTACCATCTTCAGTTCTTGTCTTGCTGATCCTCACCCTTAAACGCCACAGGAAAGGCCAAAGGATGGCAGAGGACGAGGAGGACATGAGAGATAACGTCATCAAATACAATGACGAAGGCGGAGGGGAGCAGGACACTCAGGCATATGACATGAGCGCACTGAGAAACCTCTATGACTTCCCAGAGGCCAAAAGCTGTGACTCTGGACCGGACATCCGCTCGTTGCCTCAGTGGATACAGGCAAACAGAGTGGGAGGTGGGGTGGACGGAGCTATGGCAGCAGCAACAGACTTCTCCCTTTTCAAAGGCTACATACGAAAGAAGGTGGAGCAGGCTGATGCTGATTTGTCAGTGCCACCATATGACTCATTCCAGACATACGCCTTTGAGGGCACCAGTTCACCTGCGCTTTCACTCAGTTCAATCCACACACTGTCCACCACATCTGAGCTGGATTTCTCCTACCTCAGCGACTGGGGGCCACGCTTTAGGCAACTGGCAGGCTACTACGCTCCAGGAAAGACTGAGGAGGAAGCATCCTAGCACAGTTTCTTATCTACAGAGAGACAGTTAAACACTCCTTTTCCCTCGTTTTTTCTGTCTCCTCACCCTCCTGGCACTCTACTAAAATCATCAGAGCTAACCTTGTGTGCTCATTTCAGTCAGAGTGCAACCTCTTCATCTCACTTTGGAAATTCTCAAATGTAGACTTTGAGCTCTGAGACGACATTGATTTTAAACTTTTGTTGTGATTTTTCTTGAAATATTTTTAGGCTAAAAAAAATGGAGGCATAAAAAGTGCTATTTAGTCATTTTTTTTTGTTTGTTTGTAAAGGGATTATTTTCTGCAGCCAACATGCTTCTCTTTAGTTAAAGCTTCTATATGACACTGAGAGTGACGAGAATCATTATTACTTGGGTAAAACTTAGTAATATGGAAGTGCACTGTTTGAATGACATATTTAAAAAAAGGAATATTCGTATATTTATTTATTTTTATTTATTTATTTATTCATACGATGGTAACTCTTAGTGTTGAATACAAATTATTGGAGAATGATTTCACTAAAGGAGAAGAAAGAGCAGCAGTGCCAGATCATTACACAAAACACAAGTACCGAAGTAATAAGTGGGCCATCTAAAAATTACACACTGGAAAAATGTTTTATTTTCTTTGATAAGTTTTGTACAATAACCCACTGAAGAGAAATACAAAACAGAAAGAATGCAGTCTGGATCTTTCAGCCTGGAAAAAAAAACAAAAAAAAACAAACATATTTTTTTGTGGTTTATTAAAAGATAAATTTTGAAGGTGAGAAAGTGAGGACAATTGTGTGTTAACAGTGTCTTTTTCCTACTTTCTCTGCAGCCATTTGTGGGGCAACAAGGCACAAACTGCTGCAGGGTTTCACAAAAAAATAAAAACAAATGACTGTTTTATGAAGCTGGTTGGTGGTCAACTTTGTGACAAAAACAGCCAGAAGTTATTTCATATTTTTTGTGTGAGTGTGTAAAATATGTTGATTCCATTTTATAATCAAAGTGTTTTATTTTATTTTATTAATTGTTGGGTTGTTTTCATTGGGCTTGGGGAGGTTGTGGTAACACATGATCAGATTGGATCACATCAACCTTTTATCCCAAGTTATTCCATGTTTACCTTAAATTGCAAATGTATGGAAAAATTATAAAAAAGAAAAAGACCAATAAATATTTAACTTTTTTGTAAACCAAAATGTGTGCAGTGGTGTATTGACTGTAAATTGCTCATTAAATGAGACGCCAGTGATAAAGTGAATAGAGCCCCCGTGTTAACAGTTGTTGTGTGTGAATTGTTTTCTGAAGACATTTCCTGAATTATGAATATTTGCAGAGCTTGTTTTTATTTACACCGGGGATAGATAGAAAGAGTAGTTTTAGGTTGAAACAAACACACCATATGAGAGGATCCAGCCAAACAAAGAATTTCTACTCAGCGCATCTCCCTCATGACTGTCTTCTGCCAAACCACTGTAATTGTCAAAGTCACTAGAGAATGCCAAAGCATACAAAGTTAATTTCATCTGATTTTAAAATGGCCTGTAAGACAGTAAATGGGATTCATGTTCACCTGATAATACTCTTCTTCAAGTAAACTGTTTTGTTGGAAAAAAAACAGCAGAACATTTATCCTTTAATTTTTTCTAAGAGAAACATCTTCATTTAACATTGTTGCAGTTGAATTGTTATTATTCTTGTTTATTATTCTAACTTAATAGCAATTCATAAAACAATATACTTTCTACGTTTTAAAGAAGTACATTTTAGCAACCATTTTACTACAGAGTATGTATTTGTACTACTGAATTATTTCCCCATTTATGTGAAGTTATAATTAGAAACTTGATGTATGTATGATTTTATTTGGATTTATTGAGACAGAAAACAAAAAAATTGCATAGTTTGAAGTGAAATTAATACAATTCATATTTGTTTTAATCACACATTAACAGTCACTTTGGATTAATCGTGAGATTAGTTTAAATTCTGCCATTCATTATGAATTGCACTTTAGGCCTGGATTTTGTCTTTCTAACTCCTGAATATAAAATTTTGCTGTGAATATACCATTTCATTATAACTTTGAATATATGTTTAATAATATTCCTATGGAAAAGCTCCAGTAATATCTTTGGCAACCTCTAACAAGTTTTCTTTCAGAATGACCCCATTAATCCCTCCTGCAGTCCTAAGAGACTTGGTCCATTGAATCCTCCAAGCTGTTTACCCTGTGCGCAGTCCCAGTGGGTGGCACTGACCCCACGTGTGCTTTTTCAATGCCTTTTTTGTTTTGTGTGTGTGGTTTTGGGAAGTGACACTTTGACTGGACACCTCATCAAATCGTCAGTTTGAAGTACTTAGAAATCTAAATTCTTCTATTTACATTATAAAGGACTAAATAGATGCATATATCATGTTGTCCGATCATGACATCTGCTGTGCTCCTTCTGATCATCACTCTAAGACTGCAGGAGGGTTAAAGCTCCATCCAGTCTCCCACCCCATCAACTGTTACCATCTTCCTTGTTCTAGCTGAAGAAAAGTAAGCCTACAAGATGATGGTGCCAGTAGTATGTTTTACAATTTCAGGGTGGAAAATTACTTGTTTGTCACAAAATTGCCTTTTGCATGTTGAACATCCAATTTTGTCACATCTGACAAAAGTTTTTATATTTGTGCCATATTTTTTATGTCTATTTCAGGATATGTAAGGTTGATATGAACAATGTTGAAGTTATTTTAACAATATTAACTTGCTTTAAAGTTCTCAGCAATTTTACATCTGACATATTTGCTGGCTTCTTAAATATTAATCTTTCTGTTTGTTCAGTGACATGAGGGCTTCACAGAACAGTTGAATTTATACAAAATTTAAAACAGACACATGTAGCCTCATTTTACAAATTAGAAGACTTCCGAAGGCATTTGCAATGGATTTTATTTAGGGGCATCAGACTAGCAAAGTGTAATTGGAAATACAATTATTCATAATTGTATTTCTTTTCACATAATCATCCTTTCTTTTCACAGTCATACATTACATTTAATCTGTTATGTAAGATCCTAATAAAATACTTAAATTAATTTGATGAAATGTGAAAGATTAAAAAAAACATAGCGTCTTTTGCAAGCTATGTGACTGATTTAGTGAGTTGTGACAAATCTAACCTGCAAATAAATGATTCGTTGGGCTAGATGTAAGTGTACTTTTTACTGTATTTGATTTTGAGTTTTGGAGAAAAAAAAAACATTCACATTTCTAAGTAAAGAAAGAACAGCTGAAAAACATTTCAAGTGAATTGTTTTGACTTGGAACTCAAAAACTAAAAATTATAGGTGGAACACTGCATTAACTCAAACAAATTTATAATTTGAAAGCAATTTAAACTGACTTTACACTTTGGATCACCCCTTGCGTTTCTTCAACAATATGCTTCAGACTATATTTTGTTGTACTGCATACGTGCCCTAATGATATGTGTGTCTTTTGGAAGAAAGGGTTTGGCATGCATTTATTCACTGCTGTCCCTATCCCTTCAGCGTTTTCTGACTGACAAAGGCTACAGGCTTGTGGCCATAGACTTTGTAGATCATCATGAGCTTCAAAGTCAGAAGGACTGGATATAAATACAAGAAACATAAGAGTGCCATCTTGCTGAGTGAACCTCATGTCATGTGTCTAATTCTATAAAATATCAGCTTTTTTCAAAAGAAGCAGAAAGTTCCCAGCTGTGCTCATATTCTTCAGTTGTAAAAGAGCATCACCTCTATCACTGTCAAGGAACATGTCACTCCTTAGTGATGACCTACACATGTGAACATGAAGTGTGTTGCCATCAGTCAGAACATCCTCCCCCAAATTCCAAGGGCAATAAGAAGATGGCCATTAGTTATGCAGAGAGCTTTGGTGATTGACAGTTCTCGAGGGGATAGTGGAGAGCACATTAAATCTTCGCTTCTCTTCTCTTTGTACTTGCCTTGGTAATGACAATTGATTAAACATTGGTGGTGGGAGGGGGACGTAAATGTGAACTCCAGGAAATATCAATCATATGTTGCCTAATAGCTGCATAACATTTAGTTTCAAGGCATAATAAAAAAAAAGCTGACTTTTAGCAGGTCAAAAAAAACCTGTTTTGATTAAGAGAGGCCGCTTAAACAAACTTTGCCTACGTCACAAAACAAATACTGTTCACTGAAAAGCCCAAATGTTAAAATGAGATGACTGTTATACTGAAAGGGCCATTGAGTCTTTATAAAAACTGCACTCTGACAGAGATTTTTAGTGTGTCCTTTAATCATAAAATTACTTGTTTTTAACTGCACTGACAAGTATTTTACTTAAAGCTGGGTGAAAGTATTTTACTTCTTTGTTGTTATTTTACTAATTTAGCAAATGTTTGCTAAAATGTTCACTTTGTTTTAGGAAAAGAAAATAAAAACATGAAGAAAAAAATATAAGTTTGTGTTAAGTTACATTTACAACAAAAAGTTTAAAACGAAGACAGGTCCATAAGATCAAACACAATGAAGAAAGAATAAAGGCATCAAATTATTACATGCATCTAAATTGTAAATCACTTCCCCAGTGCAAGGAGACAGGGGGGCTGAGGCCTGAGGCAGCTACATGACAGACATGGCCCTGGTTTGCATTACAAATGCATGGGAAATTGATGAGATTGTGTTTTAAATTTTACACTTCTAACCTTCCATGATCTTTTACGTACCTATTATGTGGAAGAAACCTGCTAATTCTTTGACTGAGAAGTACTAAATAAGCAAGCTGACTGATGATTAACCTCCTTAGGAAAGCCTTTAAAACACAAAAGAGAGGACTTCTGTTGCACATACCTACCAGTCCCTCCTAACCCCCCTCCAAAAATCAAAGAAAAATAAGCATAGGCTCTGTAGTAAATCTGCTATTGGCTTTGAGCAGAAAACTTCTGCTAGCATTCAAAGAAGCCCTGTTTGCATGAACACAAATTATGAATTAGTGCTCAGGAAAACAGAAAGTAATTTAGCACTTCTGCAGTAAAGCATCACTGGCACCAACACATGCAGGCATCTAAGAAATTAATATAGTGTTATTGATTTTGGGTTTGCTGTTTCTTTTGTGCATCTTGTGTAGATTGTTTTAGCTCCATAGTTGTTAAAAGCAAAAGGATCAGTTAATCCTTATGTTTCTTGAAGGTTTAGCCTGCCAGGAAAAGACACACTGGAGGATGAGAGGTTTTGCACTAACACAGTGAAGGATAAATAGTTTTCTTTACAGTTAGGGAACAACCCAGGTGTCCTTTGTAGGTGGCAAAATCTAAATAAAAGTTTGCAATTTATTAATTATTTATTGATTCACACACAGCATATACTGACCATGTATTAACCCATTCCCCCCAACCCTGGTAAAGATATGTTTAATCTTATTAGTAAGTTGTTGTCATGGAGATTTTGCAACCATGTAGTTTTCTGTAATATTTAGTGCTGCAATTCTACTGATTTTACAATCCTGCTCACTATCAAAGAAGCCCTGTCCCCATCCAGCCTTGTTTGACACAGTTCTTGTAGTTTCCTTACTTTTGAACATCAATACATGTCTTATATAAAAGAAAATAGATTTTACAATTGATTTTTCTTCTACTGTAATAAATGCATTCAAATTAATGCCTGGCTGGGATGCCACATGGTTCAGTGGTAAAGCAGGCACACAATAGATGGAAAGCTGTAGTTTTCAACACAGCTGTTCAAGGTTTGATTCTTGACCTCTTGCCATTTACGACAGGCCTTCAACCTAAGACTCAACCTTTCTTCTCAAGCTCTAAAAGAATGGATTCCACTACAATCTAAAACCAGATGGTTGATTTCTTCCAAATTGCTAAGTCTGAGACAGTGCTGCTGCAATAAAAGATTAATTTAGTTTAAAGACTTTTTTTTTTACACCAAGGGTACTGATAATTGTGGAAACTGTAGTATGTTATCCAACACAGATTTCTCCTTTATAATCTGAGCATGGTTAAAAACAACTTAAAGATTTCAACCATGAAACATCACTTGATGCTGCCACATGTGTACTGCTTTTCCTACTAGGAATCAGTTGTTTTATGCCAGCCTCTTTATACTATTGTTTGTTTTTGTGGTTTGATGTTTCTCACTTTTAGTCCCTATAGACATCACAACTCCCCCACATAAAAATTTGCTATCACAGTAACTACTTGAACTTAAGTGCTTGTCAAAACGAGACTTATCTCTCTTTGTTCTAAGTTTTCCATGTCCTTGTCCTTCTGGAAAGTTTGATACTTTGTGGCAACAATGTTTTTCGTCATTCTGACAGGTTTTTCTATCTGTTTTAAGGTGCTTGTGTGACAAAGTGTAAAACGTTTCATAATGGATCGGGGTGAAATACAGATCTTTAAATATTCCCATTTAAGAAGCTGTGGTAAAGGTAGTTTGGTTTCTTGGTGTTATGTGGTAACTAGCAATTACACACAGATCACTAAAAATGGTTTTGTAATAATCTGCCTGTTTAGCACATTTTTTTCTTAATTATGACCTTTTGTCTTTAGGAGTGGGAACATGGATAAGTAGTCATCTACATTTAAATAAGCACACAAACACAAAAACTAAAAACAAAATAATAATTGTTTAGTACACTTGGATGCAATGAGAAAGGGTAAGATTAGATGGACAACTGTTGCCAAAGACAGACAATAATAATAACATTTCTTAAAAGTCTATCAGTATTTCTACTGCATTCAATGGGATTCAAAAAAAGTCAAATATTAAACTTCATAAGATATAAGAGCTTGTTCATTAAAATAAAGCGGTTTCACTCTTCATAGCTTTAGTATATTAACAACATACACAGAATCAACAATTGAATATAAACACGAGAAGAAGAAGAAAAAGAATCAAAAACCCATCCATCCATTATCTAACATGCTTATCGCGAGGGTGCTGGTGCCTATCTTTATTTGTCAACGGGCGAGCGGTGGGATAGGTGGACAGGATAGCTGTCCACCTGGACAGGTCCCTGGCCCTGAGAGGAACAAAAAACAGAAAGATTAAAAAGTAAATCACCATCACAAAGGTTTTAATTAGATTTCAAATGTTCAATTTCCTTAATAGCTTCTAATCATTTTATGTTTTAATTCATTTTATACTTTTTCATGATATTACTTAGTTTGAAGTCTTCTGCCAAACTATTCAAAAGCTTAAAGCCAGCAACAGAGAGACACATACTTTTTAATAGCATTTATACATGGTTGTTTTAAGTTAAATATCCTTGTTATCTCACATCTCCCATTCCGTTCCATAAACAATTTCTGAATATTTTTTAGTAGCATATCATTTTTTTTGTTTCATATATTATGTGTGCAGTCTTAAAATTTTACTAACTCAGCAAATCTTAATACACTAATATGTGGCTGTGTGTTGATGGAAAGTACAGTTAAGGGATTTGCCTGAAACACAAAGCTCTGAGTAAACCTTCTTGATGGCTCTTTAGTGTTGTTGTCTCCAGATGTGTTGGCACTAATAGCCTCCTCTAAGCATTTTAAAATTTAAACCTACATTTCACCTGAATAAATTATGATTTATAAATATTTTAGATACTTAAGGGTCTGGCAATAGAACTGTTTGTCATGATGTAAGAGGATGGTGGCTGAAAAGAGGATGCAACCACAGGACACACAAGGAATGAGACGAAGGAAACAAAACAAAAGCCTTGAATGCACTTACTGAGCTGTGTCATGTTAAGTAGAACAACAGTTTAAATAGCTTTAAAACTTTAACACATTTAAAACATTAATAAATCCAAACTTTAATAAATCCAATTTCCTTTCTGTAAATAGGTATTTTATAACACAATAGGTCTTTTATAACACATTTACAATAAACATGCTTGGTACATGTTTATATAAATTGTTTAAGGCTGGAGAAAATATAAAAACAAAATTAAATGTGCAAAGATTATCATTTTGTCTCATTAAAGTACTCTTTCTGGAGAAAAATATGTTGGCACAGGTGGACCAGAGCAGCAGGTAAATCTTAGGTAAGCCCCTTTTCTATTTTCATGAATGAGCTATTCATCTTGTGAGCTATGTTTCTATGGTTTGCCTTTTTACTTATCAAATTAAGAGTTACCTTTACACTTTACAATTTTGAATGAAACAGGATTTTGTGTTTTGTAACATTTTCTGGAAACTGGTTAAAAATGGCTGTTAATTAGTAAAGAAATAATTAGGAAATCCTTTCAGTTTTGCCAAGCAGCTACATGAAGCAAAGAGAAGATATTTACCTGCTTCTGTGTCTAGGATATGTTTGTTAGGCCGGTGATTCTTGAAAATGACTTTACAAAGAATGAAGCATCTTTATTTTTCTTTTTTTTCTAATAAAATAAAAATCAATATAAGAAAAATTTATTTCTCAAAGCAAAGTTTAAGGCAAAGCTAGTTTAGTTACTTTGGATACACTAATAGAAGGCTCATTTATGTCTCATTTTCTTTTTCTTTTTGGGATTTATATTAACATTTGGTAGATATCAACATTTCATAAATATCAGAACACAAAGGTGCTGGAAATAAAATAATTCCACCACCTCAGAATGGCACCCTGTCCTGATATACACAACACTGAATAATTAGATGAGTTTCTTTGTTGGAGATTGCTGAGCATTACCATCATAGCAGAAATGTAATTAGTAATAACACCTAGAAAGTGAAGACAGTCACAAGGGTTAGCAACATACTAATTCCCTTCAAAAGAAAAAAATAAAATGATTAGACCATTTGTGGCTTTGTGAGGCATGTGCAGCTTTGAATGAGCCTTTACAGCTTTGTCAAATGAAATAATATGAACCGCCTATCTGGGTATTTTTGTACGTGCTGGAATTATGGGTTTATTGAAGCTGTATAATTGCATTTTATTGTTTCTTTCTTTCAACTCTCCCTTTCTCATGTGGCTCCTACCCCATTCGCCCTCAGAGGAAAGTCCTTTTTTTATTTCTATTTTACTTTTGCATGCCAAATTTGATCGTCTTTCATTATGCAAATCAATTTAATTCCAACAAAACCTAGAGAGAACGAGTGGGGAGACTTGAAGATGAATTAGCAGAGATCAAATGGAAAGACAAAAAAAAATGCATTTAGAATCAAGCTTTGGATTTGCCTTGATCTAATTTTAACAGATGAATCCTTACTTTCTTTTTTTTCCAGTTGGGCCTTTTTATGTATTAAGAATTCCAAGTTGATTGAGGTTGACACCTGTTTGCCCTTAAAGAATTGCACTCCTTTTCTAATGCTGGAGGGTGAGAGATAGATTGCACTTTGAGGACAAACTGTGTCAGTGATTACCTTCTGTGTCTTGTACAGTAAGTCAACATTATAAATCTCAGCAAGGATGGTAGAGCACTATCAGCCAACTCTAAAAGCCAATTACTCTCTCAATGACCTGACTCATGTAATATTTACAACCATATAGTGGATCCTACTTATTTCAAATCTGTGAAACTATGAAGAAATTAAATCATTACTTTAACTTTCCTTTACTATTACATTTTGCAGGAGCTCCTCTGAGGCAAGCCATTCAAAGATGAAACATTTCAAATTAGTTTTTTAGTTTAATTTGTTCCATTTTATCTGTTCAGTTTTATCTCATATTTCTCTGTCTTGAATTAGCTTTGATGATTTTTTAATGAAAATCATCCAAACACAGAGTTTGACATGTTTACCAAAAGCTGTTGTTGGATTTACTGCTGTTTTTCAACCTTCACTAACATAATTACTACAACCAAAGAGTTTACCATCTCTTTGGTGAAAGCCTAGACTGTCTTTCAACAAGGTTGCTTCTCCTCTCCTCATGGACGCATACTCAGTAAATATGGGCCTGCTTTGAAGAATAAATGTGTGTTTGCAAGTAGGCGTGTGTTTAAGTGTGTCTACATGGGACCAACCAGATGCTGGGGTGTGTACAAGCTGTCTCAGCTGGCCTAGTATATGTCTACTCCAAGCAAACTGATGCTCCACACACACATACCGATACACACTCATGACACACACTCATACAATGAATGCCATTGGCAAGGTTATTGCTCATTCTCATGAGTCCTTACAATCCCTTCTGTTCTCCACTTTTTGATCTGTATTCGTTTTGTGTGAAAAATAATGAGGACCACATTGCAAATACTTCAAACAAGTCTAACGTCATTGCCATGAATGTGGGAGGATGTGTTTTCAATCTCAATAAAACAAACAGTTTAAGTGCCCTGTTACATGTAGCATTAGTCATTTGTAATCAATTCACTCAGGTGTGCTTGCAAAAGGATGTAGCCCTGGAAAAATGCAATACATTCACTCTTGTATGCCATGGTACAGAAAGAAAAACAATTCCCCCCAACAAAAAGAAAACAAGTTGTGTTCTCACCTGACTGTGTGTTTGAGGAGCAGAAATGTTAATTGATGGGAAGCACATTAGAAGCATTCTGTGCATGCAAGGTGAGCAGGTCTATTGGCAGCAGATCAAATCCAGGTATTCACTAGATGGTCTTTCTTAACAGGTAGACTAAGGTAGACTTTCATGCTGATTGCTGCAAAATTCGTTTTCAACGTTGTTAATGATTGCCAAACAACATTATTTTGGTCTTGCCCTAATTAAACTTAATTTAATGCATCCCCTTACAACACTTTTAGAGCTACTTCAATCAAGTATTAAAACATTTCTTTTTAATACAAAGTTATGCGTATATAGCCATACACCAACTCCATGTTTTTCTTTTTTTGTTTTTCTCTCTGATGGGGGAAGGTGTCAGAGTTCTGACCTTGGTTTGTTACTAAGTCTTCTGGAAATTGGCCAGCAACTTAAATGTTTTCAAATTTTTGAAAGAAGTGTCCTCTCACATTTAATGCAAGACTGTTTTTTTTTGTTGTTTTTTTTACAGTTGATGAAGTGTAAAAAACTATATGCTCCAATATAATTGCTGCTGCCTTTCCTACCTGAAAGTGGGTTAACTCACTCATAAATGCACCCAAGCAGCACACTATCAAAACTTCTGGTTTTATGGACATGCTCATGTCTGTATGGAGCTACTTGTCTTTTTAAGTTCTGAGGATGTACTTCAATTTTTCTACACTTTCTAATTTACATTTATTTTTTTACAGTAAAAAGGGAGATGTAATGATGACCTGTTGAAAATCATATATTTTATGTAACTTGGTTTGTAAAAGTTTCACATTTTAGATGGTGTAAATGTCAAAGTCTCCCAACAAAGGCTTAAATTTTAAAATAAAAACTGTTCTTCAAACAATTTTAATTTGCACAAGTGAGTTTATATAAAATGTCAAGTGGTTTGTTGCTGAGACATATTTGTACATGAACCGTGTTTATTGTATTGGTAGCCTTAGCCTCAGCCAAGAAGAAATGCTGCCAAATCCTGATGCTTGGCTTCTGCTTAACAAGCCTCTTTGCCTAGGGCTTTTAAGCACGCCGATGTGGTGCTCCCGAATAAAGGTGAGACCTTTTGTGGATCACATATGCACTGTAAAACCATTTTATTGAAGTGTTATCCCCTTTGACTTATGGTTTGACAAAAAGTGTTTGGAGGTGATATGTTGTTAGAGGGCAGTTGAATATGTGGCCTACAAGAAAGAGTCTTAAGAATATCAGATGACATGTACATAAGAAGATCATTTAACATTTTTACATAAATCACAATCATGACTTGATGGGATTTATTATATAGCTGACAATATACATTTTAGTAAAGCCTTTATATCTACAAAACCCTTTACAATTAGTTGATTTTACATGGAAATTGTGCCATTGTGCAACACTGACAGGTGAATTATCATGCTTGCATTATCATGCTTGCCAGGAAAGTGCCAGAAAATTGAAGCAAACTCTGGTTCCATTTTCAATATCAGAGCTGTTTGTGTCTGACTAAAAGGAAGACCTAAATCTATAATTTTTGTTAAATTTTAGCTTTAACCTTCCACTATTACATGGGAGTGATAACCTTAAGTTATTATGCAACATATATTCCACTTACAGTCTGAAGAAACTTTAATCAAATAGGATTCTGATTGTAGGAACAATGACACATAGCTATTATGACAAAAAAATTTCTTAGGTTAATGTTTAGATACAATCTGAAGGCTGTCATGTACTATTCAATTCACTATTATTTTTTCTTGGTTGGTTTTCCATCATTCTGACAGGGCAAAGCTGCACAAATCTAAAGCTGATGCACAGATTACAGAGTATCACGACTTTCCGTTAAGGATTCAGTCCAAATTTTACATAAACTTTACTTATATGCCATTTGTCAAGACTAACAATTTACACACTGTCATGAATAAAATAATATTAAATTTCTGAGAATTGCATAAAAGGATGTAAGTGTATCTGCAAATCGATAGGTATCGATATATGTTCCGCTTCTAGCACTCTCAGAGGACAGACTACTAGAAATATCTGTTCCCTTATTTTTGGGCCTAGACTGTATCAGATACGGTTCTGAGTAGTCAGGCCTATTGTGTTTGCATACTCAATATGGTAAAAAATAAACTTAAAGTAAATTGACAATCAAACCTTCTACCTACCCTGAACATTGTCCCTGCCACTACCATTTCCAACATGTATTATTTAACTTTTGAAAGCAAAGAAGCTACATTTACAATTATTTATGATTATACTTGTTTTTATTTTGCTGGTTGTAGTTGAGTTTTAGAAATAGTAATGGTTAATGTTTCATAGTCTTGTTGTTGCTTCTAGTTGTCTTCACATTGTAAATCTAATTATGAAGTGTACACACAACAAGCATTTGCAGTTTTTGCCCTTTGCCTAGTAAGCTGGTAGTGTGAGAAAGTGCATGTGGGCTGCACAATTAATTACCAGGGTTTGTACATCATTAATTTATATTAAAGCCACTGGGGAGTGTGAATGTAGTGCTTTTCTTCATGCTCCAGTAACAGAGATAAACAGACCATTAACTATTTTCATGTCCAGAAAGAGAAAGGTTTTCTTCTAAAAGTTAGAAGTAAATTGATCAAATCCAAGCAATTTTATTTAAACAATATTTCCTAAGTAACTTTGACAGCTAATAAAGTCAGGAAACTTTTGCAACTGGCCTCAGATAACCAGTAATAAGACTGAAGTAAATAAGTGATATTTACTTGCCTAAACCGCATGCTGATCTAAATATACTCCATAATCGTGACTTCCATATAACAGAAACAATTCCCCTAATGCATGCATGATTATTGATATGTCTTCTATTTTTTTTTCTGTTAGTAACTGCTAATTAAATCTACGATTTTCAACATAAAGCACTTTGAGCCCCACAAATACTGCTAGTAATTATGTTCTCTGAAGGCGACTGACCACTTACAGAGTGGCAATGTATCATTAGTTTACTGCTGTTCTTGAGGTGTTGGAGAAGCTGTTCCTTTATAATGCAAATGGATTTTTTATGGCGTACTGATGGATCATCTGCTGCAGAGCAGGAATTCATTGCAGTATGACATCCAAGGTATAACCAAGATTAAATTCTTTGAATTATTGCATTACAACCCCCAGCATGTGAAATGGTGCCAACTCCATCTTTTACCACAACGTCACCCAAGACACTTACCTGCAACATTCTCTAACCCTACTGCTGTATTTATATTCACAGTAATTGCTATGATAAGTGCAAATAAGTGCAATTAGCAAAGCATGGGAATGCACCTCACCTTTACCCTCTTTCTTGTTGCTATTCTTTCATTTTGTCAGTATTTTTCTAAATGATACTTTAATTTAGCTCGACCAGTCTGTTATAGATTAGATTCAAGGGAACTCTGCGACAGCAAAAATAAACAATGGTCATTAGAGCGTCATTACCTAACAGAGTACAAAGAGACAGCTTCCATGTTCCTTGCAAAGCAGAGCCTACACAGTCCCTGGTCATTTAGGTTTTTTCTCACTAAGATTTATAGAAGAGTAAAAATAGGGTTATGAATTTGATGTATCACAACAAAGCTCTGGCTGAGATATTTTTGCCCAGAGCCCATGGTCCTCTCAGGAGAGTTTAATCTGGCATCTGGCCACCAGCCACTCCTTCTCCACCCCACCTTCTTTTGTCCCACTGTGATTTTATGGTTCTGGAGAACTGAGCTAATTTCACTAAACTTCTGAAACGCTGCATGTTGGGAAATGGTTCTCCAAAAAGGTTGCAAGAGACAAAGTTTAGAGATGATGAGATGTTTACCTGTAAAACAATATTTTATGATCCTCTGATAATGTTCTCTTTTGTTTTGAGTAAGATTTCATTTGATTTTCTTGTCTTTTTATTAATTTTTTTTTTAAATTGTGAACTTTGAAAAATAAATTCTTAGATTATTTTCAATTTTAATCTGAAGAAATTTTTTTAAAGAAGTAATTGCAGTTAGTATAATCCATCCATTAATCCATCCATCCATCTTCCGCTTTATCCGGGGTCGGGTCGCGGGGGTAGCAACTTCAGAAGGGAGGCCCTGACTTCCTTCTCCCCAGCCACTTGTTCCAGCTCCTCCGGGGAATCCCAAAGCATTCCCAGGACAGCCAAGAGACATAGTCCCTCCAGCGTTCCTTGGGTCCTCCTCCCAGTGGGACGTGCCCGGAACACCTCACCAGGGAGGCATACAGGATGCATCCTGACCAGATGCCCGAGCCACCTCAACTGGTTGCCCTCGACGTGAAGTAGCAGCGGCTCTACTCTGAGTCCCTCCCGAATGACTGAGCTTCTCACCCTATCTCTAAGGGAGAGCCCAGACACCCTACAGAGAAAACCCATTTCAGCCACTTGTGTCTGCGATCTTGTTCTTTCGGTCATGACCCAAAGCTCATGACCATAGATGAAGGTGGGAACGTAGATCGACCGGTAAATCGAGAGCTTCACTTTTTGAGTCAGCTCTCTCTTCACCACGACAGACCGGTATAGCTCCCGCTTCACGGCAGATGCTGCTCCAATCCGCCTGTCAATCTCCTGCTCCCTTCTTCTCTCATTCGTGAACAAGATCCCGAGATACTTATACTCCTCACTTGGGGCAGGATCCCCCCCCCCGGACTCCAACCCTTTTCCGGCTCAAGACCATGGCCTCAGATTTGGAGGCACTGATCCTCATCCTGGCCGCTTCACACTCGGCTGCTAACCGCTCCAGCGAGAGCTGCAGATCAAGACGTGATGAAGCCAATAGGACCACATCATCTGCAATAAGCAGAGATGAGATCCTAAGGCCACCAAAATGGATCCCCTCAACACCTTGGCTGCACCTAGAAATTTTGTCCATGAAAATAATGAACAGAATTGGTGACAAAGGGCAGCCCTGGCGGAGTCCAACTCTCACCGGAAATGAGCCCGACTTACTGCCAGCAATGCGGACCAGACTCTGACACCAGTCATACAGGGACCTGACAGCCCGTATCAAAGGGCCTGGTACCACATACTCCCAGAGAACCCCCCAAAGGGACTCCCCTAGGGACACAGTCGAACGCCTTCTCCAAGTCCACAAAACACATGTAGACCGGTTGGGCGAACTCCCATGCACCCTCCAGAACCCTGCTGAGGATGTAGAGCTGGTCCAGTGTTCCAAGACCAGGACGAAAAACCACACTGCTCTTCCTGAATCCGAGGTTCGACTATCCGACGGACCCTCCTCTCCAGGAACCCTGAATAGACCTTGTCAGGGTGGCTTAAGAGTGTGACACCCCTATAATTGGAGCACACCATCCTGTCCCCCTTTTTGAACAGGGGGACCACCACCCCAGTCTGCCAATCCACTGGGAACTGCCTGGATGTCCATGAAATATTGTAGAGTCGCATCAGCCAACACAACCCTACAATATCCAGAGCTTTAAGGAACTCTGGGCAAATTTCATCCCACCCCCAGGGCCCTGCCACCAAGGAGCTTTTTAACCACCTCTGCGACCTCGTCCCCAGAGATTCGAGAGCCCAACAACCAACATGCCTTCCTCAATGGAAGGCATGCTCCTCAGTGGAAGGCATGTTGGTGGGATTGAGGAGGTCTTCGAAGTATTCTGCCCACCGGCCCACAACATCCTGAATTGAGGTCAGCAGCACACCATCCCCACTATAAACAGTGCTGCACTGCTTCCCCCTCCTGAGACGCCAGATGGTGGACCAGAATCGCCTCGAAGCCGTGCGGAAGTCTTTCTCCATGGCCTCTCTAAACTCCTCCCACGCCCGATTTTTTCCCTCAGCTTCCACCCGAGCCACATGCCGCTTCGCCCGCCGGTACCCATCAGCTGCTTCCGGAGTCCCACAGGCCAAAATATATCTCGTGGAGAAAAAAAAAAGTAAAAACGTTCCCAGTTTTGCTTCCTGATCCATCATTTGCTCTATGCTCTAAAACATTTTAGTGAAATCTGATTTTTTTGCAACATCTTTTCCACAATATATATATATTTTTTTCAGTAATGTATATTTGTCTTGTACAGTCCAATCAAAAGTAAACGGGGTGGGGGCAAACAGAAAATAGGACAGAATATAAATGCATATAATCAGAATAATCACACTTCAAAGTACTTTCAGCAGATTAGTTAACTTCATGTTGAAATCTTCGTTTCCAGTATTATGTTTATTTCTACTAGTTTCAATTAAATTTTCCTTTGTTGAATTGCAAAGGAACACTTCATAACAAACAATTCCTCATAAGAAATTAAAAAGATTAAAAATCATTACCTTTTTCCGATATTACATAATAAAGAACTTAAGTAAATCCACTAGTATATTTTCTTCCATAGTCTTGGAAAATTATATACTGTCTGTTATTGCGCAATAGCCAGCCCCGCCCACTCCTCACAACTTCTCCTGGGCTGACCACTGACCAGTTCTCTGTCTAACAGGTCCGGAAAATCTCTAAGACCTGGGTATTACCCTAAAAGTGATCTATAAGAGATAATCTATTCAAACTGGTGGCGAAAGCGATTCATCTAGCTCTAACTACCTCCGATCCAGAAGCTACAACCCTTTACAGTTAAGAAACAATCAGCTGAGTAGCCCTCACAGCTGCATAATTCCAATAACCGCTCCTGTTAACGGTAGCTCGCTTTCTAAAATATAACTCGCTCTTGGAACCGACTAGATTAAATTTAGTGACTTAGATAAAAATCCCAGGGTCATTATTTTACACTCACTAAAGGAAATTATGAAGCCTCCTATTTACTAGAATCATGTACATTAGTTTTACCTCAAGTAAGAGAACAGAAAAATAATTTAAGTGACTCAATTAATTCCAATGTCCACCAACCTCATTAGAATTTTATAGTATAAATTTATTAAGCAAGCTTAAGCAGGGATATGTGACATACAAATCAATAATTAATTGCATATAATTCAAGAGCAGTATAATAAAATCAACATGTATAACTATACTATCCTGTCTCTTTTCCCTAACCTATGTCGCAAATTCTGAGATGGACTTTTATGGTGCAGAAGCAACTCACACCCAGTTGATGGTGAATCTTGACAACAGAAACATCCAGAATCCTTGGTCAGAGTCTTTGTCCTTGTGTGGAAAAATCCTCCTTAGAATAGAAGCAAAGCAGAACGGGTCCAAATCCTTCGAAAACCCAGCTCTTCATCCCTCAGGGACCTTTGTCTTTTCTCCAAGTCTGCTGCAGAGTTTGAGATCGTTGGGTTGAGGCAGGGCCGACGGTCGAATCAGGAACCAGGGCTGGGGCTGTAGGTTCTTGTCCCTTCTTAGCGGCGCGGAGTCTCAGCTTCCCCGTGGTTCTGAGGTGCGGTCCTTTGCTGTTCCTTAATCTGCTTCTCCGTGCCGACTCGTCTCCAACGCCGCGGACTAAGAACAACTGCTTCCTCTTTTCAGCCCCTTTTTATACTCTTTTTATCCATGTGTGTGTATGGACAGCTTGGTTTACTATTTTTTTTCTGAACTTCTGCTTTGTCTCCTCCATATGTGGTATGGGGTGTTTGGTTTACTATTTTTTTCTTGAACTTCTGCTTTGTTCATGGAAAGCCCCGACTTGCTGAGTCGTGTGGAAAGTCCCATCTTTCCCCAACTTGCGACATTTCCTGGCAGCAGGACCCATCATGCTGATCTTAACGTTATAAATCTGCTTTGTCTGTTATAGCTCACTCCATTATGTTATAATTCATTAACCATGTTCAACCTATATTAAAACCTTTGATTTACTTTTCAAATTATCATAGCTCTGATATTCATTCAGAATCAATCAAAGAATTAATCACATTTCATACTTATTATAAACCATCAACCATAATCATTACTTTGTTGTTATTATTACAGATCATTATGTTATCATTACAGATCATTATTCAGAAATACATTTTCAGAAAGTTATTTAGTGATTACATATTCAACTTAATTATTATTTTAATCAAACCGCAAGATTGCTTTATTTCTCCCAGGCCTTTATGTACCTTTTCTGCGTGTACCTACATCTTGGCTTTTTCTACTATAGGTACTATAAAAGCTTTTTTCTCATTTATCATCCATGATAAAATTGGAAAGTGACACTCAGTAAGCTTCATTTTCTCTCACCTAACTATATATATATATATATATATATGTCATTTTTGTCAATTATTTAACCTGTCAAAGTTCGTGCCCTTGTCAGGTAAAATTTTACGATAGATATGATATATAACTTAAATTTAACTGGAATATTATTACTGTCCATCCTTTGTGGAAATTGCATATATTTTGGGGTTCAGAGTGCAGTGTGTGCCGTACTCTTGTGTTTCTGTCGGGTAGCCCTACAATTGACAGGCAAACCATCCAAGACCGCTAGCCTAGCCTAACATTAAAAGAAAATATAATAGGTTAATAGAAAAGATATACAATGATATAATTTTTTTCTAAATTCAACACTCAGAAATGCGGACTGAAGGGCTGCAAACACTGCAACTATAACATTTTTGTTGCTCATGGTAACTACAAAGCTAACAATATGGATTTCAAGTTTTACCATTATATTTTGTGGCACTATTGTGATGACGATAAAAGTCACAATAAGAACTTTTTTTTTTGATAACTTTGACTGAATGGTTCCACAAACATAAATACAGTTCTTGAAAAAATGTGTAATATGCTTCTTTTGAACAACAGTCACATAACGAATTGTGAGTTGTATCACTTGACTGCTCATAGTCAAATGATACATTTAATCACATTTTTAAGTTTATTGATATTTATTGGTACTTTCAGTGAAAAAACTGGAAAACATTCCCAATCACTGCTTCAAGGAAGTTGCCAAATTACACTAACTGGAGCAACGGGAATTCAGTTGTATGAGCATGTTTCAAGTCTCAAGGCTAATAAAACCTTGCATCATTCTTAAAAGAAGCTCTTAAGGAAAATGATGCTTCATGATGACTACTTCTTTGACTTTTCTGTGTTCTAAAGCTGAATATTTACAGCAAGAAAGCCCAGTCCTTGAGGTGCTATTTGTGTTGAGCCTTTGCATTACTGTGAATGGAACTTTATTCAAACATTGATGGCAAACACACTATTTTTGCATATTACAGTGAACTCTACAACAACTGAAGGCTTACTTTGCAAGCACACTTCTAAGATCAAACTCAGTAGTTCAGTATTTTAGATCCAAAATGTACAGGGAGCTTAATGATGCCTGAGCATCAATAAATTGTCATATTGCATCACTTTATCACCATAACCTATCTTTAGGTTTCTTGTCCTGCATTATCTTTGCTTAAAAGCAATCTTGCTCCTGTAACTCTATCCATATTTTATGATTTTTTTTTTCTTTGAACAACTATCTGACATGAATTTCATTTAAATAGAGGCAGTAGAGGACGAAAAGGCTTAAATGTCAGCAGTGAGCCATATTATTATAATTTTTCAATCGCTGTGAAGACTGACATCTTGGTGGAAAAGTTGTTTCTCTTTCTGCTTCTCCCTCTCGTTCTGCTCTTCAGGTTTGTCTGACTCTTTAGACCCATGAAGAGGGTGGGTGGCCCCTCATTAAGCACATTCTGGATTACAGCTCCTGGCTAGAGCTATTTCCAACAACATGCTAGTGCATTGTAATGAGCCTCTCTGTGTGCTCCGCAAACACACTCAATCTCCCACTTTAATCACTGAGGAGGAGATAGGCTACTCCTCAAGCCCTCAATTGGAGCAGTGGAAGGAAAGGGGGATTTTCAAGTTTCTCCATCCTCTGATGACAGATAATCTCCTTGGGAGATGAGTGTTCTGTCGCATAGCTCTGATTGACATGTCTAGCATTATGATAGAGTGAGTTAGACGTGAAAGCTGGAAGAAATGCCACAGCCAGGAGAACCGAAGCAGAAGAAGCATTTTCAGTCGGCAATGATCCTTTAGATGTCTTATCCTTCTATTTCAGATCATAAGACGACAGCAAGGATATTATGTTGTTATCTTTTCAAAAGAACAATTGAGTGTATTCAAAGCATAGCACTAATATAAAAATGTAGACTTTGAGTAAAAATAACAAAAAACTTAACACATCATCAATTGAGAAAAGCAAACATAATTCAGAGTGTCAAAGATTCAATGAGGGAAACTCCATAAACAGAGATAACGTGTGGAATTCAGCTGATAAAAAAACATATGTGCATCAAACTCCTGGACTAAAAGATTCACAAGTGTAGACATATTTTAAACATCCTGTAGGCACACTGTCTGAAGGCCGACATGATGCAATGATGCAATGGCTTTGTAGTACCTGATCTAGTCATTTAATAGCATCTCAGCATTCATTGCCAGCACCCAACATGAAGCAAAACTCATTATACGCCCCGAAGCGGCAACACTTAATGACATTGCTGAAAAAACAAAGGCAGACCCATTGCATGTATAGAATGTTTAGAAATTGAATATATATGCATATGAACTCCACTGGTCCTAAAACGTCAAGTTGAAGAACTCATATATTTTTAGACAAAATTACAACAAAATTGTACACGTAAATAGGATTTAGATATATTGAGGTGAAACAGCTGATGTCGCAAATGCACAGCCATGCAGCTTAAACCATGCAGCTTGCAAGTCAACAAAGTTTTATAAAGGGAGATTTCATTACTTTGTTAACAACAAAAAACATTTTGCACGAGAGACTCTGGAAGACTACCAGCCTAGTTTTTAGCTATTTACATACAGAAAAAGCACATGTGCGGGCATGCGTGGGCATTTGGGCGTGTTCGTGGGCATGTATTGGCCCACGCACGTGGCCCACGTGTGTGAGACTCCCTGTGTAGGGAAAATGATTTCAGAGTTTCTAATAAGATTCCAAAAGTTGAGTAAGTATTTTTGATAATAATGCATTCATTCATTTAAAGACAGAAAACTTTGAGTATCAGTGTGACACAAACATCACACCAAATATGATGTGCTTCATACCGATGCACAAAGTTAAGTAACCTATATGCTCACCTAGTTTTTAGATATATGCTCACATAGCTAAAACTTTTCTTCATATAGAATGTACAGCTAAAACATTGCATGCTATATAGTATGCAAGAATTGTTCAAGTGCGAGTGAGCAGTGCTCTAAATCCAGCTGTCCGCTTCACGAAATGGCAGAGAGGCTTGCAGGTCAAAATTACAAAAACGTGGGGTAACATGGGGCAAATCCAGAAATGCTACCTTGGGCCAGACACTCTACACTGTAAAAATAAAACAAAATTAAAAAAAACGATCTTAGAAGGGCGGTTCTTTGTCCACAGGGAAAAAGGGAAACACTCTAACCCCACCTCTGTCTATCTGTACATGTCCCTAACTATTAACACACTCAATATTGGACATTGAATTACAGAGACAGGTTCAGGGACTTCATGTATATAAAGGTTTTTCACTGGCAGAACAAACAAAACAAACATTGGCCACCGCTGACAGAAGACTTCTTGACTTTGCTTCTTTCTAAGGACATGCTTATGGGGAGAATTTCTAAAACAGCCCTGGAAAACAGCCCTGTTTGATTAATAACCAATGTTGCTGATCATTGTAGATTAAACAGGTAAGCAGTCAAGATTGAATTCACACTAATACTTTTTATACAGTGGTATAAAAGTGATTTTTAAAGCAACAGTTTAATGTAACATACAGCAGCCACTTAGCAAACTGCCAAACAGGTGTGATGGTGAAATAATCCCATAGTTCCATAAAAATACATCCCTGCATAGCAACTTGACCATTGTATAAAAGAACTAGAGATTAGAAGAAACATATAATGAGAAAAGGATCATGCTCATGTCAAATCCAATATGCTTTTCTGTTGTTGGCAGCATTTGAGTTCATTTACAGCTTGTTATGATACAGCCCAGAGTTGTGGTTTTTTGTGTTGAGAGGAGGCCAATACAATCTGTCTTTCAAACAGGGAATGACACATGGAGGAAAGCAACCACAAACAGGTATGCAGGATGGCTAACCAGCAGTTGTATTACACAGTGCACAGGCAGCACCGATGATAGATTGATTCCAGCTGCAGAGAGGCAGTCCTGAATCAATTACAGTGAGTTTATGAAATAGAACAAAGGTAAATCCTGGGTGGGGTGGTGGGTAGATGGGGTCTTCTATTTTACAAGTACTTGGGTTGTTTTTTTATGGGTGATAATAGACTGAAAATTAAATTAGTTTTGGAAACAAGAAATATATGGTTGCCATCTCAGTTGATTATAAACTTCAGTGTTGTTTCTTAAAGTTACTGAAGAAATGATGATGTACAACCTAGATTCATGGCAATGACATTATTCATTAAAGTCGGGAATATACTAAAAGTTAGTTAAAAAGTACAACTCTAGATTCCACTTTCCTCATTTACACAGCTCCACTCCCTCCATGCTCTCTTTGCCCTCTGATAAGAACATAACATTTGATTGGCATTTTTTAAGGTCAGCGGCTAACTATCAGTAACTCTTCACCTTTCATTACACATCATTGTCGCACTATGTACATCCTTATTTGCACAGGACCCCAATTGGTTTGACAACATTTCTTATGCAAATTGGGGAGCAATTATCTTCACGATCATTGATGCAGGGCTTGTTTGTTCCTAACAATGTTTGCGATATGGAGCATGTCATTAAGTCCTTCCCTGAAAGAATTCTGCAAGGTGACCAGCCTCTCATTGCCTCTCTGTCCTCCTGCTCTGTGCACAGCCATCAAAAGAGCAAAGCCCCCACAGAGTCAGTGTTTCAACAAAACAAAGGAAGACTACAAATTGTGTACGTGGCTCTGCTGGATATGGTCACATATGCCAAACTTGCCCATTTCATGAGCACATTACAATCAAGAGAACAGGGTCTCAATAAAACTCTTCATCGTGAAGGATACAAATTTGAAGATCTTCCAATATAATGAGTTACACCATCAATGAGATTAATTATTAAACAATGCAAATGTTTATCACGTAATATAAAATGAGAGAAAATAATACTGACACATGCTTGCTTGTATACATAACTTCCATCCATCCATCCATCCATCCATCCATCCACCCACCCTGTTGGGTCAGTATTCACTTGTAATGTACATTTGCTTCGCATCTTTAACTTCCTGGCAGATTGTTGTAAGATTTCTAGGATTCTCTTGATTGGATGTGTCCTATTTTGTGCAGTAAAACAATCCCTTAATATGATGCTTCCACCCCATACCTCAGTTGGGATTGTTTTCTCAGGCTTGGAAGCTTTCCCCATTCTCCCTCCAAATCTATCAATAGTCAGTATGTCCAAAAAAATGCTTCATCAGTCCACAAGACAGCTAACAATTACAGTTTTTGTCCATAGGTGTATTTGTATATTGCAATCTGACTTGCTATGCTGTGCTTAGAGTAATAGGTTCTTCCACTCTGCATACCATTTAATGTCTTTAATGTCTGTTCAGGAATTGTTCACTATGGAAAATGACACTCTTTCCAACTTCAATCAGCATCTTCACAAGGTATTTCCTTTCATTCTGTAGTTGAGATGAACTATTTTTTTGTTCATCTCAACTGAGATGAACAAAAAAATTGTTTTTTGATTGTTTTTTTACTAAAAGGTAAAGGTCATTTTATTTATATAGAACATTTTCAGCAACAAGGCAATACAAAGTGCTTTAAAGGATTTAAAAGGAAACAAAATAACAAACCAAAGGAAAGAGCAAAAGAAGAAAAATAATCTAATGTTGTACTTACATACTTACTAGTATGTAAGTACTAACAAACATTAATTTTGTGGAACAACAAGACCTGTCACCTTCCTGAATGATTTATTTATATAATTGTATTTTCCCATAATGCCACAGAGTGAAGACTTGTTTGATTTGTGCCTTAAAATTCTAAAACAAAAAAAAAAGTTTGGTCATATTTTATGTCAGACTGCAGGAAAAATGTTTTGTGTGATCACATGGGCATTTAATTATGTTTATTTATTACTAAAAAATCTATATAGTTAAAAAATACAAACCAAGGAGTAGAACTTTTTAAAATGTTTATAAAGTACAAGAAGGTACTCTTTTCTTGTGAGGACTACATTAGGACATCCCCATGTTATCCCCACTTAACATGGCTAAACTCAGGTATTGAAGTATATCAAGTGTATGAGAAAGTTGTTACTCAGCATTTTGAAGAAAATGTATCATGTTTAAAACCCAGACATTTAGTTTGGTACTCTGCTGAAGATGAAGTGAGAGTGAACACTGCAGTAAGATTTAAATAGCTGTCTGGGGCCTGCAAATAGAAGGCAGCAACAGCTTCCAGTCCTTCCTTCTAACAGCTTGTATCTCAGTAAATCCCTTACTGAGTCTAGTAAGGGATTTAATGTGGTCCCAAAAGAAATTGAAATAACTGTTGCACTATATGGAATATAGTCTGCAAGTGGAGGACATTCAAAACAACTGCCAATGTGCTGAGGTCTGGCTGTCCAGAAAAAAAAAAAAAAAAATCACCCTGAAAGTGGACCACAAGGTGAAAAAAGAAGTTAACAAAAACCTTGAAATGTCGTCATGGGACCTGCAACAACTCTCTGCTACTGTTGATGTGAAAGTGTATGCCTGTGTAATCAGAAAGAGACTGCACAAGTTCAGCTTTCATTGGGTTCATTCAAGTAGGAAACCTATGCTCTGTAAGAAAAACATAACAGCCAGACTAAAGGTTGTCAGAGAAAGTCAGAAATTGTGACTTGAGTTTGAGTCTCTGTCTGGACTTAAGTCACAAACATAAAACTCCTCAGACTTGACCTAGACTTGTGCCCTAAAGACTTGACTTGGATTCTTGGTCTGAGACTTTATCTATTGTAGCAGTTTTTTAATATTTTGTCTCTATCAAAGAATGAAAAGAAGACAGTATGTGAGGAACAGGCTGCAGCACTGACAGGTGATGACCTGCTGTGCTTGTATTTATGTGGAAGAATGTGCTTGATTGTTAGCCTGTGACAGTGGTGGATAATAACCAGGCTCATAAAATGTTCATGATAGCTGCAGCTTCTCAGTGATTCCCACATAAATGTCTCCCCAAAAGAGCACTGTGCTAAATCACTTCGAGCCATTTAGGAAACAAAATAAAACTAACTTACTTTTGACATTTTGGTGCTGTTAAGCTAGCTGCAACATTACAAAGACACTTTTGATGAAAATCATCAAAATAAACTTCCTGTTCTGTTCATTGAGAGAAGCTTAACACTCATTCATCCATATACACTTTGTCTCATTGATTATGTTGGACTGAGAAGTGATTTGTATGATGAGCTTAGTAAATATGCACTTCACCAGGCATTTGCTAATTGCTGCTAGTCTGGTGGATCTGTGTGGGGAAGATGTGGGGTAGGAGTGTTCTATGAGCCAGAAAGAGGATAAGTAATAATAATAATAATAATAAAATAAGTTGTTTATCAGAACAGCTTGATGAATTGACAGATATTTTTGAACAAGTTCACAAAATAATTAGATAGCTCCTGATTTACATTACTGTTTATAGCTTTATAAATCACAACTATTTTTTTCAAAGGGAGAATATATTTGTACCATATTTTAGCAATGGAGAATATTGATTTTATTGGTTTTTTTAAATATGATAATAATATAATAACATATTGTCTGTCTCCCAAAGGCAATGGGGATGTGGCTGGCTAATTATAAATGCCAGTGCAGAATCCTACAGAGCTTGCCAAGTTTATGAGAGATCACTAAGCCCTCAGCAGAGCAGGGGCAACACACATACAGCTCTGAATATAAAATGTTAATTCACGCTGCAGGGAATACTGAATTGGGTGAGAGAGCAGTAGTATAACCATCATCTCCCACCCCTTTCTCTACATTTCATTATCTGCTTGTTTCTTTTCAACTTTATAAGTGACTACATACAGTTCTGTTTTGGCAGTTTGTGCTAATTCAAGCAAGCTGATGCATTTCCTGTTTATTTAAACATTCGTCGGTGACCCAGTCTACTGCTCCCTTGCCAGACTGCTGGGCAGGCCAATGAACCCTTTAAATCCTGACAGCAAACATCTGCAAAAAGCTACATTTCCTAAATATATGCATGTACTACACCACCAAAAGGCCAAACCTCTTGGTGAAGTAAAGAAGCCCAAAGATTCAGGCAGTGATTGTCAAAAGTGATCATCGTCCCAACAGGAATCCCATCCTAATTGGGAATACGCAAGGAGACAAAAAGCAATACTAGTTTAGACTTACATGAGGTCTGCTTTCACTACAATAAAGTACAATTCTACAGCCAAAGGTGGACTGCATGTTTAACCCATGTACTTTGAGATGTAACTTTAAACATTACCAGGCTTCCATACTTCACATTTGAAACATATTGTCCCCATATGATTATTTGTGATTATGTTCCATAATCATAAATAAATTAAAAAAAATATATATATATATATATATATATATATATATATATATATATATATATATATATATATATATATATATATATGTTGGTCTCCTGTTTATCTCATGTGAATAAATAATTAAAGCACCCCATTTAATATTTTACTCACTCTGAAGAAATAATCACACTCTTTAAATCCATCTCTAAAAAACATTTTTTTTCTTATTAGGCTACCAGTGGATACAAAAACATAACCTTGTTTTACAAATTAAATAAAACATCGTAGCCCTTTACAAGTCTGACTTTGGTCAGGGGAAATTTCCCCCAGTCCTTACTTTCAGCTAAGTGTTTTGGGGTGTTCTTTTGGATGTAAAGTCAGATTAAAGTCACCATACACCATTTCAGTGAAATCAAAAAAATCAAACAGAAGTTAGTTAACACATGTAACCTGGGATTATCATTGCAAACTACTGTATGTGCCCTCTAAACCTACCATACACGAATGTATGAATTTGTGACATGAGTGCAAAGGATTCAACTCAATCCCTCTGGAAAATTGCAACCTGCTAGACGTCAGTGGAAGTGAATTTCATGGTTAACTGTCTGCCAATCTCACACTTCTTTCTCCTTTATGCAGCTTTCAAGAGTGATTGAGCCAAGTCATCCATCCCTATACTACATCGCTGTTTGAAGGCTGTATTAACCTCTGTTGCAGTTGTTTTGTCCAGCACAAGGTCATGTAAATTTAATCAGAAATGCATTTTTAATCCCTGTACAAATGTAATGTTCTAGATTTTGTTTGTTTGTTAAATTATCTATATCATTTTTCTTATTATATATAAAAGACACATTTTCCTTAAACAAAAGTTGCAACATGTTTGTTTGGAATAGGATTGGTTGTTGGTTTAGTGTCTATTTGGCCTGGCCATTGCCTTCCTGTGCAATTCCCCTTGAAAGAAATTCTCACTTCCAGTACACTCTGGGCATTCTCCCTTGACTCCGACTGTCTCTTGTCAATTTTTGACCGGGCCAATCAATGAAAAGAAGGAGAAGTTGTGACGATGACATCAATTTTCTGCACAGATTTAGAACAGTAGTCTGCGTGTAGTTTTAGCAATGGCATTGGAGGAAGTCAATGAAGTTGTTCAGTCCATGTTAGCCACTCTAACAATATTGAACTAACATTAAAAGCCTTCTCGTTCGGATCAAGACTTCTATTTTTGCAGTGGATGACAGTACAGTACAGGCAACGTCTGGTAAGCTTCTTAGCACACATATGTCACAGGCAAACAGCAATTGGGTAAAATTTAAAACCTCAACACAGTCCTCTCCTCTAGAAAGCAATCTTTTCTTCCTGGAACCTAGACCATCTGTATGAAGCAAAGTGTAGTAGAGGGGGCTGTTTTTTTACCAGGCTAGTTTCTATTACCTGTACAATCCCAATGAGAAAGATTTTAACATAAACACTATTAATATTGCCCAAAAGACATACACCAACTGGAAAGTGACAAAGTGTTGACACTGCACTCTTCTAACAATGGTAATCAGCAATTTGCTTCTGTGCAAGGCCCATAAATCGCATGTGTAGAGAAAAGGATCCTTCAGTTCATATATATATATATATATATATATATATATATATATATATATATATATATATATAATATATATGTGTGTGCGTTTTTTTATTTACACTGTCATCATATACTGTACTTGTTCAGGAGAAGCTGTACATCTAAAGGCTGGATGCAATGAGTTGGATGTTCTTAGACAGATAGCATTTACTTGTTGACATTTTATCTACTGATTTTGACTGTATTCTAATATAATTAAGACCAGTGATGCCGGTAAAGTGCTACTTAGTAAACCATTAGTCTCTTTTAACCCCTGAGTAATGAGTAATCTAAATTGTTATTATTTCCAAACCAGTAATTCGATTGAGGTTACTTATCCAATTCACTGTTTGTTACTATTTTTTGATATCTCCACTACTTTGCTTAAAGTGGTAGCTGATGACGAAGGTTTTGTCACCTAAACACAACCTAACTCCATCTGACAAGAAGTATAGCAATATCTTGATAAGAGCAATTATTAGGGAGGATAATTGCTTCATACTGAAACAAAACCACAGGTGTTCGGACAAAAGTCTTATCTGAATTCATGTTTCGCCCATGTCGAGGCAGGGGACCTGGTTTTCATTAGTATTATTTCCATGGTGCCTGCACATAATTTCAATACTGTGTGCTTGCACCACATCATGCAGTGTTGCATGATGGTCATCTCTGGGTAATATGGATTCTTGTAGAACACTGCAATTTTAATTTATGTTATAAACCTTATACTCATTTTGTTGCTTGCACAATGTTTCTGGTTATTATAGTAGTTATCATAAAATGCTGGCATGAAATATGCTCAGTAGAAAAACAATAAAGTACACCAAATAATGAGCTTCCCTCATCCTCACAGTTTATTCTCCCTATATACATCTGCCTTTTTGCTTCGCTCATCTTTAATATTTTTATCTTGTTATTTAAATTTTCTTCTTCTTTCTGCTTCCTTGCTCCTTTGCTTCCCTTAATATTTTCTCTGCTTTTCCGAACTTCCATTTGTCCTCTATTGCCAACCTTCCCCTGAGACATTGTTGTCACTTCTTTTTAGGCTCGCTACTCATAGAGGCTGTGCAGCTGTAATAGTTTTAGATTCCAGCCAAACCTTTGGCGAACAGTGATCAGTGAAGTACGGGTGAGAGCAGGGGGAACAGGCAGAGAGAGAGACAGAGGTATGTGTTTGAAGGCTGGGGAGTTTCAAAGAGGCAACTAATGACTTTTGTCCCTGGCCCTGAGTTAAGCATTCTCCTTCTCGCCAACCCTTTGCTAACACATTTTATTGTTCTTCCTTTATATTTTATGCAGTTACTAAAGGGACATGAATGCATTTGTTGAGTTTTTTTCTTATCTTATCAAATGAAATGAATTAAGGACACAGTAGTATTTCTGCCCTCTCTCTCTTGTCTTCTTTCACACAATATTTTCAGTGACAGCATAGGCCTCCTTACAGTTTTGCTTTTGGACATGATGACTTATGAAAGAGCAAAGTCTGAATCATTGACTTTGGCCTCCAGGCTTTGGGAGGTCGTCTTTAGAAAGTTACCACAATTGAATAAAAATAAAAAAAGGCTTCTTTTTAACGTGATTTTCCTTCTTACATGTGACCTTCTCAAATGAAGCTCCACCATCCTAAAAACCTTTTTCTGAATTCAAAAACTGATATGTATTAAGAAGAATATATTATAAAGTTATTTCTTTTGCTTTGCTCTCATGACAATGTTTTCTGTTATCATCTTTATAGTATCCTAACCCTAATTGAAATCATGATACTTTTAAAATATCTTTCAAAAAGGGAAACAGGAAAATCATTTTGGTATCTTGCATTTTCTTTGCTTGTTTCTGCATTGCCTTACAGAAAGTCAAATTGCTTCCCCACTGACTTTGTTTTTGGATCACATATTAATTGATTATTGTGAAAATGAAATGGATTAAAACAATAAACTAGACTGAACTTGATTTAGACCTATTAGTTTTTATTTAAAGTGCTTCCAGAATTCTTTTCATTTTGACTTATGAGTATAAAGATAAAACGAATTTAATGATAAATAGCAGTTTGTCAATAATATTTGTTAGAAGGTTAGCCACCAGTCTCAAATAATGTGAATACTATGAAACTAAAGAGGGGTATAATGCATTACTCTTCTCACCAAGTAACTGGCTGCTAAAATCAAACCTCTAGGAGCTATGTTGCTCTGTAAGAAAAAAAAAAAAAAAAAATATATATATATATATATATATAAAGTATATATACAGTATATATATATACGTGTATATATATATATATATATATATATATATATATATATATATATATATATATATATATATATATATATATATATATATATAAGGCTGCACAGTGGCGCAGTTGGTAGCACTGTTGCCTTGCAGCAAGAAGGTCCTGGGTTCGATTCCTGGCCGGGGTCTTTCTGCATGGAGTTTGCATGTTCTCCCTGTGCATGCGTGGGTTCTCTCCGGGTACTCCGGCTTCCTCCCACAGTCCAAAAACATGACTGTCAGGTCAATTGGTTTCTCTAAATTCTCCCTAGGTGTGAGTGTGTGTGTGTGAATGTGTGTTTGTCCTGTATGTCTCTGTGTTGCCCTGCGACAGACTGGCGACCTGTCTAGGGTGTACCCCGCCTCCCGCCTGGAACGTAGCTGGAGATAGGCACCAGCAACCCTCCCGACCCCATTAGGGACAAGGGTGAACAGAAAATGGATGGATGGATGGATATATATATATATATATATGTACAGAATATAGTTGGATTCACTCCTCCCATTCCGCTAGGGGGCTCTGTAGTTGTTTTGCATTGGTAGTGGAGGGGAGGTGAAACAAGAGAAGAAACTTACGGCAGGCCAGTAATGCACCGAGACTGCCGTTAGCTGAAGCTAACAAGCTGAAGCTACAATAAGATCATATTCTACTGGCGTTCATGAGTGTTGCCCAACGTGGTGAGTTATTAATGCTGTAAGCTGTGGGGAGATGAGTTTTTTGTTATCTGTTCTAAGCGTGAGCTTGCTGAATGTGCTAGAGCTAATTAGCCCAATGCTAGCTGTGTTTGCTGCACTGTGATAGTTGAATGCCGATGTTTATTATATGACGAAGTGTTCTAAGAATAAACTGCCTTATAACTGGTTAGTCAAGCCTATTGTAAAGAAAATAATTATTGTTTGGTGCTTAATATAGCTAATTCACGACATGTGTAAAGGTATAGCCAACACTTTAATTTGGAATAGTTTTCTGTTGAACATTTGGGAATTCAGCTGAAGAAGCAGGCCAAAGCAGGGCCTTTTTTCCTCCCCCGCTGACAGACACAAAGCTATAAAATTTACACTCTGATAGGAGTTACAGACTCTTTGGCGCCTCTCCCCGTACCTGACGCGGCCCAGGACGAAGTCGTCCGCCCTTTGACTTAGATAAAAGCCAGACATCGGAGCTGAGATAGGGGGAGTCCCAGGATCTCTGGGTGTTGAGGGAGTTTCTGATTGGTCAAAGAACGGAACGCCTTGCCTGCATATATTAAATAGGGAAACACCTTTTTACTTTAAGATTCCGTGTTAAGAAAAAGAGAGAGAGTTTTTTTACCATCTTTTCTCCACGTGGGCGCCTTTGTCTGTCTTATGTGTTCGTTTGTCTTCCCTTGTGTGTCTTAATTCTTATGAAAAATGCATATCTCTGTTCCTCTGCAGCTTTGTTGTTCATTGCTTTGTATGAGATTAAACTCTGTGATCTGTGACGTCAACACGCTTTGTTGTTGTTTCGTTTTAACAGCACGCGGTTGCGGGTCGCTCATGGAGAACGCCGCTCGATCCCGGGCAAAAGGAAAAGAGGAAGGATCCAAAGGTTTTGTCCAAAGCTAGCATTTAATGATCCTCATTTTTTAATATTTGGGGGCTTCGTCCGGTTCTGGAATCTTGGCGGGTGGCGGTCTCTCCCCGATCGATCCGTTCGGCTCGTGCGGTAAGACGTTTTTTAATTACTCTTTTGTTGTGCGCAGCCACGCAGAGTCTCGCAGCTGCAGGAGAATACAGATTGTTTTTAAAAGAGTCTGTTGTTTACTAATTGGACGGAACGTGCACACTACAAGTGATCGTGGCTGGTCGAGACAGTAGGAGTTTACGTAGCCTCTGTCGGAATTGCTGGGTTTGTTAATTGTCTTCTTTAGCCCTGAGGATTCGTTCTTGTGCCTCTGAAATAATGAATTTTTAAGTGCATGAAATTTAGTGTGGGCTTGAATCGGCCCGGAGATTTGACTCAGCTCCAGCGGACTTATATTGACCTACCTCGGTTAAATCACCGGTCTGGGATGGAATTTAAGGATTGAAAAGTATGTTAAATTAATTTTTCTCTGGTGAAACATTGAAAAGGAGTTGAATCGCTCTTAAAACAGGACTTATATTGGAATCGAGCTGAATCGCTTTTTTGGACTTATATTGGGTTTTGAGTTGAATCACTCTTTAAACAGGACTTATATTGGACTCGAGCTGAATCGCTCTATTGGACTTATATTGGCTTTTGAGTTGTATCACTCGGAGGACTCAGTTTACAAGTTGGAAAATTCACAGGATTGGGCCGAGTTGCATCACTCGCGGAGAATATAGGACTAAGTTTATAAGTTTGGAAATTAATGCAGTTTTTAGCCGGCATTTTATTTTATTTTATTTCTTCCCCGTCTGTCTTTTACGTTCGTCTGAAACCGTTTGTGTCTCTGTATTTCTCTGTGTGTACTGATTTGTGTGCCGGCTGCCGTGGAAGTGCGCTGTTTGTCCTCCAGAGTTTTGTGGGTGTCTGTGTGTATGTGTGCGTGTGTATGCGCTAATTGTCTGTGCGGAACGCTGTGTTTGTAAAGCGCTGCGTGTGTGAATTTGAGTTGATTTTGCTGCGTTTTATTGTGAAGTTATTATGGACACTGAGTTGCGACACGTGCTATACGCTATTTTATGGTCGGGGTTCGTCTTAACGGGGAAAGTAGAACGATGGCGAAAACGTGGTCGTTTAGTTTAAAACATAAATAACTAAATAAAATAAATAGGAGTTCAGTACATAACACTGGTACCAGAAAACAAAATTATTGGTTGTGGTTTGATTTTTACATAACTTTGAGATGTCTCTCTTTTTAAACGTGCACGGGGAATTAAAAGGTTCCTGACGATTGGACTTTAAAATTAATTAAATTGACACATGAAAATATGTTAATAAAACATTGGACAATTCCTGAAGCTTCAGTAAATTTGATATAAACTTCAGTAAATTTGATATAAATTACAGTTAAATTTGATAGAATAATGACCACAGACTGACACTTGGGGACTGATGAAATTTTGACTGACTATAAAACCTGGCCAGATGTGTGTGTTTTGTGTTTTCTGTAATGTGTTGTGTGTTTTTGTTTGTGTTATAATTCATGTTGGTTTGACAGAGTGTGTGATTGGAGATAAAATACCATTTGGTATTTTATGTCATATAAATACTGAATTTTTCTCAGTGCTGTTTGATGGTGCAAAATTTCTAGTTTTTACAAACATCCTCTGTGTTAAATTGAACTAACTTCTTAAAATTAAACAATAACAGCAGTAAGTGTGACCTGCAGTGTACAGTTTGGAAGGTGATTAAAGGATAGAATCTTGATAAAATACATTATCTGAACAAATTGTAATTACAATATGGGTTCTACGGTTAAATAAATGAATAAATAAATAAAGAAAGAAAGAATAAGCCAAGAAAATTAGGTCACAGAGGATTCTAGAAATGCTGTCTTGGCAAATTAATAGTTAAATACATAAATATGCTGAATGAATAAATGGCTAAATACATGACTGATTAGGTAGAGAAATAAATAAAATAAAACTGTGTATAGAATTGAGAACTAAAATTGTGGATAAAATGTTAATTATTCCTTCTACGCTGAGAAGGTAGCAGAAAAATAGGATAAAATACAATGAGTTAAAATAGGACCTTTTCAATGGGTAGAGGATACAGATAAAACAAAGATCTTTGGAGAAACACGCTCTAGCTGTAAGGGGACTTGCAGCCCCCCTTGCAGCAGGAGGGCCACAGGGCTGGGCTGTAACTGCTACCCCACTAGATTCAACTGATTAACATGTGGAGCCTCTTTGCATACCACTGTAGATTATAGGAAGTTGTAGTGAGTGTTTTTCATTGCATTGGGCAGGATTTTGATGTAGTTTGGTTTCCTAGATTTAGTGAAACATTTTCTTTTATTGTAGATAGTTTAAGCATGCAACTACATAGTGCACGACGACATAATGTGGAAAATGTTAAATATAAGTTTTTAGCATCACAACACTGAGTCTGTGACGGCTGTCCTGACTGTCACACGCAGGTAATGTTGGTAATGATTTTCTGGTTTCTTTTCATATTACTTTATATAGTGAGTAGTGAGTAGTTTAGATTTTTATCTTTAACTTTGTTTTCATTACTCTGACTTTTTATTTGGCTATTTGTGTCAGTTCTTTGTCTATTTTGTTAAATATAACAAATTACTTTCTTTCTTTTGAGTTATCAGTTTCCTCTGGACCCTTCACCAGGGGATAGGGAACTTTGGTCTTTAGTTTAATTTCTTTCATTTGTAGATTTGGTTATATTCTGACCAGTATTTTTCGAAATTTATCATTTTTAGATTTTCTTAACTAAGACTATATTTTTTCTCTTTCAACGTCTCTCTGGCTGGTTTATGCATAACCTTCACTGAGTTTTTAATTGGTATACACGTTTTGTCAAACATTGCTGAAAATTTTTGAGAAGTTTCTACGACGAATTATTTGATAACATGAGAGTGAAATTGAATACTGAGCTTTAAAACTGTAATGTGAAATGTTTTTTTTGAAAATAGTAATCTTGAAGGTTTAAAGCATGCTATAATAAATTGTTCTGTTTGTTTTGACAGTTTGCCTGTTAGGACGGGGCAGTATTGGGTAGAATTTCTCAGTAAAATAATGACCCCGTTTAATCAACATCGTTAGTTAACATATTAGGTACTGATGATACATTAGTCAGTAATGTATCATACAGAGGGAGAATATGTTATGGGTTATTTTTATATTACTTAATTAGATTACTGAAACACTTATATTACTTAAACAAAACTTTTGAAGAATATGTCTGATATGTGCTTATTTTAAATGGATTTGAGTTGTTCTCCATTAAAAGATTTTCTGACAATGGGCTAAGGTATGTTGATACAATAGATAAATTTATAGTGATAATGGAGCATATTTTGGTTAATTAACTTGGGAAAATAATTATAGAAATTAAAATATTATTGTGTCAGCCATTTTCAGAGCATTAATTTAATGGAGCATGAATGTTTTAAGAAATGTTTTGAAGAATCTGTCATTGATTAAAGTTATCATTAATCAGGAAACGTACACAGGTGGGATTATAATGATTTTTCTAAACTTGATTTTTGTTTTGATTTACATCCATTTAAAACGATTTTGAATAAAACTTTAAATTCAACGACAAGTACAAGACCTAGAAAATTGGTATATTTTGAAAATGTCTGGATTTGTTGCATTATAATTTCTCCAGGTCTAACTCTTTTGAATTTTGTTTCAGGAACGTATGTAAAATGATTTAGACAAATAACCAGTAAGATCTAGTTTCTTCTATGAAAGTAATTTAAACTGGACTGTTTAATTCACATTGTTATTCATTTTTTGGTGGTACATGTAAGCTTTACAACTACATTTTTAAGTTTTTGTGATTGTTTTGTTTCGTTTGTTTAATCCTATTTTTACAAGATTGGTTTAAGAAAAGATCTGCATATGTTTAACATTCTGGGAACATGTTACTTTGGAAACATGTCTTTTGAAGCAAATGATTACAGGGTTTTGGTGTTTTCCATCGGTTAGGAGCTATAGTATATTATAATAGAAACGTAAATTGAAGGGATCACATCCACCATTTGATGAACAGAACTGGACAGAGTAGGAGATAAGGTTTCACGTGATGTGTTGCTCATGGTTTTACACACAGACTGCCCTGGAGCTCGGAGCTCCAGGACTCTGGACTCTGTCATACAAGCTGTGTCATGCGAGGCGGGGTGGGGCTGCTTGGAGAAGCGGTTTCACACTTATTTCGAAGATAACAGCCACAGAGCCACGAGCGTTGGAGGATTCACTTGAACACAAAGTGAATTGAAGATGTTTGTGTTGAATTACACAAATGAATGATGCCTTTGCATAAATCTGATCTCTGTTTTGTCATTATAGTTTTGCAGCTGGTTTCCTGGTGCCCTGCGGATGTGGTCTCCTTCAAAGTCTGCGTTCTTTGATAAAAAGGATTAAAATAATTTCCCTGGATGGAAAATAACAAAACAAATTTATTTTTAGGTGAAACCATCGTTTGATTATGCTGACTGTAATGAAGATGATATTAAAGAATGTGGTAATTGTGTTTCTGATGCTAATGAAATTCATGTTGAACACAAAATGTCTGTGTAATGACCTGTGACAGGTCGTTTCTTGAGGTTTCCAGTCGAAGAAGATCAGGCTACAAGAGGATCATCATCGACATTAATTTTTATTGCGTCTTTTTCGTTCGTTGGGAACTTTGAAAAGGACTTTCGTTTCGTTTTTTGCGCGCATTTTTTGAACATTTCCTGACGAAGACTTCATATTTTTTAAGAGACTGTCGATGGACATTCAAAAAAAAAAAAAAAAAAAAAAAAAAAAAAACAGAAAAAGACGAGCAGCAGATTGTAACTTTGTGTGTTTCTCATTTTGGCAGATTGTAATTTTGTGGTGAATGTTGTCCTTTAAGTTGCAGACATTTCTTACTAATTTTTCTATGTATGTTTCTGTTTTATTTTTTCATTTTATACTTTGGGTTTTGTTTATCCTGTGTTTTTGTTTTATGATTTTATATTTCTGTAAGGATGAGTCGTTTTTACCCTTGGGTTTTGTTTGAAAAGGGGGAACTGTATATAATTAGGCTACGTCAACCTTTTGTTTTCTATTTTTTGTTTTGTTTTATTTTTTTAATACATAGTTTTGGTTCTGCATTAGAAGGCTTAATCAATTTTTATTGAGGTCTTTTTGAAGACCTCAAAAGGGGGAACTGTAAAGAAAATAATTATTGTTTGGTGCTTAATATAGCTAATTCACGACATGTGTAAAGGTATAGCCAACACTTTAATTTGGAATAGTTTTCTGTTGAACATTTGGGAATTCAGCTGAAGAAGCAGGCCAAAGCAGGGCCTTTTTTCCTCCCCCGCTGACAGACACAAAGCTATAAAATTTACACTCTGATAGGAGTTACAGACTCTTTGGCGCCTCTCCCCGTACCTGGCGCGGCCCAGGACGAAGTCGTCCGCCCTTTGACTTAGATAAAAGCCAGACATCGGAGCTGAGATAGGGGGAGTCCCAGGATCTCTGGGTGTTGAGGGAGTTTCTGATTGGTCAAAGAACGGAACGCCTTGCCTGCATATATTAAATAGGGAAACACCTTTTTACTTTAAGATTCCGTGTTAAGAAAAAGAGAGAGAGTTTTTTTACCATCTTTTCTCCACGTGGGCGCCTTTGTCTGTCTTATGTGTTCGTTTGTCTTCCCTTGTGTGTCTTAATTCTTATGAAAAATGCATATCTCTGTTCCTCTGCAGCTTTGTTGTTCATTGCTTTGTATGAGATTAAACTCTGTGATCTGTGACGTCAACACGCTTTGTTGTTGTTTCGTTTTAACAGCACGCGGTTGCGGGTCGCTCATGGAGAACGCCGCTCGATCCCGGGCAAAAGGAAAAGAGGAAGGATCCAAAGGTTTTGTCCAAAGCTAGCATTTAATGATCCTCATTTTTTAATACTATCTAATAAATCTATGTTTAAGTTTGTGTTTATTGAATTCTGCAATACTACGTATTGATGTTTTTTTTTTTTTTTTTAACTTTATTTACAGTTTAACCGGACGGCACGTCCGTGTAAAAGCACTCGGCAATAAAACGACTATCTTATGTTCTTTGTAACATATATATATATATATATATATATATATATATATATATATATATATATATATATATAATAATTGTATGTTCTAATGTACTTAATCTTACTCTAGCATGAAACATGACAAAAGTTAATCTCAAAATGTTTGTAATGTATTCATTTATCATTTCAGCTAATGGCTCCTTAGGAACCATTATTTTTCACTTTCAAAAATGAATTTAAGAAGATCACATAGCAGTTGCAATGACCATTTTTTTTCACATTTCATTTGCTGTCAGTACAGCCAGTAGCACTGTTTGAAAAGTCAGCCAAGTTTTCTGTACAGATATTTACAGTATATATATATATATATATATATATATATATATATAAATAAATAAATGGATATGTTTTATATATGTATATCTAAACAATTTTTTATTATTATTTTCAGAGAAGACAGAATCTTTGCTTCATAATCCCCTGTGCTCCTGGAAAGGTTTGAGACCTTGCTAAGCCTGTAATCTCTGCCTCCCACAACTTCACAAAAGTCAATATGAAAGACTGATTTGTATAAATACAGCACATTTCCTGTCCTGTAAATACTGATATTGACAAAAAACAACAAAAAACAGATAAATATAAGTGAATGCTAACAACAACTTTAAAATTTTAGAGAAACAGTAAATTATCCCTATTGTAGAAGTCATACATTAAATTGTATTCACTGTTTTACTACTCGTGATAAATACTCATGTGAAATAGTTTTTTGGGGAGTTGAGACAGCCGTTTTAATAATTTAAAAAATATAGGACCTATAAAAATCACATTACATTGTTTTCTTACTTGCATTTTTTATTTCTCTGTAGACACCCCAGACCTGTCTGTTTAATTAGGAAACGTTAGCCTCACAACCCGCTTGGGGCCCTTCACTAAACTCTCTCTACAATACAATTTATATATCACCTACTACTAGAGTGCCGTCACTATTACTGTTAAAGTAGCTGGTTGCTGCTCCAAGCATTGTGTGCAGAGGAGGTGGGAGGGCCCCAGAGGTAAAATCAATTCAATACTTTCGGGCAAGCAGAGCTAACAAGGCCTATCTAGTGTTGCACTTTGCTTCTAAATAATGTCAAGGGACAATGCACAGGTTCTCACAGGTGCCTTATCATATGTCTAATGAAGTAGTATATTTGTGTAGTTTTGTATCAATCATAAACTCCCTGGGATAAAAAGCTAATTATGGTTGTTTTGTCATCATAGAGAATAGAAACAGATGGAAATGACCATTAAATAGATGTAAAATGTTAATTTTACTCTCACCCATTTCAGGGAAGACACTTTAAATAACCCAAAAATGACTTTGAAATGACTTCAATCAGGATTATTATGGGCAAAAAAACCCAGGGTAATTTCCCAGGTATGACTCAAATTATTATATATTATTATAGATTATATATCTAGTTTTTACAATAAGCATAAAACATTTAAATGACATTTTTTGTACTAAGTGCATAACTTTTCCCGTCCCTCAATGAAACAATTTTGAAATTAATGAAATATGAATTAATTGTACAGAACAAGAACTAAGAATATCTATTTGATTAAATCTGTAAAAAAAAAAAAAAAAAAGATAGATGTTACGTGTTAATTAATACTTGACCTGTGGGCCAGGTGCTTTTAGATAACTGATAATATACATTAGGTAATAAAAAAGGATTAGAAAATGTCTTTAAAATAAATTTTGAGGATTTCATCTTGCTATTCAAAGCTTTTGGGAAAAAAAACCCCATCAGAAATTGAGTTTCTGTCTGATGAACTGGCAACGTAAATGGGGTCTGGAATTGTCAAATGCAGTAAACGGTATTTGTCATTTCACCTTTTGGTCCCTATCAGCTCAGCAATCTGTCTCATACAGTTCTGTTTTAGAGGGGTAATCTTGCAAAGTAATTAAGTCTATGATTTTCTCCCAAATGTATTCAAATGCCAAATTACAAAACACTTCCACTTCTCCATTTATGTTGGAAATGATGGATGCAGCTCTACGTTCATCAGATTATCTCCTGCAAGCCTATATTTTAATACACAGGGTACACTTTAGATGTGAGTTCTCAGTACTATACCTTGAATATTAAGATGTATATCTGCAGGGTTACACTTTTAAAAGAACTTCAACATCTGCATGTGAAAAAAACAAGAACCTTCCACGCAGCTAAATAATGTTTAACCGTTTGAAATATTTATAACTTGTGTGTGCTACATTTATTTTTGTTTTGCCTTATCAGCATATGTTCTATTGCTTTGTTCAATTTGAAGAATATAACCCAAAATAACCTTTCTGAAAACATGGTTTCACAAATTAACTTAAGACTAATCATTTGGTAAAAATCTACTTATTTAATTTACCAGGTAATATTTGTCCTGCAACTGTTCTGTCAACTACACAAGATAAACAAATATGGCTACATATCAAATACATTGATTTCTATTTGTGTGTAATGTTCATAAAAAGGCAATCAAGCAGTATTAAAAGGTGCAAAGCTTACTCTTCATAAACCAGTGTGTCTTTATGCAGGTTATTCGCTCTGTGGAATTGGTAAAAGAGATTCATTTCAGAAAAAAAGATTTTTAAGGGAACTGCCTCTGCAATGAAACACAGGGAGACTGCTAACATATGCACAAATCTACTGTTTTATTACTGTTTATTGGTGTGAGCTTGAAATTTTGCACACTTTTTACTGCTGGTGGCACTTTTGTATTTTCATAATTTCTCATTTGATTCTGTTTAACTTGTTAATTTGATTAGAGCAATGATACAGTGAAAGCTTTTGGTCAGATGTGACAGATGAAGCTCATAATTTTGATGCTTGTAATAAATGTAAATGTAATCATAGTTTTTGTATTTAGTAATTGATACAGAGAACAGTGTTTGCACATACATACTTAAAAATGAAGAATGACTTCAGCCTCTGCAGCACACTTCATGTCCATACCTATGGTCATATCACTGTTGTTACAGAGTTTAAATCTGGTGGTATTTTCCATTCTGTTAGCATAAATGTTTAAACATGATTTGTGGGTGGAAGCTTCATCTGCAGACAATAGAGAAGAATAACTTTTCTGCTTGGCTGATTAGGCCACAGCCTGCTAACCCGGGTCTCTTGTCAGCTTCTGAGTGCTGCATGTCTTGTTTATAAAGAATGATTTTTGAGAAAATGATCTCATTGAAACTTTTGACAATGCCACTGACAAAGTCACTCCTATTGACAAGCTTGTGGCATGAATAGAAAAAAAAATGTTTTTATTGAGATAGAGTGCCAGAAGCGTGACTGTGCATTCTGAGAATCTGTACCAAGGTGCTCATAATGACCTATGCAAAGTGCTCACTTATCAGACAGGATAATCTGTGTCATAACTTGGAGTCCTAATTCTAAATCAGCTTTGGTCTTTGATGTAATTAATGAAACTGTCTTAATTATGTAATTGTCATTTTCTGCTTTACACAGGAGGTTGGAAGTGTTGTGACAGACAATAATATAATCTCATAATGCGCCTGGAAGTCTGGGTGAGAACATTAGATATAAATTCAATAATGGAAGATTTGTGCATGGACAATTGGATTTTGATTGGCATAATTGACAATTACCATTCACCAGCATGAAACACAGTCCATTGTTTATAGTATGAGATTTATTTGTTGCGAGTACAGACAAGAGATTGTGGAACAGAGCAGTGACAAACATCAAAATTGTCCTTGATTACGAAGGATGTCTAGTCCAGAATGCATTCATCATCATTAGCATTATGACAGGTCTATAAAGGATGCTGAATATATTTGAAACAACAATGTCCTTAGATACAGCATGCCAGTCACTTTATTAAACATTTATAATGTTTAATAAATGTTTATAATGTTTAATATATATATATATATATATATATATATATATATATATATATATATATATATATATATAATCTTAATATTTGCTTTATGCAGACTCAAGCCAAAACTAGAATTAAGTTACTATGCTGTGTAGCGTTGGACAATGAATAAATGAATGAAGAATCCAGAGCTTGAGGCCACCAGCACCAACAAAAAAGTGAAGACCAATACCATGCCTGAAAACTGAGAAATATTACAATATTATATAATTCTGTAGGATTTCACAACCAAAAACTTGATTCCTCACACAGTGGAGCCACCAAATGTGAAAGGCAACTACATGTCCTAGATGAATCATTTGGTAGCAGTGCATTTAACCACTCAAAATACTTCAATGATACAGATTTAGTTTTCTCAAAAGCTGCTGTCACACTGTTTACAATCTTGACATTTATGCTGGTATGTTGATAAATACATCTGGTGAGTCTAAAAATTAAGAAATCAAAAGAGTTTTGTGGAATATCAAATTCTGTCATGGCTGTATGTGTGCCACTTTTTATGCACTGCTGTTTTGAATAGTAAAAGTATATTGTTATGAGGAGTTTGAGTTCCACAGCATTCTGTCACAGCATCTATCTATCTGTCTGTCTGTCTGTGCGTCTGTCTGTCTGTCTGTCCGTGCGTCTGTCTGTCTGTCTGTGCATCTGTCCGTCCGTCCTTCTGTGTGTCTGTCTGTCTGTGCATATTTGAACATCAACTAACTGAGAATGAAGACTCAAAGTTCTGTGTCAATGCTCCCAAGTGGATTAACAGTTTTTAGCCTAATAAACAATATAATAGAATAAGCTGCCAATTTAACTGTAAAGCAATAGGCACATCAAGTAAATGCATCTTCATAAGCGCAGCAAGAATAGTGAAGCATAACATGAAATTAAGGGATGTTATTATTGGAAGCTACATCCTACACAATTGCAACAATTGTGTAAGATGTCACATGTTCTCCACACTAAAGTGCTCCTAGTATAAGCCTGTATGAGACTAACTGAAGGACCATGGACACATGTTCTGTCATTATGAGCCACTGTTATGTATGCAGGAAAATGTCAGACCCCATTTTGTGGAAGACTGTGACTTCAAAGATGCAGAGCGGGTTTGCTTGACATAGCTGCCCTGCAACCTTTTCTCCTTTTAAAATGTATAATGAATCATGTAGCAGAGAATCACACAAGGTCACCCACATGCTGCTGGGAAGCTGAAATATTAGGCAAAATATACCATTTGAAAGTGCTACACAAGGTCTGGTTTCTTCGCAGAAAACTATAATAAATGAGAGAACACTTTAGACAATAGTGTATGCACTCTCTTAGAAAACACTAATGTCACTTTCTCTCCCAGTTATTTTTATTACTTTTGCTTTTATCTGTCAGCATGCATTAAGAAACCAGAAACCAAAAGACATCTCTCAGTATACCTAAATGCATTGTGTTCATCCTATACCTGATACTATTTTCTAAAGCTTTAAGAAAGAAGAAAGCAAAGCTATAATAAATTATACATCCTGGTAAAAGTGAAATGTCTTTAATGTATCTAATATAAATTTAGATATTGATAATAAATTGCATTTGCATTCTGCCTTAATAAAAATACATTTAAAGCACTTTGAATTGCCTTGTTGCTGAAAATGTGCTATATAAATAAAATTACCTTACCTTACCTAAAATATTTTAAGATTAGTTTTTTTGCCATTTTATCTGTTGATTAATGCTAAGTAACTGTGATACAAAATGTAATAGAACATTTATAACTAGACATTATTGTTTATTCTTTGATCAAAAATATGGTAACTGAGAAAACTGTGACAATTTTCAGTGTAAAATGAAAGCATATGAATAAACTGATCTGAGAACATTTTAATTAAAATAAATAAAATTAGCTGTCAACTTAATTTTAATGTTTACCACGACCCAGAATGATATTGTTTATGGTTTTGGCAACACAAATGGGAATTGTTCATAAAGGCTGAATGCTGGGTTTTGAGTGTTTAGTTTGTGTTCCATGATTATTCATACATTAGAAAGAAACGCATCATACTGTTCACATGATCAATCTGGTGAAAAGCAGGATCATATTAATAAATAATTGACTTATTTACTTCTCTACTACTATCAACTTATTATAGGGGTTGTTCTAGCCCTAACCTCGGGGCCCTTGGCTTCAGGTTGGATTTTACCTCAATCTTTGTTCCTTTTATCCACATGGGCATGCTACAAAGAAAGATGCTATCTCCAGAGGAAATGAAAGTCATCATCACCTTATGCTTGCATTTTGAATATCAAGAGTGAGACTTCATCAGTCATAATGACACTGATCATCTATAACAGTTTGAGATATGATAAAAACCTATGCTCATGTAGAAATAAGCTATTTTTCAATTCTAAGTTCTATAGATCTCCTGGCTTTAACCTTGAACAGAAACAGATAATAGGGTTGTCATTGCAGAGCTTCCTCCTTCTCACATAAAGAACCTCTAAAAGAGATATATCTCTGGCCACATGCTGATGAAGTCTGCAGTGTTAGAGGATTATATCTCAATTCATTCTCATTTACCTTCCTCCAGGTCTCTAATTTGAATGACCCTGACAAGATCATTAAAGCAGAAGTTATCATCCCTGCCTGTAGATAGGAGGTGTCCTTAGAGACACTAAGAATCGGCCAGGTTCTTTGAATTTCACAGTTAGAAGGTGTCTTTTTTTTTTTTTTTTTTTTTTTTTACAAACTATCAGATATGAGCGTCCTCACAAATAAAAGGTTTTGTTTTAAATTATTATTTTGCAATTTGTCCCCCCCCTCCCCACCACTAAAGTAAAGCATAAGTACTTTAAAACTGGTAAATCACAATTAAGAAATGAGCCAGGCCACTTTTAAGATGCCCAAAAAAACTTCTATGGATGATGGAGAGGATGTCTGGTTGCATTATTTGAAGACTGTAATAAAAAAAACAGAATGACTTAAATACTACCGTGACGTGGCTCTTTCAAAAATCCTTTCATTTGTTTATTTGTTTCTAATTGTGTTTGTGCTTTTTCTGTTCAAGTTAGAAATAAGCTTAAGTTATTTTAATCAATTTTGTAACTTTCCTTGAATTCAAAACTTATGGCTAGTATCAGGAATAACTATCTTTGAAAATGTATGACTTGTGTCAAACCTGTTGGGCTTGCTTCCAGAAACTTTTAGCTACACGTGTGGATGACTGCACAGGCCTTAAGCACACTGATTTCTTGTCTGATGAAATGGGAAAGTCAAAAGAAATCAGCCAAGATACCAGGAAGAGGCTTGTCAGGTTGGGATGCTTTCACCATCTTAAGTGTCTAGTGTGAGGTGGCAGCATCGTGTTGTGGAGCTGTTTTGCTGTAGGAAGAACTAGTATTCTTCGTAAATTACATGATATCATGAGGAAAGAACATTATTTGTAAATACTGAAGCAACATTTAAAGACATCAGTCAGGAAGCAAAAGCTTGGGCACAAATTGGTCTTCTAATAGGACAATAACCATAAGCATAGAGCTAAAATGTTTCAGGAAAACAAAGTCAGTGTTTTACTGTGGCTATCTCTAAGCCCCAATCTGAGTCCTATGGAGAAATTGTGGGAAGCTCTGAGATGGTGCGTGGGAGTGAGGCAGCCTACAAAATGGACTCACCAGTTTTGTTTCTGTCAGCAAAGTTGTTCACCGTTTCTTAATGATGAGAGGCCTTGATATGTAGATCTTCTAACAAGTAACAGTAAAGACCTTTCCAGCTTAACTCCATTACAGTGACAATACATCATACTGACAGGGAATTTTGGATTAAAGAGTGAGGATATAATGTTTAATCTTCTTTTAATTACTCAATCATCTTTCTTTAAGGAGTTGTTTGAGATTTTTTTTTTTTGTCTTGACTGAAGGTCGGTGTAACTGGATCTCTGAAAAGAAAATAAAACTGAACATTTTATGTTGACTTTTCTAATAAACACAATGTAGGAAAAACATAATTTTCATAAAAATCCCTTGAGGTCAAAGCTAAAAAAACCATACTCAAATATTAAACTAGCTCAATAATGATAGTGTGAAAACTGTGGTAGATTTTTCTCACCACAATAAAGTGCTGTGTTTAAAGTCATCTGAAAGCTCTGTCTATTGACTGAAGCAACAGCTTACCGTGTCAAAGCTGACAGTTCCTGACTATTTGATTTAACATTACCGGTACATCATTAAAAAATATGGTGATGCATTAACAGAGCTATTTTTTTTCTAAATTAATTTTAAAGGGTGTAATGTTTTTTTGGAAGATTTGGAGGAGTAGGAATCAGATTTTCTATTCCCTTAGATGTCTTTACAAGTTGTTTGCAATCCTCCCAATTAAATAAATGTTTATGTGCTGGAGGTTTTGCCAATTACCTCAGAGACAAAGCACAGGACATTAACAGGAGATCAAGTGCAACCAGACACCAGTGGCTGGAGCTGCAAGTCCAAATAAAAACCTTTGAGGAAAGGTCATAAAAGGTAAAACTGATTAATTACACTATATGAGTGGAGATAACACGGAACAAAAATTATTACACTATTTGTGCATTTTAATGAATGTAACTGCAATTAACCCACAATGTCTCTCCCCAAATCATCTTCTAATTAAAGATAAAATTAAAGATTAACTATTTGTCAAACCAGCTCTGCTCAGAAACCTGTGCTACCAGATACTGTTTGAAAGACTGTGTTCTCACTTCATTAATTATGATGATATCTTGAAAGAATAACCCTCGGCTATGCTAACATTTGCTAATGTAGTAGGGTGTATACCCTGCAGATGAAAGTAGTTGTTAAAATATAACCTACAACATTTGGCATGTAGCTAATTGGTAAGTGATAGCACACTTTCAGTTCTTCTTGTGGTTATAGTTAGAAAAAACATTTTGACAAGTGCAGGTGTATAGAAAAATGCTGTAAAAACTATGAAGCTGTCATTGTTTTGTGTCAGCATTTTGCTCATTTTTAAAGTGGATTGTAAAATTATTCATCCCCTTTAAACTGATTCACATGTCATGGTGCACATACCATTTTTAAACACATACCAGAGGCACAAACTTCAATCTGTTTTATTAGAATTTAATATAGACCAATAAAACACATAATTTTGAAGTGAAAGTAAAAAGACACCATTTTCAAAAATAAAAATGTGTTCATATTGATTTAGGCTTGTCCAAAAATAAAATTCAATGAAACAATGGCCTTTGGCAGTCATCTAATTTGTAAATTAGAAAACATGTATTTTATTTAGTAATAAGTACATAAATGTATTATTTATGAATTTATTATATAAAATCATGAATACATGTAGTTTTACTTTATTTTTTGGGGTGGGGGGACAGCAGGGGGAGTGACCTGGAAGATCCACAGCTGCTTGTAGCTTGGGTGTAACAAGACAAAACCTGAGAAAAGCTCAAAAAGGAATCATACCTACTCAAGGAATTTTATACATTTAGATTTAAATCAGCTGTTCCTAATTTTTTGAAAATGGCTTCATTATGGGCAAAATTAAAGGTACAAATGATTCAACAATAGGGTAATGACATGTATATGTCTTAATACCTGTATTGTTAGGACTCAAACAGTCTTACCAATGGATACCTGCATTTTGATGAAGAATATTACTGTGGTCTGTAGATTCATATCTTAGATGGTTGGAAATAGTCCATTTGAAATGCAGCTACATGTACTTTACCTTAAACCATCTTTTTTAAGTGAGTCTGCTTCAAGTGCTAGTTAAATCTACATCTTCACATTCATTCAGATTTAAATCCAGGTTTAAACGATCCAGTTTATTCCAGTCCCTCCCAAATCAACACATTAGAGTCATGTCTTAATATAATTACTAAATGCTTGTATATTCACAGAAAAATATATAAAATAAAATGCCAGTTAGTAAAATGTTTCTTGTCTAAGAATTCCAATATAATGCAAAATATTGTCACTTTTACCTAATTACTAACAACTGGTGTATTTTTTTTCAGTACAAGTGTTAGTTCGATTATTTTCAACTCATATTTGTACTGATAATTCTTAGGTAGTGTGTTAACTTTTTTGGAGCTCACCAGGTTGCTGTATGCCATATGTATGCAATTTTCTAAGAATTTTCATAGCACACTTATTGTTTTCTTTTCAATTAATGTATCTTACCCTTCCTTCCATGTCTCATAATGTCATCAGCAGGTTTTAGAATGTGTGTCACTAGGTTGATAACTGAGTTGAAGACACAGTGTACATTCACAAACACAGTGTGATTGTGGAAATAAACAAAACAACAAATTTTAAAAGATAAATTATTCAAGAACTGTCTAAGAGATAGAGGAAAAAGACTTACAGTGTCTCATTTTCTTCATCCTTGCATTTGAATGGATCTATACGGGTCATTGGTTTTGTTTCCTCATGGCTCGCCTGTCGAGTTAGATATATGTAAACTGGCCTTGCCTGCGGCAGCCTTTAAAGTATATTAGTTTGTTGGAGAGTGAGAGGAGGATGGGTGGAGGCCCAAGTGAGTGAGTAGTAGTGGATGGGGGATGAGAGACAAGGGAAGTGTAGTGGGGTATTACGTCCCCCAGATTTAGCAGAGTGCCTCAGGGTCAAATTTGCCTTTTGAATCATATGGAGCTTTTCCAGTTGCTTTTTCTCTTTAGATGATATATATACACACTCCTGATCAAAGTTTTAAAAATATTTGAAAGTATTTACACTTTGCATTTTTGGATCTTAATCCTCCTGCAGTCCTAGCTCAAAGTTCAGGAAGAGCGAGGCAGATGTCAAGCTTAGACAATAGGGAATCAATGGGGGTGTCAGCTCCCAGTTACCAAAATAATAAAAATACAAACAACAACAAAAAAAAAAAGCTTGTAAAAATTCTTGTGGGGTCAGTGCGACCCCACAGGAAACGCACACAGGGTAAAAGCCTAAGTGGCAACCACCCCACACCTCTTAGGACTGCGGGAGAGTTAAAAATGTTCTAAGCAGAACTTCAAAATGCAAAAAGACGTTTTGGTACTGAAACAATAAAAGTCAGTGTAAAAAAAATATTACAAATTTTAAACTGAAAGAGTTTTCATCAGCTGATCATAAGTTTAAGACTGCTGCACTTGAAAGCCCAAATCTTCACAAAAATGTGGATTCAGTTTTATTTTCTGTCAATTATCCAGGTTGTCATGATCTCCTGATAGCAAAGGTTAAAAAAAAAAAGTTTCTCTCTTTGTATGTGGTCAGACTGTTGAGCTACAGTACATCAGCATACACTGAATGACGTGACATACCACTAATGTACTGAATGCCATTAGACAGTCTACATGAGGGATCACGACAGAGTTGTTAGGGTTAGTACTAGAATACATTTTACAACAGATTATGATAATAAAACATATTGAAATGATTATTTCACAATAATAATTTCCAGATACTATGTACCTGGAAGAGAAAGTTACAAAAGTAGCTCTTATTGAGTGCTAAAACTGCAGCATGAACTGTGCTCTCAAATGGCCTGTGAGCTTAGACAGCAAAACAACTGTTACTGGAAGGTCATGAACTTTTTATGACCTTGGAACATTCAACAGAGCCTTAAAAAGTTATGTTTTATTGTGCTTGAACTGAGTGCTGTTCTGCTTGTATAGTTTGGGCTGTAATATATTGTATGCTGGTGAATGTGTTATTGAACCTTTGACCCTTCCAGCTTAAGTGGTTGCTCTCTCTAAGCTCGGCTGCTCTAGCTCTCTAATTAGAGTTGCCAGTCCTGACAGAAATCCTGTCACAATCCGCCTGCTCACAAATGGCTCTTGCCTGTTTGTCAACCCTATTTCAAAAAGTGTGAAAAACTGGATAGGTGACAAATTCTCACCATCTCAGTTCGTCCTCTTCCCCTCGCTCCCTCTCTGTGACTGTGAAGAAAAGTGGATCTTAAGGTGAACTTGACTGATTTTGGAGCTCAACCAGTAATGCTATGAGAAGCATCTGTACCTTGACATCCTTTGGACTTACAAATTTATGATAGATTTAGCTTAGGTTGTGAATGTGAACTGATACGGTTTGTAAAGTCACTTATTTTGTAGTCTCCCCCAAGCTGAGTGATATCTTTCTGAATTGAAAATACAAACAATTGCATCTTGAAATAACCCTGCAGTTATGAAAAAAAAGCAATTTCTAAATGTTTTCATCCTATATTATATAAAGAAAGTGCCCCAAGGAACAAGCAAAAGGGAAAATGCTGCAAATATCACAAACAGCAACAAAAATGAAATGCTGCTCATTGCATAAAACAGAAGTGGTCAGACCACTAGGGGGAATTGACCACCAAATCGTATGGGACCAGACCCTAAGAAAAGACAAGATGTCATCATTTAACTGCAAATTCAGAGAAAAAATTATGGAAGAAAGAATAGGTGTGCTATTCTTCTTGTCATTTTCAAAGACGCAGTGTTTTACAATGCTATAGTATCATATTTACATAGGTAATATTACCTACTTCAGACTCCCTTAGTGGTCTGAATTACTTCAGTTTCGTGGAGCAAATTACTTGCTATTATTTTTGCTATTTTACAGAAATTTCCCTTTCGTTTCTTTTTTTCTGTCGTAACATGTGTTTTTGTTTGCATTTGTTTTGTTGATTGTAGGTTTTTGCTCCTATTTTCTGTGATTGAAACATTTTTGTTTGCAACATTTTTTTATGTTGCATTTGTTTTGATGTGTGTGTGTTTGTGTGTTTTGGAGTTTCTATCAATTGTTTGTCTGCAGCCCATTTTGCTGGTTGCTGTGTATTTGCATCTGTTTGCAGCACTGTTCACTGTTTGTTGCGTCTCTGTACCTGTCAGCCACAGTACATAGTTACATAAAAACAATTGTTTTATTTAGCTATTGCTGATTTGTGTGTTGCATAGATAGCTATGTATCAGAGCTTACATAAACATACTGTTTTGAGATGCTTGAATGAAAACAAAAATATTCCCACAAAACCCTGATAATCAAATGTAAAATTATTATTGTTTTTTTCCCCCCTTTGCTTTAAGTTGATTTTGTTGTGAAGCTGAAGCTCTACATCACACAGATATTTCTTTCTAGCTCAATCGCTTTTTGTGAGAAGCAGCCTGCCTGACCTTTACTCATACTCTCCTGCCAGAACACTAAAAGTACACAGCTTTGCTGATGTAAAGCAGAGGCTTTCAAAGTTTGTTCAGGAACAGCAAGTCTCTTGAGGAGATGTATGCTTTTGCCAAGTGAGAACAATATCCAAGAGTAATCAAACCATTCAGACAACTCACATTTGTATAAACAAAACAGCACTTTTGGGTAGTTTTGTGCATACAAAGGAGCTTTGCAAACTGCCAAGGCCTCTGGCTTAGATGATAACTCCTCATTTTACTTTTCTGCATAACATTGAGCTGATGCATAAAAGTTCATATTTAAAAGTCAGGGTTTCTCCTGCTATACTGTTAAATGTATGTTTTTTTGTTAATTTGTTTAGTTTAGCAGTTTTGGTCAAATTTCCCAGCCTCTTTAAAAATAGAGTGAATTTCTCATTGACCATGAAAGAAATATGTCACATTAATAAAATCTGCACTCAAACTGATTCTGGCAGGAGGTCAATTTAGATGTCTGTATTTTTCTGTTTCTTCTACACAGCAAAGTACCAAAGTTGATATGTTCACTGAAATAGTTGAACATTTGTGCATGCAAATGATGTGGTGTTATTTTTTAAAATCTTTAGAGTTTTGCATTGAGCTTTATCTAACATATTGATTTTGAATCTTGTGTGAGTTCATGTGAGGGATGTTGGATAAAATGTAAAATAAATTAAAAAAATATATATATAGCATGTTATAATTTTATTACCTTATCAAAATATACCTGGAGTATTGGTTTACAGAATAACTAAAATTATATTGTGAAAATATTAGCTAATCTAGAATTTAATCTCAGTTACACTAAGAAAGAAAAAGAAATATGATTCAATATAAAATTAAAACCAGTAGTCAAAGATGCAGACTAAAAATGTTACAAATAGCATAACATTTGAGAAAGCTGTTAGAAGACTCTACTTTAAATAGCTTACTATTAAAAGATAATCAGGGTGACAAGGCTCTTTCTGCCTTCTATCCTTTACTTTGCAGCTTATTTCTTTTGCTAACTGAGAATTCAAAATGATAATTATTTCTATAGACAATTTCAGGGGGAAAAAATCCATCAGCATGTGCACAGAAATATTGGCATGCTGTAGAATTGTTAACTTCCCAAAACTAATATTTAAGTGTATCAAATGTTATCTTTTGACTCAAATGTTACTTAAGCACTTGCACAAAATCAAATTCATTGAATTAATTAGCAATTACTTAGAGAATATCTAATGAAAAGGTTTCTGCATGTACATGAGCCACAGCAGTGTGAGAAGATGTTGAACAAATTGAACTATGTAAATAAAATTCAAATGGAAAAATAGGAAAGCTAAAGAAAAATCTTGCTGCAATGACCACATTATTATTTTTGTCTTGCTTGATAGCTGGTTATTCTTGCCCCTAGCCAAGTGGAGGGTACCTGTGGTATTGCCTGGAATACTTGTGCTGCTGTGACGACACAAATTTAGTAGTAATCAATCAACCTTTGTGTTGCAACACAAAGCCTGTCTTGAGGTTTATGGAAATCTAACAGTGATACTGTCCTTGAAGAGAGTGTTTTTTTTTTTTTTACTTTCCCCACAAGATATGTAAATAATTGTTTTTTCCTGCCAAAACCAACTTAATTTTAAGCAACTGTCATGTAACTGAGGCATTTCTGACTACAGATTTTCTCTATTGCACAGTTCACATGTGCAAAATAGATGCATCTTTGATTTTACAGTCAAGTAAATTTTTCCACAAATATTCCTTATTGTAATACCTAATAATAATAAAATGAGCTCATGATAATTTTGGTTGAATAAACAAACTCTATGTCACACCATACCAATGCACTTCATTGTATAATTCCCAGAGGTCTGAAATGTAATACAGCATTTTAAAAATAACGAGTTAATAAATGCAGTTTTTGACCTTGTCTATGCATGTGCAGTCCAGCATGTTTTAGAGTTTTAAAATATGTTCTGTTATATGTCCCTTGCTTTTTACTGGATAAATATACTTGCTCACACGTGGATGCTTATTTTACTGTGAATAAACTGCAATACTCAAGTCAAGTGTGGTTTGTACAAACAGCCCTAAATTACAGTCCTCTTGTAGACAGCTTCGCAATCTACTAACACGCTACTCTGTTATTTGACCCTGAAATGCTTTACACATGAAAAACAACAGTAGAAAGTGTAGCATACACACAAAATAAAATGTTATGAACAAAACCAAGCAAAACCACTTTAATTTGCAAATATACAGAGCACATGTAAAGTTATTTTATATTCAAATGAATTGATTTTTAAAACAAATTAATAAAATGTATCTGCAGATTTTTGGTAGATTGGAATCACTTGCATTTATTTATTGAATAAATACATGATTGCAATCAGCTGATGTATTGATTGACTGAATCTTACAATTTTAATATTGGGTGTTTGGTTCATTTATGATTAACATAATTAATTAGATTTAACAAATGCCTGAATATTGTGAAAGGTAATTACCTAAACAGTGTGTTTTTTTCAAACTCAAGAGATATGCATACATTTCCTTTCTAGTGAGTGTAATTGACTAGGGTCAAATATCTTCAATGTCCTTCTTGATGTTTTGAGATGCTTCTTCAATATTTCCATGGAGTATTATTTTCTCATCATATCTGTTTTGAGAAGTATACCAGTGTATCTAAATATCTGTTTTCAGCTGAATGTTTTTAAAAAAACACAATTTAGTGGAAAATTTATCTTCCCAAGAGTTTTTTTTGCCCTTTTTGTGAATTATGTCACTCATAATATCCATGTTGGATATTAGTATTCATAACAATTCTAACTTCTAATTTATATATCATGTGAACACTGAAAGTATTACCCTCACAGTAATAATTCCATATCTATTATTCTCCTTAACATAAGATCATCCAATCAATATTAAGCAACTGGAATGGATAGGCCTACAGTAGAAAAAATTATGAAAACAACAGACTGCATTCATTCAACTGTCAAGAATATAAAAGCAGATTACTGTATAACTTGCAATTAACATAGTAATAAAGTATATTTTTTGTAAATGTGAGTCATCTAAATGTAACTCATAGGTATTTGATTTAATTTAAATAAACTGTTTTAAATAGTTGCAGTGGTTCTTTTGTATTCCTGTAGAAATCATTCCCTTCCGATGACATGTCTGCAGTGAACAGGGAAGCAATATGTGCAAAGTCTTTTATAAATTTGAGACCTAATTTAATACATTGATTTCCATTACAATTATACTTTATACTTGGCAGTCAATAACTCATTACAAATGATACTAACAAACATAGTGCACATTTATTATTGTCTTATACGGACTGCAAATTCAATCAATGTTTTTTTTTTTTAGAAAACAACATTTCACATGATTTATTGCATGAAATGTGTGAATCTTCTCAAAACACAAATGTCAACCAGTGATAGATCTGAAACAAGAGAGTTACCATATTCATCTTATTTTTACTGAGAAATATTGCCAGAACATTTTGTTATCATGTTTACATCTTCAGCTAGATAAATTTAATAGTATTATTTGCACAAGAGATCTCTGTGAAGTCAAAGCCCGGAATTATGTTGTGAGATGTTTAAAATTCAAAATGTTTTGTTCCCACAAATATATTCAAGTTATTATTCAAAACTACAATTAACTCAGACATTCATTTGTAATTGTCTGCATGTAAACATGTACCTGTTTATGAAACAAACACATTCATGTGCTTCTCTTTGTATGCAGAAGTATTTTCTCATTTATCTCAGTTGTCATCTGACTAGTGCTGAAAGTTGCATTGTTAACTTGTCATAGTTTGCAACTTGGCAACTGAGGCAGACCTAATCAGACATAGGCAGCAGTTGGCCTGTGGAAACAAAATGTCAGGAGCCCCTACAAATACATAAACAAACTCAATGAAGGGGATATCTTTTTATATTTAACTGTTTGTCAAATGTGCTGATTGTGTATATTTGAAGGGTGTACCTGAAATTGCTTAAATTATGAATGCATGAGGATTGCACCATCTTCACTTCAAAATTTTGAGAGCATACATGGATTTAAAAAAAAGATGTTGGGTTCCTGTTACTGGTTCAATACACCAGGGTGCACAGAGTTGGGTTGAGTACCCAAAAATACTCAAGTAATAGTAGCACTATGTCAACAGGTATTTACTCAACTAAAACTAAAAGGTAGTCATGAAATGACTCAAGAGTAAAAAATGTATTTGGTAGAAAGCAGTGACGTGCGGTGAGGTTCATAGCTTGTGAGGCACTGACTTACAATTTATAAATATAGACACCATGCATATGTTTACATATGGAAATGTTGCGCATGCCTACAACGCTGGAGGGCAAAAAGACTATTCTTTTACATGTCATCCATAGATGTGTTAACTCAGTGAAACTTGGAAATGTAGGTATAAATTTCGTGCTGTGAACCACAGCAAAAGGAAAAACCGAAACCACTTTCTCACTCTGTATCGGCCAAGCTACACGCAGACTCGTTGCCATAGCAACTGACAACAATGCCACTTCATGTTTTAGGATTTAACACCAAAACAACATTCAATAATTTTGCACACAGAACAGAACATGCAGTCTATTGCAGTAGTATATTTTAGGCTTAATGTTTTATTAATAAATGATTGCTGTGGTAGGTTAGCTACAGTACCGCTTCTATTCTTTAATGTATTTACTGAATTCTTTAGACATACAAACTGTAGCCCACAATACTGCACATTTCATTAAAAAAACTAAACAAAAACATGTTATTGCTGTCTTACCTTTACTTATAAATGAAATTCCATGCACTGCCAATTCTGCACAAAAATATCCGTTCATTCAAAGTCAAGTCTATCCTCGGCATGTCTTTTCTTGTATACTACTCCGTTTGAGAATCATCAACCTGTCTCAAAGCAAACCTTTCAGCTCCGGTGTTGGTCTTCCTTCAGTTATTATCTCCTGCTTCATTTGAAAATAAAGTGTAGAAATGTAGTTTTCCATGTTGACGTTGGAAGAGAGGAGAAAACAAATACATCGCTGTAATTCCATGGAGTGCAAACATCCAAAGCTGTAACTCAAGTAAACTAAAATAAAAACTAGCAAAGAACATGCAACTGTGAATCACATGGGGCACTTCTTTGTATCAAAAAGTAACAAAAAGTTAAATAAATATGAGTTGAAAAATAAGTACAAACAAGGTTTGTGGGCAGCCTCATGCCTGTGTTTTGCCCTCGGGCTCAATTACTACTAACTCTGCTTCTACTTGCAAAACAAGACAAATAAATATTTTCAGTTTCTGCAGGTTAAAGGGCAGTATTATATATTTTCCACACACACACATGGTCACTTTGTAGCACAATAAAGTGTTGTGTTACTTTCAGTTTGTTATAAAAATGCTGTAGATATCAAGCATGACTTAAATGAAATATGACTCAACAAATTAAGGCCTTGAAACTGGACACCTGTCTCTTTTTGAAGCTCCTATTCTCTATGACACTCCACCCTCAGCACATCATTATAGAAATGTTTCTCCACTGAGAAATAGTCCCTATGATGAGCTAATCAGATATACAATTCGACAGACTAGCTAATTGCTCCTTCCACTAGTCTGGAGGGGCCTCAGTAGGGGGGAATCACCGGGGAGAGGTGCTCTGTAAAGTGGGATCTTGGCTTGGAGACTGCAACTCTGGGGAGGAGCTCCACGGAAAAGGCGGCACTGAGTGAAAGCAAGTGTTTTTTCACCCTGAATGTTTGCCATAGAAGTATAAAGGATTTCTCAAACATGTGTGAAAGCATCAAAACCAGGTATTATTTCTTGATGGGGGAATAATATTATGAAATTATTTTACGTAATTTGTCCTTACTCCTCTTTAAGATTTAGGAAGTATTATTTTGTGTGATCAGGTTTTAAATTACTACCTTCATACTTGTGCCATTGGAGCTTTAGGGTGTATTCAGACCAACCCAGAATTAGAGTCCTGAATCAGACTCTAATCCGTTTATCTAGAAACCCCGAGTTTTTGGGGAGGTCTGAATGCAAATTTGAATTCCAAAATGGACTTAAAAACCGAACTCTGATCCGCCTAAAAATCTAGGTCTCGGTCCGGTTGAAGTGGACTCTAAAACAGCTAGAAAACCTGTCTGAATGCAACCTGACTAGAGACAGTTTCAAAAGCAGGAAGTTAGCTACAGTGCAGGACATTCTGGACAATATATTGCTCTCTGCTCTGCAGGTTAACAAAGATGTTGTGTCGGTTGTCATATCAACTGGTTTGCGTGCCAACACTAAGCAAGGAAAAGCAGAATATAAATGGTTTGAAGTTGTTTTACAACTTTTTATCAGTTTATTGTCCCATTGCTGTGGCGCTCTGCAGCTACTACAATTTTTAAACCTTTAATAAATGACAAAAACTGAACTAATTGCCTCGTTTGTTTAAACATAATCATCAAATAGGATGGAGGAATTTGCTTAGTACTCTCTTGAATCTTGATTAGAAACCAAACTGTTTATAGATTTATATCAAGGGAGAATACTTACAAACATCAGCAATTTTCTCAGCTTTAATTTAAGCCATGTTTATAGAAATCGGGTAAGAAATAAAGGGTCATTTTTGTGATTCCTGTATATCCAGTATATCCATGAAGAAATCCTACAACCGCTAAAATCTGACACTGCTCCGTTTTTGTTTACTTTTTGTGAAGAAGAAAGTTAAGCTGGTCTTCTTCAGAGGTTTTGTGTCGATTCCTTCAGTAGTTATTGGTGCAGCGCCAACACAGGCAACGGGGGGAACAAGTTTTTCAGTTAGTTTTAGTCATTTGACACAGTGCAGTGTGAATGCAAACGAGAGTTCTGAAAATGTAACAAATGTTGCAATTTTAGTCCCCAATCGAACTGAGTCTACCAGACTATCCGGTCTGAATACATCCTTAAAAAGTAACTCCTGAAAGACAGATTTTTATCATCACAACCCAAGACAACAGCTATTGAACCAAAAAGCTATTAGAAATGGATATTACTTAGAAGAGCTCAATTGTAGAACGAGTATCTTTTTATTGCCTTGAATCAAAATGGAAATGAGAATGGTGACCTTCAATAGCCTGCCCAAATCAAGTGAAACAAACCAAATTGTGGCTATTGCAGTGATGGATTTTTTGAGCAGCAGTTTCTGTTTGTTATGATGCATAATTCCATCTAAGATGGACAGGAGCTGTTTATGTTTTGTACTTGAAAATCATGCAACTTTCCCTTTGTATCTCCATAACACAACTTCTTACAATAATGAGGAGATGACTACAGAATCCATGAAGAATTTTCGATCATCTGATTTATAATCTCTCCGGCAGATAAATGAAATCATAATACCAAGGCCTGTTAAGTTTTGATCATTTTTATTCTGGAGCATATTGCATGCTTTATGGTTTGATTATCCCAAAAGCATTCTAAACTTACACATGCATATTTTGTGACTTAAAAATATTTCAAATAGAATTTAACATAAAGCAGAATCATATTTTGAGATAAATCTGTTTAAAAATCCATGTTTAATGAAAATGCCAACTTTAGATAAACACCCAAAAAACAAACAAAAAAAACCAACTTTTGTACACAGAGGTAAATACAGAAAATGAACATGTGCCTCCATAGAGTTCACAATTCTTCTGTAAACATTTCTACCAATGAGTACATTCATGTTGAAGCATTTATGGTTATATTGGGTCACTCATCAACATAGTTCTTAAATTAATTTATTAATGTAATGTAATTTATTAATACTTGTTTTCTCATAGATGCTGACATCCAGGGTTGCTTTTGAATCACATAGAGAACTTGGTTAGCTAGCAAACAATCAACTAGTTGCATAGAAAATAGTAGAGATGTTGACATCTTACAATGTCAAGGTTTTACACATTTAAATAAAATCTTATTTTTACATTCGGAGCAGGGAGTCAGTTGAATTACTTGCATGTCAAAAATAGCAAATTCACAAAGATTGTTTCAGCTTTTCAAATGCTATAAGAGTGACACATTAATAAGCATCACTTCAGAATTAATTTTAATTGTGACCCAGGGGAGTAAGAGACAAATGAAGAGTGGCAACCTGCTGCAACTCTGACTTTGTAACAGAAAAACAGGCATGTCAGTAAGGACACAACTGAACTGTTCTTTCCAGTCATGTATGTCCGACATTATTAGATTTTTCAGCAATCTGCAAGTTGTCAAGATTAAGTCATTTTCCGTTTTCTTTTTTGTTTCCATTCAAAAAAACAATACTTCAAATGGAATTTTTTGCCATAAAGCATCTCCTATCCAAAGGTAGAGGACAGCGACTAAAAGATAATTAGCTATGTAAATAACATCTGTCCTTGACTCATTTGTCAGAACATGATTAAGATTCAGGACCTTGATCAGCTCCACTCAGAATCATTTATTTAGCGCCATAGTCAGGATGAAATGACAGTCAAGTAAAGAACATTTTTCTTTTTCAGAGTTTAAAGACACCCCATTAAATATATAAAAAAATAATTAAAATAAAAATACGTCCTCAATGTGACACCCTTCTGATGCAAAAAAATGTCTCCCGTGAAACTAGTTTACCACTCTACCCTTCTTAGGACATCAACATTAGTATTACAAAATTTTGTAACCTGCAAAAGTTTTGAGGTGGGTCCGTTAGTATTGCCTTGTATTTTGTGAATTAGATGCTGAGACAGAGTAGGGGCGATTCAATTATATTTGTTTAAAAAAACACTCCTGAGATACAATGATTTCTATTATACATTTCACTTTGCACCACCTGAAAAGCTTTGTGATACATTATTTTATTGTTATTATTATTTTTAGCAATATTGATTTTGATTACAGGATCAGAAAAAAGACACTGAAACTTTGAAGCTTGATAACCAACTGACAAATATTTGGGCTATGCAGTTAGACAACATGCATTGAAGCTGATTAAGATAAAATTATAAAACAGGTATTGAATATTAAATAACCCAGTATAAGGTTCTGCATGAAATGGTACCAATACATTTAAAGATTTCCAAAAACCTTTCTTTATCACAGTTGCTTAAAATGCCTATTTTAAATGGGTAGCACCAAACTTTTAGGATAAATATTTATTAATTATATGTGCCTTTGAATTTATATTATGTGCCTTCATTTCTATTTTTTTATTCATTTTTTTAGCTGCCATTTATTTGCCCTGCTTCAGGGCATAACCTTTGACATAGCTGAAGGATCTCAGGATGTAACTCTACCCTTAGGAAACTCTTAAGATTTGGAGTACTTTTTCAGTCCCAGCTGAAAGTCAATAACTATGTATAGTGTCGGTTGATGTTTATTGATACAGAAATATAGCCTCCCATGTGTGCAAGGTTATCTTAAAATGCAGCTGAACCCACAACAACTTGTTGAACTTTACTGTTAATGTTATTACTGTGCTCAGTTTATTTAATGTATGAAACATTTACCAATGCATAAATAGCACACATTGATGAGTACCTATAGCATAGTACATTAAATAATGCTAAAATGTTTAAATATCTCACTGTATGACAGCATTTATGTGGAGGAGATTATATCTGGGTAGATAACATTAGTTGCATTAAGGAGACCAGTTTATTTTCAGACTGTCTGACTTCCTGCCAGCATTCCATGGTATTTATAAGGTATCAACTAGTGGGTATATTTATGGGCCATTTAAAGTTGGCTTAAGCCTATGAAATCATTAGTGTTGGAGTGAGCAGTACTGGAAGGAAAAAAGTATCCCTGTCAGTATCAGACTGCTTTCCTTTCCCCAGACAAAGCTGATAAAATTTCCATAGCAGAGTGACATTTGATTTATGAGAGAGTGATCAGGATCTTCACAAGTAGGTCAAGATGGTCTCCTGTTTAAAGAATGGTATTTTGTTTATTGTGGAGCACAAAAAAAGCAAATGGCATTTGTATGTCGAGAAGGGTAGGGTGAGGGGTGTAATCATAAAAATCAGAGACTAAGAAGCAGAGATGAGGGCCATTATGTTCCTGTAGTGCTGACACTTCAGACAAAATGATAACCAGAGCATTGATTGACAGGGTAATGTTGCATAATATAGCTTCATTGCTCTACAAGGCTTCTTTGCCTGCGAAAACATGAGCTGAAGGAATATTCATGCATAAATGTTTTATTATTATTTATACAGCCACCCTCAACACCAAGTATCAATACGTTCCTGCAGTTACAACCAGTACAAAAGGTCGTAATACCATTTATGGCATGTTTTTATAATATTAAGAATTGTATTTTGTTAATTTGGGAGCACACATAAGCAGATGACCTAACCCAAAACTATATATTTTTTTAAATATATATATATATATATATATGTACTGTATATACATATATACGTATATGAATCATATACGTACCTCATGTACCTTTTAACCCTTTTAACTGTTTTGCACCTATACTTTGCTTACTTTGGTCCCAGTCAATTGTTGAGTGAACTTATATCTTTTTCTGGTGGTTGAGTTTTTCAAAATTTAACGTTAACATGAACTTCTCACTACAAATCAGAAAGACGTCAATCTGTTTATTGGTCAGATGTGTCAAGGGTGGGATGATGTGTAACATAAAGTATTCAATCCTCTTACCCTCTTTTTCCCGGAAGTATTTCAAGCAAACTTATGGACCGTATTTTCCGCACTATAAGGCGCACCACATTATAAGGCGCACCTTCAATGAATGGCCTATTTTAAAACTTTCTTCATATATAAGGCTCACCGCATTATAAGGCACATAGAATAGACGCTACAGTAGAGGCTGGGGTTACGTTATGCATCCATTAGATGGAACTGCGCTAAAGGGAATGTCAACAAAATAGTCAGATAGGTCAGTCAAACTTTATTAATAGATTACAAACCAGGGTTCTGAAAACTCCGTTCATTCTCAAAATGAATAAACAGCTGTTTTATTATTTTCCCCGAGGCAAAGTAAGTGACGTTGTATTTTCATGACACAGTTTATCTTTTAACAACAGCAAGGTATAACATATAGTGGAGGAGAACTTTTCTTCGGTTCAATAAACTCATTAAAAAAAATCTGATACTGTTACGGTAAATCAAACGTTAGTGCAATCACAATATATATCCACTTCCGCACCATTGATTCGTTCATGTTAAATTCTCTCGCTGCTGCTCTATTCCCGTGTTCTACTGCGTGACTGATCGCCTTGAGTTTAAACTTTGCGTCGTAAGCGTGTCTCTTCATAGGAGCCATTTTGGGGTCTTCACACAAAACCCAGCGTGCACCGCGCGCTTCTTCTTCTACGGGGGAAAATGAAGTTGGCTGCTGCTTACCGTAGTTGCGAGACCTGTTGTGGCTCAATATTGGTCCATATATAAGGCACACCGGATTATAAGGCACACTCTCAGCTTTTGAGAAAATTGAAGGTTTTTAGGTGCGCCTTGTAGTGCGGAAAATACGGTAAGTATAATCAATGGAATACGTCTTGAAAGTTGCATTGGGGCTTATGCTTTAAAAATTGATGTGCAGATTTTGTTTAGTTTGTTTTCTCTAGTGCATCCCACAATCCAACACAAGCCTGCCTATGGGAGTGTGTCTGGCTCTAGCTTGCAGCGTAGCCTTCTGTTGGATCACATTCACACCATAAACAAACCACTGGAACTATACGGAGACCACTTTCTCTAACCAGTCTCAGCAATGGCTGTGATCACATGTACACAACTGCAACAAGGTTGTGAACTAAAGACCTTAGGTGTGAAAGCATGCAAAGATATGTAGACGCAGCCTCAACCAGAAGAGTTACAACTAAAAAGTCACGCCATCTATCAGGAATAGTATCCTTTGACTACACTACTAGAAACTGTTGATGATGGTGACTCTGAGAGCTGCTGAATATCCTCTGTCTTTCTCCCCAGTGATATTAACAGAGCATAATTAATCAAAGCTTTTCTTTTTGCCATTTAACCCAACTTCTGACTTGCCAGAAATGAGAATGAGCCTGACTTTGGGTTGAAATGATTCTACATTATGCCAAAGACAATTATGTGCATGTCAAAAGTGTTGTATCACCATTCCTACTAATAGTGTGCCCTCTTTCAGAGCCACGGCAGTCATCTTCCATTTCATAAATACTCTGTAGACACAAGAAATGTGGGCTAGAGAGATAACATGCAGGTCACTCTACAGGATGTCCCACAGCTTTCAAAATGAAGCTCAATTATACGGTCAAAATCAGTGTAAATGTAATGGTAGGTTTGCAGACTCATCTACAAAAGAAGTGGGGTTTAAATTGTGTTATTGCATCAAAGAATATATTTTAAGCCCTTTTAGCAAAAAATAATCAGATGGTATTAGAAAGACATATCCACATTCTTGGAGCACATATTGGATTATTGTATTCCAGCAGTCTTTGCTTTCATTTTTTTTTTTTTTTGCAAGGAAATGCAATTAAATCAACTGAACTTCCAAATGCCATTGTTTCAGAAATTATGCAAATAACAGAGGAGGGAAATGGAGAAATGGGAACTACTTCAAGAATGGTTTCATGTATCACAAAAAATCAATAGTAATATAGGTTAGTAGCTTTTTCTCTAAGTAAGGGTAATTGTCACATTCTTCTTAAGATCAGTTGTCACTTGAAGAACATTATGGATATAGAATCTGAATTGGGTTCTATTTAATATTCCTTCTTAGATCTTGAACTCAGTTAGGTTTAACATATGTGCCATTTCTGCAATTTATGTGATTATTCATCTACGTAATTTATTATAAATGCTTGTCATTGCTGTTAATTGTCATTGCTGTGTAGTTATTGGCTACTTTGTTAAGTGAGTCAGAAATATTTTCTAATGAAAAGTGATATTGACTCATTAATTTCAACAGTAAAAATTAAATATTTAGTTCAAAATAAAATAAAAATAATATTAAAGTTTCCATTGACATTGATACTGACATTTAGAAAATTGTTAAAGAAAAGTTTCAAATGATGAATTGAGCTTTAATCCCATTTATTGTGTTACATTTGAGCTAGCCTTATATAAATTTACAAAACACTATGAGTCTGCATGGTAACTTGTTTTAATCAAAATTGCAGCTGAATATTGAAAGAAAATCCATCTTAATTATTATATTTTTCCAGTCTGCTAAAATGTTTCACTATTTCCTTTACACAAAGCAAGTTTATTTTTCTTTACTTAGTTATTTATTCACAAGGTCTCTTTGAGAAAATTGTACTGAGTTAACAGCTGTAAGTCTCTGAAGTGCAAAACATCAACCAATCTTTTGATCGTAGGCTTGCTGCCATCAACTATTTGAGCTGTTAAGCTACTCAAGATTCCCTTACAAAATAATAGCAGCTTTGGACTCTGAAGATTGCATTGGCTGCACTTGAGCAACATTTTTAGACAAACTGTATGATTGTGCTAAGAACCTCATTGAATTATGTTTTGGATTTTTTTTGGAATTGATCTTATTTGCAGCTTAGTTTACATAGTTCCTCAAAATGTAAAAAATCTTAATTGAACTCACAAAACTATAAAGCTCTATGACTGTCAATCATGTAAATAATGTTTTAATAATAAAGTTTTTTCTTGTACCAGTTATTATTTGGCACAACTGCTGAAATATAGTCATATACTGTAAGTATCTGATATGTTTACTTGATGCAATCATCTCATTTGATGATATGTTTGTGGGTCAAAATAAAATTCCAACAGGGATTAACACAATCTCACTAAGTTAAATAAATGACATTAAATGATGTTCCATCAATAGGAGATGTCTATAACAAATTATGCACATAACTTGTAAAACTTATATCCAGTGGTGGGAAGTAACGAAGTACAAGTACTTTGTAACTGTACTTAAGTACAATTTTCGTGTATCTGTACTTTACACCGTGTTCCAAATTATTATGCAAGTGATATTTTCTCTGATTTTTTTAAATGGTCAATGCAAATGATGGTCAGTATAATTTTCCAAGTCATGAACTATTAGAGTATAAATCAAATTGCTGACGAATCAAATTCGTCAGCAGAGATCCTTTCTCTTTCTCATATTGCTTGAAAACTGTGGCCTGCTTAATCATGTGGAACATCCTTCTTAAGTAGATTTCCTTTAATTGAGCTCATGAGACAAACTAATCAACCCAGCTCTCTGAAATTAATTATAGTGATTCAAAGAGCCCTGTCACACAACACCATCTATAAATTTAATAGCAAACAAAAAATGTAATCTTTGACACTTAAATCCAATTTGCACAATAATTTGGAACATGGTGTATTTAATAATGGATACTTTCGACTTTTACTCCACTACATTTTACAGTAAATATCTGTACTTTCTACTTCACTACATTTCTACAAAACATTTGCGTTACTCGTTATATCCAAGTCGCATTGTGCTTTTTTTCCCCCCCTTTAGAATGTGAAGTGGTTTTGAGTTGTACTTTAACGGTTTTTCCCTTTGCTGTGGAGCATAGCATGAAATTAATAATATCTACATGTTCAAGTTTTATTGAGTTAACGGAATTATTCTACGGGGGCAGCGCGGCTATGGATGACGTGTAAAAGAATAGTCTTTTTACCCTCCAGCGTTGTCCGCATGCGCGGAATTTCCTATGTAAACAATAATATGCAGGGGGTCTATATTTGTAAATCTGATTATGATTAAGTCAGTGCCTCACCAACTATGAACCTCACCGCACGTCACTGGTCTGCTATATAGTGATATGACATTCACAAACGATCCGATTCTTCTGGACGGATCTTTACTAAGTCCTATAGGACTGAAGCCTCACTGAGAGCCGTTCTTTGTTCTTATAATGCTCTGCGTACACTGCATTAGCTATTATTATTATTTTTATTTAAAAAGATATAAATTTATTTAATTGGCGAATAAATAAAACAAGAACACAAGAAAGCAGAGCATGCTCATCGCTCTTTGTTTGTTTTCGTCACCTGTCATGGTGGCAGACAGGATGAGAACAGTCACAGTGCTCCTGCTGCTTGGTTACATATTGCTTGTTGGTCATTGGACAGTGCTCATAGTTGAGTGTTGTTTACCATTAATGCCTTAATTGCCTTAATTGCTATGTTTAATAGTGCAGACAGTTGTGGTTTCTGACATGGGCAATATGGGCAACCACCCAGGGCGTTATGTTTCAGGGATAGCAGGAGACCTCCACGGATTGTGGCACAGAGATGGAAACAAAGCAGAATGAAGAAGAGTTTGAATTGATAATGATACTGGTTAAATTTATTTAATCTCTAAGTATTTAATATCTAGGTTTTTTATGGGAATGTGGATCTTTCAGATCAATTTGAGAAGCAATTTTGATAGGTACACTTAATTTTATTGAGTCATGTAGCACGGGGTGCTGGTCTTGGTCTTGACTTGGTCTCGGGAGGTGGTCTTGACTACAACACTGCTAAGTGGCTCCTTGGCTGCATGTCCTCCCCCACCCACTGTCTTTCCATCCCCTTTCCTTGGATTTTTTTCAAAATAAATGCCACTAGTGGCAAAAAAGTGAAGTTCATGCTATATTAGGACAGGAGACGAGATGTTTCCATCCCTGAAATGATGATGCATAGAATCACATATCTAAGTTTAAGCTATGTTACAGAGAGTAAACACAATAAAAACATGTATTGTCTATGGGATTGTTCATTAAAATGGCACATTTCTGGTGTACTAAAATTAAATACGATAGGTACACTTAATGGTATTGTATTGGCGATTAGGTAATGCATTCAGCAAGTACTTTTACTTTTAATATTAAAGTATTTTTAAAAGCAAGTTCTTTTTTACTTTTACTCAAGTAAAAATGTTAATGTGGTACTTTTACTTTTACTAGAGCACATTTTTGTCTGTGTATTTGTACTTTCGCCACCACTGCTTATATCATACATTTCTAGAAATTTAATCCAAAATGTAATCTCTGGAAAAATAATCCAGAGGAAAATATTTCCCATATGAGGGAATAAAGTGCTACATTGCTATAGGGAAGGTAATACTAGAAATACAGAATTAAGTTTTACAAGTACTCATTGCACAGATATTGCAAAGAAAATTTAAATCTGTTGCTCACTGATAGTGTAGTTGACGTTGTCAGCTGTCATTTACAGTAAGTTTATCTAAAATGCCCTTTAAGATTTTAAGTCTTAAAGGACATAACCTTTAGGGCTGTTAGGCCTGCAGTACTACCAAGTACATGTGACAAACCTAAATATGATTTACTTTAAATTTTAAGAAACAACACATATAAAACCAGTTGTAAAATGTTGTTTTAGACATTTATATATCTTCACAAGGAGGAAATCTAACTTCCTCATCCCAACTTTTAGATAGCTTTTGTAGTATAATATAGCTGTCTAGTAAATAAATAATAAGATCTTAAGTCTTTCTGTGAGCATTTTTGAAAAAATTGCTCTTCACTGACTGTATACTACATATGAAAGGAAAAAAAGAAAGGAAAAAAAAAGTTAAAGAGGTTACTGTTATTGGCTGCTGGTTTATTTTCATTGATCCAAAGTCAGACACACAGTTACAATGCCACTATATCCACTAGGAGAGTGCCCTCAAGGTTTTGTGTGTACTGGGAAGAAACATGCATGTTTTATGACAGACAAAACAACAGAAATCATAATCAATATTTCTGCTGAATCAGTCAATTCAATTTTTAAGAGATGGTTGTTTTTGTGTAAGCTAAGGCTTACATAAGAGAGACAACTCCTAAAATATAAATTGTTTCAAGCTGCTACCTTGCTTTATTTGTAAACATAAACATTATATACAACAAATTCTTTTGCAACTTATAGTCAGTATAAAGAAACATGTTTCCTAGTGCGACTTTGCAAACTTCAGATTTTCACACACTCTCAACAACAAACTACATAAAACCTTACCAATGTACTGGAGGTAAAGGTGTCCATGTGACCATGACTTTATTTATTACACCTTATTCAAACATTCTGTATTATATACAAACAATGGGAGGCATCCAGGCCAACAAAAGAAATTGTGCTGTTATTGCTACATGACCTGTGCCACTCTGTCAAGATGCACTCATCCAATACACATTGGATATTTTCAGCTCAGTACTCCCAAAGCATGGACAAGAATGATCAATAAGGCTCTGTTTTGCTGCTTCACTTCACAAATGTCTCTCCTGCAGCTCTGGAATAGTTTGACATCCATAGACATTGAGGTAAACAAACCTAGAATGGGAGAGGCGAGTTTAAGAAGCCCGTCGGGGGACCTTAAAAATATTTATCTGTAAGTTCAGTTTTCTCCATTCCGTTGTAAACTGTGTTTTTGATCTCATGACAAAGCAAAAATTTTCTTGGACATTTTGTTTCTTTGTATGTATACAAATTTCTACACTACTGGGTCTAATCTTTTTAGGATGATGTCATTGTTCATTTATGGCGTTTTTAAATATTTACATTCTGTCTGCATAGATGTCCTTGACTCTGTGACTTGAAACATTAGACATTCTAGTTTTTGATTCTTTGCTAAAACTGTGTTTTTGGTAAAGCTTTATGAAAAACTGCAAAATGGTCTTTTGCATTTGGTGAATACCATTGTTTTTGCAAGAATAAGAGAATAATAAGTAGGCTTTTGAGAAGTTAGCATCTCTCATGGGTACAGCATTGGAAACTCTTCTTTTCAAGACCTGAAGTTGCTGCATGCAGAAGGAAGAACTGAATTATGGTAAACATGGATAAGGGCAAAAACACCTTTCAGAATTTCTTTAATTGAGCTGTGAAAAAAGAAAGGTTGTGCTTTACAATAGTGCAGATTTGCTTCTGCAATATGAGCAGCAGAGAGGGAGAGGAACAGACATCTTACATTACAGATAAATTTGTTTCAAATTTATTTTCTAGTTACAAATGTCTCAATGAAATTATTATGTTTTTTTGTTAAGAGAACTCTGGGTACAAAGACAATGATATACATACAATGAACACAAACACTGGAACATTGGTCTGTGGTTTCAACATTTCTGTATAATGTTCTTTCCTCATGACACTATCTACATATTTTGTGAAATGCACCAGCTCTCCTGCAGCAAAACACTCACCAAAATGTATTACTTGTATTGGTTGTGTTTTTGTTGTTGTTTGGACCTATGACTTCTGTTTATCTGCTTCAGTTGTTTTTTTTATGTCCCTATACATTTCTGATGTGTACGTATGCGTACTGCACATTTAGCTGATTAATCAAATGACTTCTTTATATGGTCAAATTTCAGGATTTGATCAAATGAATAGATTGTCCTTAAATTTTAAATTAAATTTTCAAACTGCAGGCACTATAAGAAATGTCTCTGACATATCTTCCAGTAATAAAAGTTATGCTTTTACTTGGTAATTTCAAAATGTATTTGTTTGTATCTTTTGTATCCAGAACTATACTTAATAAATATTATGGCCAATGTCACAATACCTAGTTAGCTTTCATCAGTAAAAAAACAATGCAACTCATTTACAAAAATATTTTATGCATTCTGGAGTTGTCAGAATCCTCAAGATGTCTATTTTTATGACAACAAATTACATGTTTTGTTTTATCTAATGAGAAATGTCTTTTCCTAAATATTTGTGGAAAATACCACAAGTTTGTTGGACTTCGCCTTGTAGGCTTGTCTGGACTGTGATTGGCTGGTCTGCCTGTCAATCATGGTCGACGCCAACCTATCAGAGCCTTAATGTGTTGGAACTTTCTATAGTGTGGCAGAACAGATGTTTTTTGTAGTAGCTTGCAGTAGTTCAATAGTTTAGGAACTGTATTATCAAAAGGAGGTATACTGTAAGTGTGATATTTGCTGATCATTTTTGTTTCGTTGCATCAAGAATTGTAAGTTGAGCGACAATAAAAGGACGCCACATCTTTAAACGGATGCCTGCAGTTTTTTCTGATACAAATCACCACGCCCTTTAGTTCAATATTTTTGACTACAACTGCATAGTCTTCTTTCATAGATTCACTCAGAACAAACCTAGCAGAGTGTCCATATTTTCCGAATTCTGTCTCTAAATTTGAAGAGTGAGGCTATGCAAATTCATGGTAGTTAGCTCATCTTTTTGAACAATTTGCAAGTCTGTTTTTGTAACTCAGACTTTAATGCATGCTAAAGCAGACTTCTAGATTATCATCATAATCCAATATTGTTCACGATCCCATGTGGAGTTGTGCAACAGAAAGAACAACAATTCCATATTATGAATTGGCAGAGTACAATGTGAGCGTACTGTGGTCTGTAGAGGACTATAAAGTAATTTGTTTAGGAACAGCCTAGGCAGCTCCAGGGTATGGAACAAATATGTGTTTGAAGCTTTTCCATTGCAGTGCTTGAGACTGAAATCTGGCATTGTGGGTTTTGAAAATACACCAAAGCAGAAATATTCAAAGATGAAGGAATATGCTTTTTCTCACTTGAAACTGCAAAAAATATTTTCATTATCAAAATATGGTAGTATTGGAGTGATAGCTTTTTTTCTGTTTGTTTTTATGTTTAAAAGGACATAGATTATTTTTTTCTATTATTTTGAGTTCCACAGGGTATCTACCATGATCCAAACAAACAATTCTTCTTTTTGAAGCAATTTTCTATCTAGCATTTTTTTTTTTTGATTGAAGGGCTCACAAAAGAAGAAGTAAATAAATAAAATATTTCCAACTGACAGATGTTGCTGGCATAACTCAGTGGGAAAAAGGGGAAAGTGGTACTTCCACCATAGAAGGGGGGAGGCTTTCTGGAAGGCTGAGTGTGCATATTTGTCAGTGTGGAAATTGAGAGCCAGACAGCTGGGAAGTTTTTGTTGCCAGCTTTGGATTTGTGTATGTGCATGCACACTGTATGCTTCCAAGCAATGTTTTGCAATGTAGTTGATCATGCATTTCATAATCATTAGGTGAGGCTCTGGTAGGGGCACTGGCCTCTCACAGGAGAGTTGCAGTTGTTTATCTGCTTGCGCTCCTGCAGACAGCTGTAAATAAATGAAGAAATAGTTAGCTCCTGAGGGTGTATGGGGACACTTGTGCTGGAATTTGCTGACTAGTTTTGTCATGGTAGACTTGGTATAGCGTTTTTTTCTCTCCCCCAACTTTAGTCCTCTTTGTGTCCGTGTTTCATTTATTCATTCATCATGCCACGACCACTTCCTACATTAATTCCTGTCATGGTAATAGAGTTTTTCCTGATTAATCATTCACCCATTTTAATCTACAGCCACTACTGCAGCGGCACCCCACTTATTTAATTGAGAAACGATCCCAAAGAAAAACTCAGCATAGCAAATGTCTTTCTCTGGGACACTTACAATACAGGTAGCATCCATCTTTGGAGAAGTACAGGTTGTACTAAGCGATCTGGTAACGCGTGAAGTGCAAACATGTTTCATACAACACTGGACATGGTCTTACTGCATGGAAGGGAATTTAACTAAGATGTTACATTTGTACAATTCATTGCTCCATTAAAGAGTAAAATAATGTCCAATTTAAACTAAAAAGGGAAGTACCAAGAGAGTTGTGTGATCAAACTTGACATTTACACTAAACAATAAATGTTTAAGAAAGCCATGAACAGATTCTTTACTGAGCACAAAGACATACTAACTATCTGCACCCGAACAAAATGCAATTCTTCCTCCGACTCACTGAAAGGAGGTGGAGTTGATGAGGATGTCTCTGGTATGGAAAAACAGAAAACCCTCATTCAGTTTTAGCTCCCACATTTCAGTTAAGCTTTGCATATTCCTAATCCTTATTGTCTACAATTAATGAGTTTCTCTCATATTGAGAAACATTTAAATGGAGATTTCTGGTATGGAGACTGCAATTATGGAGGAAGCTAAGGGATATGAGTCCCTAATTATATGCTATCATTATTGCCTTGGCTACTTCTACAGTAGACTTAATATGCTATGGTGGAAAGAGGAGCATGAAATATTATGCAATACACTGGCTGTATGGGCACGTAATAATAGAAGTATTCAAGACAAAAACAGCACAAAGTCTTGAAACAAGTCTTTTGTTTCGATTTACATTGTTGCATAATTGTTTCCCACTGCATTTTAACTTTCAATATATCATATTAATATTCCAATGATTTCAAGTTACTCAGCGATAAGCAACAGTCAAATGTGCATAAACCATTTTGTTACTTGCAATCAACAATTTCATTTGAGCATTTATTTTCTTAGCAAGATATTATCAGAAGGAGAGAATATCATGTAAAGGGTAACTGCTGTTGCTATGTACTATTTAACTAAATCTATTGGATAATCTCTCAGTTAATTGCATAATAAAATACTGTAAGTGTGCTATTTCTGATATTCCAACCATTTTTCAAGCAGCCCCATGCCTGTGAATATTGCAGCCCACCATTTTGTCAATTTAGTAATCTATTATTCATATCACAGAAACATTCAAAAAAATAAAATAAAAACAAGACTGATCGGTGAAAAGAATGAAAGTTATATGAAATGAAGCATAAAGATTTTGCCTTGAGGTTATTTTGTAATTGAGTCATTGAACAATTGTTTCAGCCCTGGTGTAATGTAAAAATCAGACAGAAAAACGCTGAATCAAAGAAAATGTGCGATGGCAAAAGTGATTTGGGGCCACAACAGTGCTGCACAAAACACAATATTTAATTGTATAGGATTTTGATATTGCTGCATCAACCTCTCAAACATGAAAGCAATCTATGTGCTGTGGTGACAATTGCCAAATGAACACATACAAACTTATTCACAGGGAGTCTACATTGTCAGCTTGTTCATTGATATTAATCTGTTTTGATTCTCAGACAGACCATCTCTTATTTCAAAAGAGCTTAGCAGGCAGAAATTATATTTTACTGATGAAACAGAATCACAAGCAGAACCTGGATGTCCAAGCTCTTATGGACATTGTGGAATGTAATGTTTAGTTGGTATATTGTTTATCGTGTTCAAATAAAAACAGCATGTCTGATACATACAGTTTTGCCAGATTTCTTCAAACAGACCAGCATAGTTTTAATACTTTTTGATAGATCAAAATAACAAAAGTCAAAATTCAGAAACTGGGGTATTTTTTTTCCCTAGGGTATAACAAGAACTTGTGCAAATTAAATTAAAACAAATTCATGCAGTGGAATCATGTGTCATTAAGTAATTGCTGGTGGCATAACTTTGTCTGACTACATTAAGTACCTACTAATTTAAAATTATTTAACAAATGACCATGTTAAATACCTAGATAAAATAATGAACAATGACAGAATCAAAAATAATTTCTTGAAAAAGATGTTAAAGTTTGAACATTGAAAGCATGTACTCTGACAACTACATTTAATGTTTGTTTACATGGAAGTTGCATGTGCTCAACCGGCCTCAGAAAATAGTTTGTTTTTATATGGTTTATGAGACATTTGATTGCATGCAATCATATCTAGGATAAATCCAAATAAATTAGACTAATCCAGATATAATAATACATGTTCACTTCAGTGACATGTACTCTCATTAACTCTGGTTAATGACGTCCTCACTTTATATGTCATGTTAAATAGACAGCCATATCAGGCTAAGTTTGGAGTTTTGCCATATTTTATTTATTAATTTATTTTTTCTGTTTGAATAATGGGTTAATCTGTGATGGATTTAGTGAAATGTTCTACGTTTGCTTTAGTATTTTATTATATGACCCTGTTTTAAAATGTCCTATGTCTTCTCTGTGCTCTTTGGCTACTAGTGTTCTCTAACCAACCTCTAAGGTCTCAATGGAACAATTGAATTTGTACTGGAACTGAATTAAACTCTGGTGAAATTTAGTTATTAATTAGGACTAAATTCTGAAGACAACTAACAGCACAGAATTTGTCAATTAGATCATGGGGCTATAAATATAAATATGTGTCGAACTTCTTAATTGCTCTTGTAAAAATGAAAGATAAATATAGATTTTTTTTTCTTTCATCCTAAAATGATTTTCTGAAATAATTAAATGAAGTATATTGAAGATTGTGGAAATGTGACCAGATCTAAAAATGTGCAAGTGTCATTAATCTGTTTGGGACGTACTGTAGGTGAAAATACAATTAGGTTTTTAAATTTTCCTAAAAAGATATATTAATGTAGTGTCTGACTCTTTAGAACTTCATATTATTTATCATCTTGCCTACATAGTTGAATGTATCATCCCCTTTTTTGCTAATTATTCAAATGCTATGGTCACAGCCATATTCTTTATATGTTTTTTCTCTTCTCACTGTGTTTAGCTATTGCTTAGACTTTACTAGCAAATGTGATATTTCCTGTTTGGGTAACCTCTTATTCTAAACATCTGTACATGGTCCTCTATTCCTCTCATTGTTCTCAACCAAGGTTTTGAAATTAAATATAAATTATTTCAAGGGTTTGTCTGTTCTGCACTAATTTATTCTTAGCTGTGGTCAGGGTTCTAGTAATTGTTATTTTACTAATTTTAAGAAATAGAGAGCTGACAAAATCTGAAAGCAATTTTTTGGTAATAATAGGTGAGCCTACAAGGGGGTTGACAAGAGTCCCTATGTGCCATATAAATGAGGGAAATAGCAGCTGTTGGTTGCCCTTTAATAGACCAATAACATTCAAATCAGGTGTTTACTGCCAGTCATATTCATGCACAAAGAAAGACTGCTGAAATGTAGGCTATGATTTGCAGAGAAATGAAGCCCCTCCATGGGCACTTTTAACTTCAATGTCATCCACGAACAGATTTCCCTCAAGGCTTAACTGATTTTGTAAATGGTGCAGTTTGGCCCTTTTGTACTGCATACAATGTGCCTTTGAAAAAAATGAGAAAAAAAATAATAAATTCTACTCCCTTTTATCCTGTATTCTGCCACTTTGCTCACCTGGGGAAACGTATTACTTGCATGATAAGAAGAATATTGAAAGAGAATCCGGATGGATTCAGTTTTTAAGCACATTTCTCCTCTCTCTTTTCAGTGCAATAGACAAGCACAGACTGAAATGTGTTAAAACTGAAGAGATTACATTTGTATTATGTAAAAATCACTTTTTGGTGATTTACTAAACAATACACAGTACTAAATCAAATGTTCACCTTTATTCATCTGGATATCATGACGTGATTAAGCTCGTAGATCCAGTCTCTAAATTTCATAACATATAATCACAGATGTAGAACAGGAGTCCAAGTTGTAATATTATCAACAGAAGCTTCAGAGCATAAGATGGAAAAAAAGTGTTCATCCATTGTCTACAACCTCTTGTCTTGGAGATAGGTGGGGGCTCATCCCTATCTCCAGTGGTCTAGGTGGGCCACACCCTGGGCAAGTAGCCAGTCCATCTACAGGGTGACACAGAGAGAACTTGCAAACATGCAGACACACTCTCATAGTTTGGAGCAAATTTGAGATAACAGTTAACCTAACAGTCATGCTTTTGGACTGTGGGAGGAAGCCAGAATACCAGGAGAGAATCCATGCATGCCTGAGGAGTACAAGCAACATCCATTCAGAAAGACCAGAGTTTGAACCCTTTTGTTTGCATGGCAACAGTAATACTAATTTTGCCACCACGTTATCCAAAATATGTCCATGTCATAAAAAAACCAAACAATTAGATCCAAGATAAATTCCCCAAGGTGTGATTTCCATTATCATGTAGCTGTACAATGCAATTATACCACAATTCTCACATCAGATCTGAAATTAGAAATACTCTGTATGTCGGACCCTGCATAATCAGAGCATTGCATCTACACATCTACACAGACTCTCACTCATAGTTGCCAGGTATGGTGTCCTAGATGAATGGTAGACCTTTCCCCTGACAGGCATGTGGTGATCTAACCAGGGTCACACAGCCAGAGCCAAAGGATTACTGGTAGTTGAAAGCTGCTTTTCCATCCCTGCTACTTTCAAACTCTGGGAAGTTATCCAGAACACAAGGACGCAGGATCAAAAGAGCAGAGGGTCCTTGCTAATTAGTTGGTGGTAATCCAGTTAATGCACCACAAACTATTGACCCACTCTGTCACATTAGTGATAGGCTGACCAAAAGCAAAAATAAAAGGATGTGGCAGTCTAAGAGATGAAAACTAGAGGGAAGTATGACAAGACTTGCAAGGACAAGATGAGAGAGGGGATATAGAGTCCCATCATGAACAGTGAATGTTCTGTGTGTGCTGTTTCTTTTTCTCTTAGAGAATGGCATGAGTAGGTGTGCACTAATGTAAACTGTGAATGCAAAGTCACAGCAACCCTTTCTCCTCACTAACAATCTTCTAGCAGACTGTTGCAAAATCCATTTCAGTGCCTCCTCTTGCAGTCTACATGTGTTCAGATAACAAAGAGATTAAGCACTATCAAATCTATCCTAAGGGAAAAGCAAACATTCAGAGTATGGATCTTAATTTGATTGTTTTATTGTTATGCTAGTGATATAGCATAGATCAGAAGTGAGAACACTTATGTGCATTGGTTCACTTATTTTCAAAATCTATTTTATCCTGTTAAGGCTTGTGGGAGTAGTGTGGGGGCTGACTGGAATATCCTTACTCTTATTCATTCAGGATATAATCAAACTGGGGATACACCTTGAAAAGATTGACAAGATATTTATTATGACAAGACTGTATTCTCACACTCAGAGAGTTGAAATAACAATTTAATGGTACATTTATGTTTTTAGTTTGTGAAGAGGCAACAATATTAAAGGAATTTAGAGGAAATGCATCCAAGTTTACTCAAGATTTGATTTAAACTGGGCAAGGCCGTGGCGCAGAAACAAAGCGCGGGACACATCTTATGTGGTGGTCACAGGTTTGAATCCTGGCCTCCTGGCATTAGTTAAATATATTCCCCCTGTCTCACAACCTTCTTTTATGTCTCCTCACTGGTAAGTAAAGGCCTGTATAACCAAAAAAATCATTTAAACCAGGAAATCTTTGACTTTCCAACTTTTCTTCTTCATTGTATGCCTACATAAATTGGCAGGAAGTCCTTCCACATTGTTATAAAATAAATGCTTTTTATGAAGAAGTCTGAATAAATGGCGTGCAATGTACTTTTAACCATGACTACCACCATTATGTTTGCAGTTAGGCTAAGAAATATTAAAAACTAACACCAAGACAATCATTTTGACAGACAGATGAAATCACCAATGTTGCTGTGAAAAAGGCTTTGAAGCAACAAAGGAATACAAAGGACCTGTGATTAGTTGAAAACTTAGAGCTGCGACACCTTTCACATATAAATGCATTGCATTGCGAGTTTGATTTTAAAAAGAACACATGGTCTATTATTTATATTTAGCGTAATTGGAACATTGTTTAAAAAAAAACAAACAAAAACTACTCGAAAGGACTTGAAATTCCAAGCTCCCGACTTGAGATTTAACTCGACTTTTGCCCTGTCTTGACTGGACGTCTTTACTTGAGACCTGACTTGGACTTGAGGACAAAGACTTGCGACTTACTTGAGACTTGCAAAACAGTGACTTGGTCCCACCTCTCCTATGTAGTTATGTCTATTGAGTAAGAATAGGTTATTATACAGAGGTTTTCATGAGAGAAGACAAGATAAGTTTTAAGTACCTCTAGTTAGAAGTGCTTTTGTTATATTGATTTGAGTAGCCTTGATGGGCCTATTTTTTTGTATTACCCCCATGATCTGCAGCTGAGCTTGGTTATTACACAACATAGCTAAGATTTATTTTATCTGAGGTTCAACATGTATGGCACCTAAGATTTATTTTAGCTGAGGTTCAGCATGTTTGGCATCTAAGATTTATTTTATCTGAGGTTCAACATATTTGGCCTGAACTTAATCCAAGGTATCACAGTAAATACTAAGTCCTGAGAGTGAACCAAAGAATGGTGGGAGCAAGAAAGGTTTGGAAGAGGTCACACTTGGATATGACAAGACACTGGCTGACAAAATGACTCTTCTCTTCCAGAGGTCAAAGTCACACAAATTTCTCAATAAGATAAAAAGAAAGTGATGACCTGGTCACATACAGTATTTCTCAAAGTTAATAAAACACCTCTGGGGTATCTGAGAGATGACTGATACAACCCCTCTAACACAGAGTTCCTGAAAATAAAACTTTGTTAAATAGAAAAAAGGGTATCCTTGATCTATAGATTTATACATTTGGAGCCATATAGGAAATAATCTGAAAATACAACAGATATCCATTTCAGTGGTAAAAACATGAATTTACTGTAAGGTAGGCCTATATAAACCTCACTCGGTGTGGTGCTAATACAAGATTATACAGTACATAAACAGGCAATTAATATTTGATTTATACTGTACTTTTTTTTTTTTAATTCCTCCCGTGGAGCTACTCATCTTCTTTAAAAAAATAACAATGTACTTTGCTGCTGCGTTACTTTTTAACACAAAGTGTTGGTGGAGGGGTTGTTGCAAATAGTTCCTGCAGACAATCCCACCATTCTGGTGACTTTTGAGCAAGAAGCAGGATGCACTCTAACCACATTGTCCATCACATAGCAACACATGGACACCCATGACAGGCAACCATTCGGAATGAAAATATACTCTTTCCAAATGGAAACGTTATGGACAAGATTTGAACTCAGTACTTTATTGCTAAGAGGCAATAGTGCAAACAACTGTTCATTCATGCAGTGCTTCTTTAGTTCCAAAGATACATTTAAATATCCATCTGTCCATTTTCCTACACCCTTGTCCGTAGTGGATCAGGAGGTGCTGGTGCCTATCTCCAGCTAACGTTCCGGGCGAGAGGCGGGGTACACCCTGGACAGTCTGTCGCAGGGCAACACAGAGACAGACAGGACAAACAACCATGCACACACACACTCACACCTAGGGAGAATTTAGAAAGACCAATCAACCTGACGGTCATGTTTTTGGACATTTAAATATTTGAACTCAATTCCCAAGAAGACACTAACTACATATTTATTTAGAAGTATTTGAAAGGAACAGAACTTCTACACCAAAATAATGATAATAAAAAAACTACTGCCAATAATAATAATAATAATAATAATTTCTGCCACCTATTTTGGACCTCGCCAAGTTTGAGTATATCTCATTAAGTAAAATATTCAAATTTTCAGGAGACAATTACATCATACACCCAGAGCGATTCTGCCTTCTTAGCACCACGTCTCTGGAATTTCAGCTATAAAGTTGTGACACATTCACATGTGGTGTTAGCTGCTTTGTTCCAGTGGAGCTTTTGCAATTAAACTTCATAATTCAGTTTATAAAGACTCATAACACAAAAATGTGAGCCAGGTCAATCTCAGCAGAGTTAACTTCTGAGTATCTTGCCAATTGCAATGATATTTCAAGTCATGTATCAGTCACGTAATACATACATCAGCAGACCTATTTATGTCTGGTTCATTTCTCACCTATCAGCCATTTCCCTCTACTAAAACAACCTCTACTCCCCGTGTCTAGCACCAGGCTTGGCAGGTCACTTCTATGGCTTAAGAAATACAAAAACATTTAAAACCCAAGACACAACTGAAATTACAAAGGTATGACAAAAATACTATGGTGTGGTGTGCAAAAGTATAATGTCACTGGTACTAAAAGTCCAAATTTTGGTCAAGCAAATTGTGGTTGCATGAAATACAGGGTTAATAATATTTTCATTTAATGAATAAAAAGAGAGCCATAATTTTACTTGGGCACATATCCTACTCTTTGCTGCCCTTGAAAGTGTGCAAAAAACTGGAGAGATTTAATTTATTTTAATCTTGTTTAGCATACCATCAAGAGTGGCATGTTTGAAAACTTTGTGTCTCACCTGGACATTTCCCTCACACTTTTTTCAGATCATTAACATGTCTGCTAAAGTCATCCTTCGGTTTCACAAAACTGAACAAGTCAGTCTTCTACTTCATATTTATTTACTGGTAACAAAATTGACAGACAACATCCTTTACTCTAAAAACGCCACAATAATTAAAATGAATAAACAAGGCAAACTACTGCACAGTTTTTGCTTCTAACAACCAGAGTTACATGACTATGTGATTTTTAAGTGGTATTACACCTTATTTTAAAAAAGGAAAATAAAAAAATATATCTTATGACTATTCTATTATTATTGTACTTTTAATATTGAAGAGGTTGGTATTTTTCTTTTAAACTGATGTTCGCAAACCTGAACTTGGGGTACTATTTTGATTTGCCATGGCATAATGGGTTATTAGTGGAAGCTTAGTGTGCATCAATCATTCAAACTGGAAATAACGATGTCATTTTTACCCTGGTTCACTCTGAATGTTGTATCTATATTCAAAAGGAATGTGTGGGTGTGTATAAAATTTTGGTTGGTAATGACAAGTTTAAGCACTACCCCTTGTGCAGTATATGCTCTATTCCCCTCTGTTCACTGCATCCATGATTTCTGAAAAAACACCACACATGTAAAGTAAAAGAATACAGGGTAGGACAAAAAAAAAAAAACAAGACAGAAGTATCAACTTAAATGTTTTCTTTAGTTCATCAACTTCTCATTGTTCTGATAGGTCTTCATCAGTTGCGCTGATGATTTGTTTTAATTTGGTCTGACAGAATGGTGGTTTCCTCTCTTGTCCATCTCTCATGCCTGGGGTATGACCAGAGTGGCAGAGCAGCAGTGAGCATTTGTCAGCACAGATTGACTTTGTTGCCCCATGAGGTGCAGATATGCTGCACCTGACAGGCCGCTGGCTGTGGGCAGTTTGCTTGCCTTGTTAAGTCTGACACTGACAAGGAGTGACTGGGTGAAAACTGACACAAAGCAAAATCCACAGCCACAGCAAATATTTGATAATGTGCTTTTTCCCAGATTAAACATAGAAGCCGATCTTGACTTTTGTGTAACACCTGATCATCAAAGTTTACTTCTCTTTATGTCTCTTCTGTGTGCGTCAATCTTTCCAACAATATTTATACAGTTATCATACAAAGTGAAATACTAATGGTATTGCTCACGAAATAGAAAAAAGAATGTTTGTAGTTTTCTTAAATAAGTAAACTTCCATAGGCCCAGTCTGATTCAAACTTTTTAACCCTGACAATATAAATGTGCAAAAATATTATACAAACTACTAGTTCACACACAGAATATGAAATAAAATATATTCTCTTGATATAGTTTTTCAGACAACCCTAAACTGAACAACCCCATTATTTTTATATCAATCATACGGTCAAAGTAAGTCTTCCTGATTTTCAGATACACTATTGAGTATGTCCCTGCTGCAACTTCAATGGAAACGGTGTACACATCATGCCTATATGGTGAACCGAAATCTTCAGTGTGGGATGAATGGTACGCACACTAACTGACACCGACTAAATGCAAATCAAACATTGGGATTAGGGAAACCAACTAAACACAGTAAACACAGGGAACATGGTCAAACACCAAGATAATCAAAATACATAAATCTAAGAATGAACAGCAACACCTAAGCATCCCACCAAAAAGAGGTTAATGTGTTTGGCTGACCGCCAAAATCCCATACAACTGAGGTGATGACAACTAATGCCAGTCGACATGGAGCCCACCCAATATCATATCTTTACTTGGATGTAAGACAACAAAGGTAATTGTGCACATACGATTTGTTTTAAAAAATTGAAAAGAGAAAAGAAAACGCAATATATTGAATGAAAAATGATCAAACTGCATGGAAACAAAAGTCTGCTGTATTACAAGCAGTCATGAACAGAAGAAATGACAGAGAAACTATATAAGCTAAGTACTATATGTTTTCTCTCTGAATTTGGGTGGTTTCAGTAAGGGTATGGGACTGTAATGAAAAGAACTTTTTTCCTAATAGAGATTAGATTTCTGTTTTATCTAGCTGCCACATCAAGGATCCTTTAGTTCCAGTCTGAATGGTGTCTCATTGAGGTCCATTATGTGGTTGATCGACCATGTTAATTTAAACTGCATGCCATCAGTTAGCTGGTGTAATTCTAACAGACTACAATAAAAATGGAGATAATCTTTGATTTTTTTTTTCTCTTAAGATTAAAAGAAAGCAACTGTGCTTTAAATTTGTAATTTGGAAATAGCTTTACATTAAAGTGTTGCAGTGATACAATTACATTTTAGAGGGTGTTTACATTTACATGATGACCTTATGTTAGACAGTTTGTTTCCATGCCCTCCAGCCACCCTCACCTCACCTACCAATTCTCCCCACCTTTTTTCCCCTTTTCCTGCATGGCAGGCTTGCTGAAAGTGGCTTTTAGTGCAATTACATGGGTTTCTACACATCAATTAGCAATCCAATTAAATCTTGATGTGATGAATGGCATTGAATAGAAGTGGATGAACTACTGATCTTGCTAATAATGATCTTGCCGATTACGTTGATCATTCACTGGCTAAGCAGACAGATGTGGCAAGGTCATCAATTAACACGCAGTTAGAGCAGTATAGGAAAGATGCAAAAGCTGACATACAATTTCAACATTCTCCATTGTTTTATAAACAATCTGTTATATTTTTGTATATGATGTAATATTAATGGCTATTTTTATATGAGGACCAGCACACTTCCATAGCTCTGATAAGTCCTAATATGTTAACCCCTCCATGACAGGTAAATGAATAATAAGCTTCCAGCAAGTCTCTGAGTTGATTAAATTAAAATTAATGTGCTTTAGTGCTTTTTTAGCATCTTAGTCCAAATATGTTCTGCAGCTCATTTGTCATTTTATACTTGGTGAAGTACTCTTCTTGTGTTTGTGCATTTAAAATGTGCAATATGTTATTTGCTTGTCACTCTCACGTGTTATTCATTGTGCACACAATTCAACATTAGCATGTTACTGCTCCAACTTATCATATTTACTAGCTAACTAACCAATAGTTAGAAAAAAATAATTCTCAAAACTTTTCCACCTTGACCAGCTATCATTTACAACCTGGAACAATACATAATTTAATATATATTTTCTGGAAGTGGGAAAGTCGAACAAAAAGGATAAAAGCATTATTATTCTCATTCATGAGCAAAAAAACTAGAGTTGTCTCAACCTTTTCCCCTTGTAACACCTTTAGAGCGGTGAGCACCTTGCTAATATTTGATGGTTCATGCATACTTGGTTATTCCGGGCCACTGGTTAATTCTACTTGGGTCAGTGACTTTAATGAATTAGGTTTAATTCCTTTTCACAATTTTGCTTTCCACTCCATCAAGATCTGATTAGATATTTTAGGATGACACTCCATACAAAGCATGGTCTTGAGAATTAAATACTTTGAACATAGGGCGACACAGTATGTTGTCAGATGCCACATTCAAACAATAGAGGATTTTAAATATAAACCATAGCAAAAATATAGCATTTCTTGTATTTCATTTGAAAACTTTAATTGCATCACCACTATGCTAAAAAGAAAAACGAAATAACTCACTTGAGATATCATCAACATCGTACCATTTCCAACAACATACCATTTTTGGGTCAGTAGCACCATATTGGTTTTGTAAGACACCTACATATTTTCCTGAAGCCTTAAATGATTTTTCATCTGACTACACAGAAGAGGAAGAGCAAAGAAATGCAAAGAATCCAGTTGTTTCTCACAAAGAATAAACTGCTGTATTTGTTTCCTTCTTGTCTTTGACACATTTATTATCCAAACAGGAAAAAAAGAGAAATACACTGTACAATATTTCTTGCATTTATCTGCTGCTCACATTCTGAGCCATGTTTTTTTCCTATCAGTTGTGTTTGTGTTTGGTATGTTTCTTTGAACAGCATTCTTTTGTTGCTGTCAGCGTGCACAACCAGTCACAAACACATACGCTGCATGTGGGCATTGGTGGAGAATTCTTTAGCACTCTAATGAGCAGGTGCAGATGACCATGAAAGAGTGACCTGGGATATCAGATCAGTGTAACTTCAAATAATTTTTTTAAAACTCTGAGACACTGAAAACAGCCAACAAGATTTAGAAATATTAATACTAGCTGATTAAAATAGAATGATGACCTACAGTATGTCACCGTGCTCTTTTAGACTACAGCACTTCATGTTTCTGTCAATCATGTCCAATGACAATTGCAAAACAACCTGCTTCCCAATAAGGCCACCATTTTGAAAGGTTGTCATATTTTTATAGTGCACATTTGTAAAAGAAACATTTCTTTTACAAAAGAAAGTTAAATGCATTTAAAGTTTCAGTCTAGTCGCATTGAAACAAGTGATAGCCACCCTTTTAAATATGCGATGAAGAATATCAAAATACTTTAAGCCTATTTGATGAGTGATGGTATTTGAAAGTCATGGCTATGGGAGGGGTGGGAGTGTGGGGGCATGAGCTCCCATATCTGATCAGTTGTTTTTTTTTTGTATATTCAATACTGATTAACAGTGTGTACACCCCTGTTAATGTGACATGAGACAATGAATTAGCATTTCTAGAGCTTTCCCTTTCCAAAATATAATCTGACTTTTATTCTGTATTATCCAAATACCAAATTAGAGTTTTAAAGAGGGAAATGTAAAAAGCCAAAAAAATCTAATTAGGTTACAAAGCATAAGCAACATTTCAACATTTACTTACTTTAGCAAACACAATCACTTGAGGTTATAAATTAGCATCTCATTATACAAAAAAAAAAAAAAAAACATGGTCAGGAGGAAGCCAAAAAAGTTCTGAAGCATTATTTATATATCATGTTGCAAATAAATAAGATGGGACACTTCACATGAATAAAAACCTCAACATTTCATAATGGTCTGGTCTAATGAAAAGTAACTCGAGGTTTTGGGCCTCAGTTGCTGAACTACTGAGCATCACCTAAAGAACATCATGTCCACAGTAAAAAAAGGTTCACAATAACTTGCAGCCATTTAAATAGGAGTAAGTAGATTTTTTGAAAGTCTCTGTGGGTACTTGAAGTACAGACTATTAGCTTGTTTGAAGTCGTTTAAATTTAAGGTCTTGTTTGCTACATAAATATTGATTTCTGCCATCATAATGTACTTTAATAAAAGTCCTGAAATTTTTCATGTGATTCCTGAGAATAACTTTCTCATAGAGGCAAATTTCATGTTTGATGCGTTTTTTTATGTGTTTCATGTTTGAATGTTTGAATTTAAAAAAGAGACTACCAGCTTTCAATAATCACCACCTAGTATTTGAGATCCTGTTGAAATATTTTGAAAAGACACTCAGTGATTAAATGTGATCCAAAGTAAGAAGTAGGCATTAATTAAAATCACATGAATTAGGTGATTGTTGTATTACATTTTCTGCTTGTGGCTCATTCTATAAAGGTCCACTCTGGATCATTTTTAAGAGTAAAAAATATAACTTCATACAAAGAGAGGCAGGAATCATCTTGGCTTGTTTTCAAGGGCAAATGCACAGAGCAGAATTCAAAAGCAGTGGGTGGATGTATGACTGCTTTTGCAGAGTGCTAGAACATTTTCAAAGGAATAAAAGACAGAAGCCAAGTGTTTGTATTGTCTACAAGGATTCATGCATCTAAATCGAACCCTGGTAAAAAAAAAAATATTTAAGAGTTGAAGGGTACGCAGAATAGTAGCTTTAACCTGCTAAAAGTTATTGGATTTCCATTCTTATAGAGTTCCTTTTATTCCTTTGACCTATAATCCTAAATTCATTCAGCTTCTAATGCGTCATGAGGTGGTAAAATAATAAATGTTGCATTACATTGTATCTTGTTTTACTTTTGTAACACCACCTGGTAACAAATCTTAAAGTTCTTTTTTTCTTATTATTTTATTGTTGGACGGTTGAAGAAGTGTCTTCCTGTAGACTTTTAGAATTATTGCAGAAGAACATCTAGTCCGTTCTTGTAGGGCATAACTATGATACATGTACAAGTTTGTAGCTATTATTATTTGAAGATTTTTTCCCCCAAATTTTTGTTGTTATATATTCTCTTTTGTCACTGGTAGGTAGTTTCTTTATTTTTTCATTATTTTATTACATAAAAATATGCACATATCAGCAACAATTTTATTACCTTTTGTGTCTCTGGAGAATCTGAGATATAACGTGCCAGTACTGCTGCTCCTATATTTTAAATCTGTGGTTTTGTCCTCGGTGTAAAGTTTAGATTTTTCTTTCTGCAGGGAAGATCGGGTCAGAAACATCTGTGTTGGTGCTCTTACAGTGAAGTATGCATGTAAGACACCCTGGTGGAATGTGTAGACCATCCACCAGGGACACTGCAGCTCCCTTTAGCATTATGTTTGAAAATGTTACTTGGCCCCAGTTGCATGCTAATACCCTTCATTTATGCTGGATCTGAACATGCATGCAGACATATAGTATTCACAATGAGAATCATTCAAAATGAAGTCAAAATTTACAGGTAAAATGCAAATAATCAAAAAAAGACTTTGTCCATCAGCCTTAGCTCCTGTAAACAATCCTATAATTTACCCATAGTTTTTGATTTGTATTACATTTCTGTCTACCTCAAATAAAGTCTACACAAACTGTTGCTGAAAGCTAGAGGCATCCATCTTCCTATGAAAAAGACACACATGTCAGGATCCTCTCCAAATCCCTTTGGCATTGGCCTTTTGTGTAAACATTAAACACATAACAAATTCTGATCAATAAGTTGTATATGGACATGTTTGAATAACTTACTTTATGAACATTTTTCTTGATTGTGATAGTGCCATATTGGTGTTTGTGTATACATACGCAACTCCAAGATTATAGGAAGATGGCTCCAAGGGATGAAGTCCTCAGTGAATGTCTTAGACAATGTAAACTGGAATAGAAGGATTTGAAGGAACCGTCATGGGATGGAAAATCTTGCTTGTCATTCATCACAGACAAATAGCAGAAGTGGTATTGCATTGGTATGCCAGTGGTAATGGCACTCCTATAGCCATAATGACTATAGTACTGCAATGAAGGGCAGCACAGAAACACTGACCATGACAAGGAACAGGCCTTGAGCACCAGTGCAATTGAGACCCAGGTCTACCACAGCACTCTGCAACTTTCAGGTCTAAACTGTACAAAGTAAGAATCTAGCATCAAACAACAAGGTGTAAGATTTTAGCAGGGAAGGAATACATGGCATGTCATTGCCAAGTGGCTGGTATAGTCTATAAAAACATCTTGTGGAATACAAGCTGGAGACCCCAAGCTCAAACTTGTCTTCCAAGGTGATGTAGAATGACCAAGCTAAGATCCTATGGGACTTCCTGATACAAACGGACAAAATGGAAATGGCCAACCAACAGGGGATTATGATAATTGAAAAGCAGTTCAGGACAACTTATGTGTTAGATGTGACCATCCCAAATGAAGGAAACATCAGGATAAAGGAACATGAGAAACTGAAGAAATACCTAGCGTTCCGGGAAGAACTAGAAAGAGTTTGGCGGCTGAAGGCAACTGTTTCATCAGAACACTCAAGGCAGTGTCCCCCAGACTGTAGAAGCGGCTTATTATTTCAGTTCTATAAACTAGTAGTTCTAGTTTGGAGTCCCAAGGGTGAGTCTGCTTTTTTACAGCTCTATCTAGTCTTTTTTATATTTGTTAATTCCTTAGAAATATGCCCATCATAATTTGAGCTTGTGTTCCCTGGAAACCACATTTAAATTGGGCTCATTTCATGCTGCTTACATGTGCAGTGAACCAATTCAACCAACCATGAGACATTTTAATAATCTTACAAAGTGAATCTTCCTCTGTGTAGGAGATTTGCATTTCATATTCAATGGTCTATTCTTCTAAATCATGTTTTAACAAAGGGCTTCTGAAAATTGAGATGCAAATTTAATATTAGTCACCAAGGTTTACATGATGGTCCTGTAGCTTAAGACAAAACATTATACTGTCATGCAAAATATATTACTGATTGTGTGAAAGTAAAATTATATATCTTATATACTGTATACATATACAGTACATATATTACTATGATCAAGATTTCTATGTTAACTGCATGAAAACACTGTTGCCATAGAAGTGGCCAGAGTTAGAAGCAGAACATTATTGTTGAAATTTTGAGTGAAGTGGATTTTAATTTTCACCTTTAAAGAGAAATCATGTTTCATACAAAAACTAAGCAAAATTACATAAGGCCTAAGAGCAGAACTACATGAAAAAAACCTCCACAAATCTGAACTTACTAAAAGACATCATATTATTCCTTAGTGACACATAGTTGTACAATGGTGTATATATATATATATATATATATATATATATATATATATATATATATATATATATATATATATGTTCAATTTTTTTGAACTGTAAACTTTGGAAACCTCTTTTTATATAATTTAGTGTTTCCTTCTGTGATCCTTAAAGTGTTGTCTTTTTTTTTTTTTTTTTTGCAAAAGATCTATGAGGCCCTCCTCCACACATTTCACATCCAGTTTTCATCAAAACCAGCATCCATGAATTCTCATACAAACCTCCTGATAAGTCATTCTCACTCATCCTTTTGCAAATGAGCAAAAGGATGAGGTTCATCAATTTGAACTTCATCATATAAAAAAAGTCATTTGAAAATTGTTAAGTCTCCAACTTATATCCGTCTATATTTGTCTATTACTGAGCTGACCATTGCCTTTTCCATTAGCTTGGAGCAAATGAGCATTTACCCATCTAAATATTCAATTAAAAAATAAGTAACAATGGAGCTAACTTTTGTAATTAGGGTCCCATTTCTGTTCTATAACACAAAATATCTGCAACATTGCTTGAGTTATAGCTGATTATGTGGCTGTTTAACTTTACTATACCAATTTGACCAATAAAATAAACTGTTTAAAAAATGTTGACTTGTGAAAGGTCTAATACCTGTCTAAACGTTGTTTTTTTACAAAAGGCACTTTTAATCTGATGAAGACTGATTACTGTACTTTATAATTATATTCTAAATTCAAATTTTGCACCTCATAAATATCTTTTCTCATTTGCTCCCTAGCACATTTTCACTTCTAATCTTAAAGAAAATTGACCAAATAATTTAGTTTGCAAATTTAAGGATTCACAATTTACAAGTATTTTGAGTTTGTTTTTATCTACAAACTTGGCACAAGTAATTAACAAATGTAAATTGTTTGTTAATGTAAATATGGCTTCACAACAAATGTCAGCAACCAGTGCATAATTTAACTCATGTAGAATATCACCACTGCAAATTAAGATTAGTTGAATATCACCTGTAGGGTACCACATGAACAAATTGGTATATGCAATGTCGAAATTTAGAGTTTACATGGACACCACATTTAAATAATTTAAGTAGCATTACCACAGACACATCACAATTTATGCACATTGTGTCAGATGTTTGTAAATCTATTTACATGCTGTCTACAATATTCAGAAAATGTTCTTAAACAATTATAAAGTATCTTGTTTTTTGGTTGTGTAAACACCAGAGATTAGATTTTGTGTAAAACACACCTTTACTTTCCATGCACTTTGTGTTTGATGAGGATATTTCTTTATATACATAAATGATTTTGAGAATTTAATTTGCTTAACAGGTTTTATAATTACTAAACACAATCATTTGTTCCTTTGCTTGTTGTTTTCTTTCTTCTAAAAGACAGCTTTGTTGTTGTTACTGCTAAATTCTGAAGGACAAATGTCAAAGTACACAGACTCCTTGATTTTGCTAATACAGGAAATATGCTGAATGACTTCAAATTTACAATAGCATAGTGCAGTGTTTGTGCTTCCCCTACATTATCACTATTGTGCCAAATATGTCAAGGTTGCAAAGTGTATGCTTACATGATACAATAGAAAGCTGACTTTGAATTACAGAAATGTTCCCTCTTTCAGCATGGAATTAGATTTATTTTCCCTTTGTTCTGAAATAACTGTCGCACAACTTCTTTAAGAGCAGTAAAACTTGTAAAATGTGAATGCAAAGGGTGAAAAAAATAATGATAAATGATCCCTGGCTTAATAGAAAAGGAAAGCAGACTTTATTTCCTATCTTCTGATCAGAGGGCATAAACAAAGTGAAATATAATATTATTCTAAAAGAGAATACAAGCTATTATTTATTATGCAAAGAAGAAATCCACCCATGCATCTTAAATAAAGGCTTATAGCCTTTTGGTGGTGGCTTCAGTTCATCTCACCAGCTTTACAGTCTTCTTTATGAGCAGAGTGGAAACAGCTGTGTCCAGTCAACTGTTTCATGTAGGGGAAGGTTCAGCACCTGTAGCACAGGTGAGGCAGAAAATACAGACTTGCACACATTCATAAACAGAATACAGGTTCCAACATCATCTACAATTTGAAATCTTACCCATTTGCAAATGAAATAGAGCCAAATATATTTTTTCACCAATTTTTGTAATGATTTAGGAAAGAGAATTATGCATGTAGATATTAATTGTTTTTTAATAAAATAAAATCATGTTCTTAAAAATATGAATAAAAGCAGAGAACCATGCACGTATGTCTTAAGTTTAATAGCATCTTTAGAACTTGGTTAAAAATGTTTAGCTCTCTTTCTGGTATTTGAAAGTCACAGTCTATTGTATGCGTATGCTTTAGAAAAGTATTGCCTTTTTTACGTACATGGAAAGAAGAGACAATTTTTAAATGCATGCAGAATTTTTGACGCATCATTTCTCAAGGGCTCCTGCTCTCCTTTACTTCCCCATCCTGTGTATTTCTGAACTACAAGTAAGTTCAAACTTTACAACTTAGCAAGAAATCTCAGTGGTCCACCATCTGAGTGGCAATCTACCAGCTCCCATCTGCTTTGGAGAATTGAGCAACTACTCCAGAATAAGATGCCTTAAAAGACATTTCAGACTCTAGCTCAAGAAGCTGTCACAATGGGCCTCTGCTGGGGACTTTTTTTCTCACTAACATGCATTTCCCCTGTCGAATTGCTATTGTAAAGACACCCAAAGAAGGAACTTGTCACATCACAAAGGGGTAGAAATGAGATAGCACAGCTCCAGCTTCTCAGTTTAGCAGAGATTTTAAATAACAATCCCCATAAGGGCTTGGCAATATGAGTTAACTTTTCCATTTACTGAGCAATGGCACCAAGTCAGTTCACCCAAGGATACTTAGTGGTATCAAGAGACACTGTACAATGGAATTCTCCTAAGGGATCTCTCACTTCATAAGATTTTCAATATTATAATCCCCTGCTATCTATATTTCCATATGGGATTCAGCAGCCATGTAGGGGCCAAGGCTCCCTGGTTACAGAGAGATAATTGATTTTGTTGAGATTTAAGAGGAGATGTAGTGACAGCAGAGAAAGAGCCCCCTTCAGTAATGCAGCTTTTAGGCTGTGAGGCTACATTATACCTGAGTCTAAAAGAATCTGATCTGTTATTCTTGTAAAGCTCTCTGAAGTGTTAGAGAGCATGAATAAGCAATGGGTTACAAGAGTTCTCTGGTCGCCAGCAGACACCGAGACAGAGATTCAGCTAAAGAAGCACAATATATGCAGTTTTGTCTTCCTCACTTTGATGGTTTAGTTCTGGGGGCTGAGACGACCTGTCTCTATGGAAATATCAATTAAAGAGACACAGTCTGTCAGTTAAATTGAAAACTAAAATAACGAGCCATTAGGAATACTGTATCAGCGTCGAATGTCAAAACAACAAGAAAGTAATCACAAACACAAAGAATAGCCTTATCAGAAGCACAAAACATATCCTCTGGGCGATAGGCTTTTAGACTGAACCATCAGAGAAACTGGGTCTCCAGCCAAATGGAGTTCATTCCCCCCTGAGTGAAAGAAAGGAAAATGCCATCCAAGATAGATGAATGACTGATGAGTCATTTCCATTTATGAGGTAGAAAATGCTCACACTGATCCGATGTCATGTCTGTCCATGATTAAAATGTGCTTGTGTGTGAGACTGTGAGAGAGCAACAAAAGAATGAAAAGAAAGAAAAGCGAGAAGTGAGAGACCAATGAAATTATTCATTTAATTTCAATGCTTGCTTTTTGTTTGTTTTCACATTTGTATTATGTTCAGTTTTATAAATTTAAATATATTGTTCCTTTTCACAAATGTAAACAAAGAAAAAAAATATGTGTGTGTATCTGTGAGAACAAGAGTGATTTAAACCTGTCCAGCAAAGCAGACCTTTTTGCTCCTCAACCTTCTAATACAAGTCTGACTATGCAGATATAAAGCATTAATTTAATGTAGACACCATGAGAAACATTTCATTATACTATAGGTTCATACTTCTTGAAAATCTGTGTAGTAAAGTTAAAACCTCCTACTTATATACACTGTCTGACATTGAGACGGACTGAATTTCTCCTGTTTAAGGTCATTTGGAATGACCTATCTACAGTATCTCTCTGCTAAATGGTCAAAATAATGAGAGAGAATCTTTTGATATTTTTCTTTGAAATCAGATGTTTACATGCATTTTCTTAGCATTTGGTAGAATCGCCATTTAAACTGTATGACATTGCAAAGATATTCAATAGGACTTAGTTCAGGGCTTTGAGATAGGAACTCCAAAACATTGGCTTTCTCATATTTAAAGCACTTTTTAAAACAAATTTACCTATTCCTTCTGCTGTGTGAAGTTGCACTTTGCTCTTTCTGATATCTTAGCTAATTTCTTTAGAATTTCTTCATGATGTTACTCAAGAACCTATTTGTATAACAGGTTCTTTAAAATGGCTCCAATTATTGAATTAATTTACAGATAATACAATCTCTCTGTAAAACTCCCATGCATTCTTATATTTAGCAATCAAAAAAACAAACAAAAAAATGTTTTAGCCCGTGTCACTTAAGATTGGCTGTTTCAGTTTATACAATTTATGTCAATATCCAATTTCAACCATAGTTGTTAAAAGTGTAAAGTTGAGTCCTCAAAAATTTGTTGGAGCAAAATCCATCCAGTTATCTAACTACATGTCATAATCGTAACTCTTCTCAAACTTTCACCAAATGTTTCCACATCTGCAGTGGCCCACAAGAGCCTGCTAATTAAATAGCTCTTTTTTTTTTGTGCCCCCACAGTGTTTTTGTAAAGTCAGTCCTCCCACTCCAGAGAGTTACCTGTTTGTGTAGGTAGGCGACTTCTCTTTGGTGTCACAGTATTGTGCAATACTTAAAGCTGGTTAATTATACACTCACCTAAAAGTTTCTCAAAGCTCAGTGTTTCTATAGCTACGGCAAAATGTCAGTGATGAACTCCCCATTTTGCATTTTGTAAATAAAATGCATTCTACAGGGAATGTAAAGATTTAATTACCAGGCAACCAGTTGCAATCTTCCCAGTCACCTGTCATGACACACTGACTTCTGTGGAAAGAGGAGTAATTAAACCTTTCAAAACAAGATCACAGTACAGCTAAAAAATAAATAAACAAATACAACCCCTCAGTTCTCCCACCAAGCAAGCACAGTGACTGGTAGCTTGCCATCAATCTTCGAGCTCAAACTGCTAAATGTGTATTGCAGAGTCCCATTTTTCAGTCCAGCTAGAGAGACATGTAACAAAACATGTGTTGTCTCCCAGATGGAGTGTGCAACCACTGCAGGGAGAGAGTGAGGACTTTGCAGAGAGAAAAATGTCTGAGGTGTTTGGTAACTGGTGAGAACATTTAGCATACTCCTTCGCAAACATATGACAATCCCACCTGTTCATTTGCCAGTCTCTCTGGCTTGTGTAACAACTTGGAGCTGACAGTGCCATCTGAGAGTTTAGCTGCTGCCTGACAGGAGATAACTTGAAACAGTTGCTTTGTCAAAACCTGCATCGCAATCTTAAAATGTTTTTAAAAAGGAACAAATCAGCAATGTTTTCTTATCACAAGTTTGCAGCTATGAAAAACGCAGCATATTCCAAAGTGAAGAGTGACTGATTTCAAGAACATGTTGAATAGGATTGCTGTGGTCTACAGATTGAAGGTGTGGGTGATGCTGTTCAGTATCTTATCACTGATGTGCAAAACACCATATAAAGTAAAAAGATAGACATATCAATTGATGTATTAGCAAAAAAGAAAAGAAAATAAAACACTTAAAAATAACACTTAAAATATTCTGTGTTGACAAAACATAGAAAAGAGAGCAAACGGAGTAAACATCCAAAACAATGAGATCAATCAAAATGGGCGTAACATAGAATATAAACACACTCACCATTCTTGATTTTCTATACAACACAAGCAAAAAAGCAGAAACATTTTTTTTTCTAATAAAGAATATTTCAGAAAATGCTTCAAGAGAAAAGTCACAGAAAGATTAAACTATTTTTCTGGAAAACACATCATTTCAGGAGAAAAACACAAGATTTTAATAAAGCAATTGCAAACAAGATGCTCTCAGAAAAATGTGAATAGAATTTGTTCTTATTTTGTTAATGAATAGTTGGTGTGCTTGCCAGTCTTTATTTAGTACATTTCTTTCATAGTTATCAGAATTTTTTTAAACTCTTTGATTATTGTTAACCATAAAGAAAGACAATACAAATTTTAGAACCTTCAAACAATTTCCAAATGACTTGATGCAACAGCAGACTTTTAATTTTCAAAACTTTACACCTAAATTTATTAACACCTAATTTATCACTCCTCATACTAATTTATATAGCTAAAAGCTGTTTTCCCAATTCAGCACAGCTTGAACACTAGCTGGAGGAAAAACATTACCCATGTGGAAGCACACAGTTTGCACATCAGTGGTTTTTGCACCAGAAATTTCAATTGATGAAAAATGGGCATTTGGTCACTTCAGATAGATGCTGAAAGACTTAAAGAAGATGAAACAAAACAAAACAAAAACAAAAGAAAGGTGAGAAAGGCTAAGTGTAAGATGCAATACATGCAACTTCTTTTGCTACTTTGTGCTTCTATGGGCTGGAAAAAGAAGAATCGGGGTGATGAGGTTTTTGTGTCCATTAAGTTTTTTGAGTTTTTTTGTCTTTATGGAGTTGAATAAACTGTGTCGAAATGCAGCCTGAGCAGATGTTGAGAAAAACCCCTCTCATCAAACTGGATGTTAGGGGTTTTAGATGAGGGACTAGTACCCCTTATGATGTAAGGAGTTTGGAGTGATTGGCTGCAACAGGTAGCCATTTGAACATGTATTCCAGTATGTGAATTGTTTACATTCTGCTTCATTCAGATGGGTAAATAAGTTCAGTATCGAGTGAGCTACTTTACATACTTTTATTGCTGTTGATTAAACAGTGACATAAAGCTTGGGCTCAATTCCAGCCAAATAGCTGCTTGTCCTCTGTTTTCTTTTGGAGTCACTTTTTGTCAACATTGCATTACGCAACATTATATAGTGCAGGGTTGAACTGGTTTGGTACTAATATTTTTAGTACAAATATGAGTACCATCACTCTCCAAATATTCACCATAAGAATTTTAATCTAATTAATTATGTTGGTCAGGAAGGAGACACGTTTTATCTCCCAAAAATGAATGTGTTTTAACGTGAAATGTGTTTATCAACACCAGAACAAAAGAAAAAGAAAAAAACTTGTGAAGATGTTGACTAAAGCTGTCAGAGTGTTATTAGCCGCAGTGAAATGATATGGGCTAAAAGGCCATTCTGCCAAAAACGAAGTCATTACTCCAAAAGCAACATAAAATGCTAGACTATAGTTTCCAAATGCACTCAGGGACAAAGACCTCTGTTCTGAAAAAGATAAAGTTGAAATGTTTGGTCGTAAAGAACGTCATCACATTTGCTCCACAAGAAAGTAGTGTGGTTCACAAAATAGATATTATAATAAGGAAAGACAATATATTGGCGTTCTAAAGCAACATTTCAAAACATCTCTAGAAAGTTGAAGCTTGAGCATAGATGGGTTTTCCAAATGGACAGTGATCAGAAGAATGCAACTAAGTTAGTTGAAAAAGTAGTTCAAGAACTATAAAGTAAGAAAAACAATTGCATGTGTCATGTCATATTATACCCTAGGCAGGGGTGGGCAATCCTGGTCCTCGAGGGCCGGTGTCCTGCAACTCTTAGACGTCTCCCTGATCCAAAACACTTGAATCCAACAGCTGAATCACCTCCCAAGTGCAGTCAAGTTCTCCAGAGTCCTGCTAATGAGCTCATTATTTAACTCAGGTGTGTTGAAGTAGAGATACATCTAAAAGTTGCAGGAGACCGGCCCTCGAGGCCTGGAGTTGCCCACCCCTGCCTAGAGAAACAGGAATAGTATCTAAAGTTTCCAAAAGCACTTTCATCAACTTAAAATGTAAAGTATATATTAATAAATGCTTCACATATGTTTATTTTAAAACAGTATGTAGGAGTTGTTACTTGATGAAATAAATATCTTAATAAAATTAATTAAAGCTTGAAATTTCTGTAAATTAAAAAAAAAATGTAAGAAAAAAAAACAGGATTTCCAAAGTGATTTCAATAAAATCAGTTTCTTCAACTGGACAGAGTAAAAGGTTCAAAGCAAATATGATGATGCAAACCTAATAACCTTGTGTGGTCCATCCCATGAGCAAAGCCACAGCTGCGGTAAACAGATCATGACATATGGTACACGACATATAAAAACTGCATACTTTAAACTACTTGCAGACATTACCAAATGCAGGTGGAAGAACATGGGCTATTTATATGTTGCCTTAAACCCAAGAGGCTCTTAAAATCCCACAATATTTCCTTTATATTCCACAACTGCACAGAATGTGCAGCCTAGTAAGCTTCCCAAGCCATATACATTACCCTTGTTAACATTTGGTAGTGAAAGGGCTACGCTGTGACAGCAGTCTTCAGAGAATTTAACAACCTTGCCATCTGGATGCAAAGAAGTAGTGTAGTTGCTGATATCGATCATCTTTTTGGACTTAAATCTCACAGATGGTTAAAAAAAGAACACCATCTGTGTGCAGGTGTTGGTGCTGAGATGCAGCATCAATAGGGGGGGGAAAGCAATAAAAGCATTCTCTCACCATAGTTAAAAATTTAGAAATGTAACATTTTCTCTATACATCCAACACAACATTGCACTTTGCTCATTATGTTTTAATTGATAGTGTACCAGGCGTGTTTATGCCATTTTCTAAAGATACATTTAGAACATGGTATATTGATAATATAAAAATCCTCATTTCCAAGTATAGTGGAGAATGTGCGCCACATAATGTATGTAGTGAAATAGTTGACAATGTGCACATAAGCATTTACCAAGAATAAAGACAATTCAAAAGGTGCTTTGTTTAATCCATAAATACATTCATCTTTAAAAAGTGATCATCTTTTCCTATCATGCTGTCTTTTAAAATAAATGCGTACTTATATTTCAAATGGAGTAAGGTGTGCTTCATCAATTTCAAAATGAAGCAGCTGATAACAGTTTTTTTCCCCCCATGTTTTAATACATGTTAAAAGATTAGAAGATACTTGTCATACTTTGAGGACGAGGAGCACAAAATCCTAAGCAATGCAATGCAGACTAGATGGCAAAGATTTGATGACGAAATATAAAGTTTTATTTTTGAGACTTAATTCATGCATCTAAAATAGATTAAAATTAATTTGGGAAAAGTGACTTATAAACATCTCTCGTACCAATAGAGTTTTCTTCCCTCTGGAAAGAATAAAACAGAAATTTAGAGCTAATTTATGTTTCTATACATCATAATGCTGCTGCCATCATGTGGCTGTTCATTGCTATTGCAATAAGGTATGTTCTGGTTGAATATTATACTTATTGATTATTAAACTACAATATTGTTACCACACTTGTTTTTTATGGGGTTTTTTGTTTGTTTGATTTTTTTTTAATTTTTTTTTTACAGAATTTGGAAACAAAAGTAGCTAGCAAACCTCACATGCAAAGTATGCCATTTACTGTAGCAGAAGGAGAAAAAAAATTATTAAAAAATAATTAATGACATAAGCAGTTTGAGTACATGTACAGTTTAAAAAAATAATATTAGTGAATGATTTAAATATTTAAAATCTTTGCTGCTCATCCTCAATGTATGAGCAATAGTGAATTTTCTATATTATATATATAGATATATAGATAGGATTCATTACACACAGTGATATTTTGAACAATTTTTCACTCATAAATTTCATAATTATGGTTTAGACTAAATTAGAAGTGCGTCAGAAAGTTAAAATTTTGTGTTGCATTGTTGTAAGCTCCAGCTGCCACACTCTAATAAGCTAAATAACTCTAAACCTGCAAATGTATTCTAATGATATGTCAGGCTGGATTATTAGGCTGCTGGAAAGATTTTTGATATAACAGATGTCCTGAAGGAAGTCCTTGATACCCTCAGAACGGTAACTATTAAAATATCATTGTCAAAGAAGATGATTGTTCACAGAAACTACATATTCATAGAAAGTTGAGTTGGACAAAAAAGTGTTGTAAAGGTTCACCAGCAATGGGGTTTAATCTCAGCCTTAAGGAGATTGCCAAGCAAAATCCACTGAGGAGCTTCACAAGAAGTAGACTAAGGCTGGATTCATCGGAATGCACAGAGAAATCCTTCATATGGGGACTACAAGATTCTTTCCTGGACTAAGGAGAAAATTAACTTTCATTACACTCAGCAGTGCCACATGATGATCGTTTCCATTTCATGCAACATTTATACTGTAAGTCATTAAAAAAGATGCCCAACCAAGTACTTTAAGATAGAATATTTTCCATAAGCCTTACATTTTTGCTTAAAATATATTTTTAATGATGGAATTTCTTGAGGGATAAAATGTTGGGTTTCATTTTTTGTTTAAACCAAATTTATAAGAAAAAAAAGGAGTTTCACTTTCTGAAATGAGTAAAGAAAACACAAAATTCAAATCTTTAGATTTAGGTTGCCTGTGTAGCCACTAGATGTCACTGTTTACTGCTAAATGAAAAGACAAACACTAGGTATGCCAACAGCTTAAAAAGCATCTCAGTAATAAATCTGAAAAATGCAAAATGAGATTTTAAATTTAGAAAATCTTTCAGGATCTTGGAAAATTTCTTTCAGTGTCCTATTTCAAATTATTTTACATGGTCCATCAAAGCCATTAGAGAACTTGTTAATTCCTTTTTAGAGAATTCAGTGGAAAAATGAGGTCCTACTTGAAAATATTTATTTTATATTTTTTTATTGATTATTTTTGAAAATGGCATAAAAGTATTATTTACGAGAGTGGAACTTAATTAGAACCAAATCTCTAATATGCATTGGCACGCTTATCCCATTTTCATCATGGCCGTCCTAAAATGATGGCCTAAGCAATTTTTTTAGGCATGTATCTGAAACAAGAATTCTCTGCGCAGTCGGTTTGCTGATAAGGAATTTTTTTAAATGTTTTTATTATTATTTATTTATTTATTTAAATTTTAATCATCATAAAGAATATAGAATCAGGCAATTCCAAATAATTGGACTGAGAGTTTTTAAAAAGTAAACTAACGAAGAATGTTGTTGCTGTCCAGCTTAAGATAAATACATTGCTCATTAAATATTTTTGGGTTTGGTCAAAATTGGTTTAAGGCATTTCTGCTCTACATTTCAATATTCCAGTAAGCCCTGAAAATGAAGTCTTTTGGTCTAAGATGTTGCCTCTAATCAAACCATTTAATACATTGCACACACTTTATGGAAGCAAAAAATGTCTGCATTCTAGTGAGATCAGAGAGAGGTCATGTTGTTTTTCTTTTTTATGTTCACCTGCTAGGATTTATACATATGTATATCAAAATTATTTTAATGTGTTTTTTGCTTCATGACTATTTCAACATTGTTCCAGTCCTTTTTTATTATTATGTTTCTAGTAATCAATATTGATTCTCCACACCAGTCATTTATATTTTAAACATTTAAAATATGCATGACCATGAAAGTGTTCAGCAAAACATCACATGACATAGTTTCTCTGTTTACATAAGGCAACCCATAAGAAGAACTGCAATGTTTTTCTTAAGTCTTAGCTCAGTGGAAAGATGTAGTATTATGCTTATTAACTTGCCTGGGCTTCAATTAATTACTCTCTTAGGTTTGTTGTAATCCATAAAACGCAACATTGGAATCTTTTCGATCTTTATATATGTATTATTTTCCATCTTCTTTGTCAATATAAATAACCAGACACTATAAAAATGTATGTCTCCCTATGTAGATATAAACTGTTCAATTTGAAATACAGTTGAAACAGGATTGTACATTCACTATCAAATGTTTGACTAGTAAAGTACAAAAAATATATATTTTTTACTTGCTTTAAATTTAGAAGTAAATAAAAAGAATGTCCTACTTTACATTTTCAAAATATTTGGTAGAATTGACTTTTAAACTGCACAAGCTGTCAAACAGTTTGTCTAATTTCACAACAAACAAAAAAAAGCTTCTATTTATGGTTTGCTGGAATTGGCCTATTGTTTCAGGCATATCTGGTATAACTTATTTTTGTAGAGTGCCTTTTAAAAACATTGCTTCTCAGCTAAGCACAAATTTTCTAGGGAACTGATATTACGGCCTAGTGTCATTATACATTTGGAAAATATATTTAGGCCAAAGCTTTAACTTCCTGGCTGATGGCTCAGAATGTTCCTTCAAGATTTTTTATTTTTTTTTTCATTACACCATTTATTTTGTAAAGTGCTTCAGATCTTGTTGCAGCAAAACACCCACAAAACTTGATGCTTCCATCACTTCTACTTCACAGTTGGGATGTTATTCTTGGCTTGCAAGCTTTCCATATTGTCTTCCAAAAGTAACTAGCTATGGCCAGCAAAAAGTTATTTTCATTTGATCAGACCACAGGCCATGGTCCAACAAAGAAGAATTTGTCACTGTGCGCATTTGCAAATATTACTCTGGCTTCTTCCTAGAAGAGTGGCCTTTCTACTCATTTCACTTTAAACATGAGATTGTGATTTTAGGTTCTGACATATTTTCATGAACATGAGAGTTCAACTCAGGTTCCAGAATGAACACTGATGAAGGGTATAATGGCTGGACCAATGCTCATCGTGTCCATAGCTTGCTGTGGAGAACTGAAGTATTTTTCCAAATATGTTGACGGATTATTCTTAATCTTCCCATCATCTCATATAAGTAAACCATGTTTGAGGCTTACCTTAAAATACATTCACAGGTTGGCTTTCAAAGAGTCCATCAGAAACTTAACATTTGGGCTTTCTCAAAGACGATCTAGTAACCAAAAATAGGTAAAGTTGTAAATTTAGAAGAAAAAATATTAAAAGAATGTCTCATTACATTGGCATTAACTAAATAGAAATAATATTTGTCTGCCTTACTGACCAAAAACAGGAATAGTTTTGCAATATCAGGCAGTGAGCAAAAATGTTAGGGATATTTTTATATTGTGTATATAGCAGGTTTCACCAATGGTTACAATAAATATTGCTTCAATGCTAAATTGCTATGTTTTGTTATTACAACCTTAATAACAAGATGATGCTCCTCATCATCTCATTATACTGACCTGACATTGTTCAGAATTTAGTTTAAGACACAGTGGAAAATGTTTCAGGGTGGCCTACATGGCACAACAGCAACAATTGAATAAAGTTCCAGTGTTGCTCTCACTGCTAGACAAAGATGAACCACAACTGTGCGTGATGTTCGCTGCTTTGATGCCACGGTTGTTTACATTACATAATGATGCCCATGCTTTTGGTTTAAAACATTTCCATTGTCTCCATTCCTTCACAGGAAGACACATCACAGATTCATTGAAGGTATGTCTGCTGTTGGAAATGTATTTCGTTATCATGGATTAAACTACAGAACATGAATTGCAAAGTTAGACATTATGTGTTTAATTCTGAAAACATCATAGAGATAACTATTGTGGATTAAATTCTGGCATGGATGTTTCTGTATCTATTTTTATGTAATTTTTTACATTTATTCATTTTTTTACACTTATGCATAGCATGTAAGCATACTGACTAAAAGGGAAATAAACAAACTCTGGTCTCAAAAGCACCATTTTGAAGACGTATGCCTTTTTTTTCATTCTTTTTTTTTTTTTGTAGTAATGATTGGACTCATAATGCGGAACAGGCATGGCAGAGAATAGATGACTGATATTTTAATGAAAAATATAATCAGGCAAGAAGTTACCAAAACAGAAAACCTATTGGGAGTGGAAGAAAGAACAAAGCAATAACCTGGTTACATGAAGGTAATGGAAGAATCCAGCAAGGAGTGAGTGTAGAGAAGGCAGTTAAATACTGGGAGCTTGATTACAAGGTAATGGATCATACTGCAGCTGTCAGGGGAGAGGAAAAGGTGGGATGAGGGAGAGAAAGAGATGCCATGGAGAAGCAAGGGGTAGTAAATAACTCAGTAGGCAAATCATAAATCTAAGACAAACAAATAACATGATCAAATCTAAACAACAACTAAGAATATCTAAAGTAAGACATACGAAACAAAGAGGGGTCTAAAAAACAGGAATAACTAAGGTCAAGTAGAAACGAGAAATGATCAAAAATACAAACTCAGGAAAACCCATGAAAACACAGAAAAAACAAAACAACCAAAGACCCCAATATCTTAAACTTAGGATTTAAAACAGTGGAAAAGAATAAAACATTAAAAAAATAAAACAGTAAAGTTTCTGCTGGAAAAAAGCTGGAGTTAGAATGGCTGAAACCAAGTCAATGTTTAAGTGTGATTTGACAGAAAACTAAAGTTTTATTCTCAATACAAAATGTGTTTAACAGTCAAAAAAAAAGGATGATTACTTTATTTGATTGAACAACTATCCATAACTACTATATTCTCAGTTATAGACTAATAAATGTGACAACTTAAATGTGACACTTAAAAATTACAGAAATGAGATTCAGATTTACAGCAACTTATAAATATCCTGAGTCACAATGTTGAAAGGGCAGTGGTCTAAAAAGTTCCGTTTTTAAATAAAATTTAAGCTAAACTAATTGATTTGTGATTGATGACAATAACATAAAAAAAAATAAAATAGTTTCAGACAATACCTGCCAGGGATTAAACCCCAGTGTCCAATATGACAGGTGGGGACACTGAACTCTCTGCTAATGAAGACCTCATCATGTTCATGTAAATGATGGATTGACATCCACCTCATAGACATATCTGATGTAAAGTAACAGCTCAAGTGTTACATTAACATTTCTGAGCATTATGTTGGCAATAAAACAAACTGCAGCACATAGAATTTGTCACCGTTGTGTTGTATGAATGATGTGCAGGTTAAAATTTTATTGAGCGCAATTATTGATTATGGCAAAAAAGCATTAACTCGAATTCAATTCCCTTTTCCAAGCATACACAGGTCATAGTTTATCAGACAGCAGTGAAGAAGAATAACTTCCTTTTAACAGGAAACAATCCCAAACTGATCCAGACATCTGTCACCATACAATTCCTCTGCAGGTTTCTTTAAGCCTTTATTTCCCCACACGAAAGAAGGAAAAGTTGAAAAGAAATTTCAAGAAAACAGCCTGCATCTCTTCAAATGCTAGTTGCGCGTGGCAGGCAAGAAGGCCAACTATTTCACCACTGCAAATTCCTTTTCAAATGTGTTGCCTCATTTATTCCACCAGCAAAGCTCCGCTGGTTAAGTGCTCAACAAGATTCCTGACTTTAGACAGTTCTAGGGTAATTGTGGTTTCTCAAAATTTCCAGACTAAAGATCAAATTAGGAGTTCTGTGTTTTCTGAAAAAGTATGCACATTCAGTGTTTTGTTGTTATAATTTGTGGAAAATGCTTTTTTATAATGTGAATAAATTAGTTTGAGTTACTTTAAGAATAAAAGAAGCCAGGTAAAATCAATTGGCATTTTAAAATTAAGGTTAATCGCCTTAAAAGGTTAATCGCTGTTGCCAGTTTAATTTTACTTGTTTTTTTATGAGGAAACTTCTCTATATACTGTATAAAATGTATACAGTTTGCAGTATGTATACTGTATGTATACAGTCAAATACTGTATATTTGATTGAATATGTCAAAGACACTTACTGAATGCATTTTCCCCCAGATTCATATCAGTGTATCAATCTAATAGACACAACTGCTTCTAGACTTGTGAAACATAAGCTCATTCAGTGCTGGTTAATATTTCCATTAAATTCTTTGACCATAAAGAAACAGAACTGTTTAATACAGCAGGGACACTCATGATGCTGCAACGTCACCTCGTTTTGTCTGTTATAATGGTTTGTAAATGGTGAGTGCTAATCTAATTGTGATTATTACATCAGTTCATTACATGTTAATGCGACTTATGCCAGCAGATAAAGAAAGTAAAATAAGAACACAACTACCAGGGAACAGATGCTAGAAAGCAAACATTTGGGTTTAGTGAGTTTATATGTAGCAAAGACAAAGACCTGTATTTTTTAGATTAAAAATTCTGCTTAGTTTGCTGCTCTTTTGTAAATTCCCAGATATTTGTATAGTCATTTTCAAGGTACTATACTTATGGTTACAAATGTCTTTCTATCAGAATTCAATGTCTTATTTTAATGTAAAAAATATATGTTAACATTTTCTTGACTTATCATAAGATAAATACTTGCTTTGTTAAAAAACAAACAAACAAAATAAACTCTTGACTGTGACTCAGGAAGTCTCAGTCATGTCTTGAACAAGACACTTCACAATGTAGATTATCACTATCAGCATGTGAATGTGTGAGTGAAGGGGTGAATGATTGAATGTAGAGTGATATAGAGTTCTCTGTTCTTTATAAATCACTGTACGAGTACAGGCCATTCACCATTTACTGGTTTTGTACCGAAGTCCAGCTTTTGTTATTTGGGAGATGAGTAACCTCATGTATTGATTCACACCACCTGGTAAGATTTTCTCTAGGTGTTCAACTGTGCTTTACTAAAACTCAAATAGTTCATTTTTTGTCAAATTAGATTTTTTGAAGCTAGATACAACTTATCACTAGCAAAGTGTACAGGAACGGTAATATTGTCAAAGTTAGCTGAATTGCTCTCAAAAAGGTGATAGTGGTTCCATCTAGAAAGCATGCATCTCTCTCCTCCCTTAATCCTTGTTTATGTTTTTGTTCCTAGCTGCCTGGTATGTATTTTGCAAGAAGGGAGTTCGACATACTTTGAAATTGGATTATCCCCAATTTACACTGGGGGTTACCCCCAATTTACACTTCTTGTGTATACAGAGGACTCTGCAGTAATTCCATACCCATTACAGTCAGAGAGTGTTTGCACTGCCTTTGTTGGATGGCATCTCTGCATTCGCCATCCAGCAAAATTAGCTCCACTTAACGTGAGTTGTCCTCTTGCTGTAATCATGTCTTGTTTCATGTGTAATGCAAATACTGTAAGTCTTTTAAATGAAAATTACAAAAATAGCAACACACAGTTACAGTAACAAGTAACTTGTAGCTCAAGTGGTGACATTAGAGTAAGGGATTACTAAGTAACGCATTTCTGATTAGTATGTTTCTTAACATACATTCTTAACAAACAGTTGTGTTTCTTAATTCCAGTCTTCTGGGACCGCTACCCTGCATATTTTATATGCAGGGTAGAGAATGTGTGTCTCTATTCTAGAACTCCTGATTCAAATGATTATGTGATCTCCTCTACATGATATGAAGTGCTGCTGAAATTACCCATTTATTTAAGCCAGGCGTGTGACAGAAGGGGAACACCTAAAACATGCTGGCCTACAGGGAAAGCACTTTTTCCCAGCAAATACTGGGAAATACTGCAAAAACAATTAACTTTAATTAAAGTCAAGTAAAATTGAAAATAACTGGGGTGGGTTTTGGTGTGTGAAACTGTCCTAAAGAATACTGTAGCTTGCACTATTATTTTATGCTAGAGGGAAATTGACAGTTTGTATACTGGCTGCATCAAGTATATCAAGTCAGGCCAAGATCTCCTTTTCAATAAAACTAGATTGGTGATGACTGTCTTAATGAAGGCAGAATAAAAGCAAACAGAGTTGGATCTGAAAATTATGAGTAAATAAACTGTTTTCCCACTACGTTAATTATCTCTTGCCTTGATTCCAGTTTTAGACAAGTTCACACTGTGCAAGAGCAAGTTCAGAAATACAATTAGGTGGATTATGCACCTTTTCACCCTTTTATGAGCTCCTGTGATCTGGCAAAAAGTGGCTATTGATTTGCATCCAGAATTTCTCACAAGATATTATAGCTTAAACCTCAAGCTGTAAAATGAACAGGAATGTTGACTTTTATAGCAATGCAGTATATTATAGGCGGGTTTTAGGGCAGCACTCCAGAGGAAGCCACCCCACAATTAACATCCAAAGTCAGTTTTGGTTCTGAGCTTAGCTCCCTTAGGCTATGTCATGCACTGGTGCAAAAACTGCCTTAGCTTGCACTATCTGGATGCAGGTTAGGGCGCTTTGTAGAGCAGGGGTTTGCAACTCTAGTCCTCGAAGCCTGCAGCATTTAGATGTGTCCCAGGTCTAAACCACCTGAATCCAATGGCAGAATTATCTCCTCAGTATGCAGTCAAGTTCTCCAGAGGTCTGCTAAATCCTGCTAAGTCAGGTGTGTTGAAGCAGAGACACATCTAAAAGTTGTACAACAGCCTTCAAGGTTTGGAGCTGTAGACCCCTGCTGTAGAGTGTGCTTTCAATGGTTCCTCCTCATCACAATTCATATGAATGGGGAATTCATGTTGATTGATGGCAACATGAATACATTTTGAAACCGAGCTGAAAAAACTAGAAACTTTCTTCAGACTTCAGGATTCATCTAACATACTAATTTAAGGGTATGTTTTTTTGTTGTTGTTTTTCGCCAGCTATGTGCATATTCCACAGGATGTGCAGTCAGAATAGTGTCTGAAAGCCATTCTTGTGGTAACCATTGCATCTAGAGCAGGGGTGGGCAATCCTGGTCCTCGAGGGCCAGTGTCCTGCAACTCTTAGATGTCTCCCTGGTCCAACACACCTGAATCCAACAGCTGAATTACCTCCTAAGTTCAGTCAAGTTCTCCAGAGTCCTGCTAATGACCTTCATTATTTGACTCAGGTGTGTTGAAGTAGAGACACATCTAAAAGTTGCAGGAGACCGGCCCTCCAGGCTTGGAGTTGCCCACCCCTGATCTAGAGTGTCACAATAAATTCCGAAATCAGTGCCTACCCGGTATGGGCATGGTTAGGCTAACATATTTCCAGTATGCTTGCTCTTTTATGATGACCATGCCACACAGATGTGCACAGGCCACACATGGATAAACTACAGGTATGCTGCCACCACGATACTAAACCACTATGATCGTATCCTCTCACATTTTGTGTTCAAAACTGTGCTCTTGATGCACTCGATGCAACCTATCCATGCTCTGTCTGATTTTTAATCTTGTGATGTGTATCTAGCCCAGTGCAAAGTTTGCAAAATTGGCATAGTGCACATACAGTAGGTGGTAACACAGGGCTCCAACTGGTGAATTGGGTCTCAAAACACTTATGTAGCAGTCCAGTTCCTTTTCTCCTTATGCCAATTAAGAGGTTTTTGATGTAGTCTGTTCTTCGGGGGGGCTTGACATGGATAGTGTGACATTTGTAGCCAATGTCTAGTATTTGTGTGTGTTAGCTCTTCTGGAATAGATTTTGCTTGAAAATCCTCTCAAGGTTGTAATTCTCCCTGTAGTGGGTGCACCTTTTTGTGCAATGCTTTTTCTTTCCACTCAATTTTCTATGCTTAGATCCAGAACTCTGTGAACAACTAGTATCTTCAACAATGACCTTTTGCGGCTTACCCTCCTTATGAAGGGTGTTGATCATTGTCTTCTGAACATCTGAAACATTTGTTTCCTGAGCTTGAGTTAATGGGTTAATTGGGGTGTGACCTCGCAAGTTTCCAATAAATACCTTTGTCATAATCTAAGATGAAATTATGTAATTTTTCAAATGGGCTCCTTTTATGAAAACACTAACAGTGTTTATTATTAAAAAGTATTTAATAAAAGTCATGCAAGAAATACCATGGATAAAAAATTTAGTTTACAAAGGATATGCAGACCACAACCATCAATATCTGTTCAAGTTTTCATCATTATTTTATAGGGTTGGGATAAAGTTGTATTTGAGGGTTGCACTGCCATGCCTGTACTCACATAGTTCAGCAACAATGTATAGTAGTCATATTCTCTAGTTGTTCAGGCTGACACATTGATACCTTCAGCTTTATAATTATGCGACACGCCGGATTTATCCTCATCTGTGATTAAGGAAATTCATTACAGAAATTATATGACAAATCTGCAGAAATTTTCTTTTCTCAGGAATTTCATCTGAACTATTGTGATTTGGTTTAGGTTTTGTCATCATGCAACTGAAAATACCATGTAGACATTTACCCACCCACATTTTCAGCCAATCCAAACTTTTGAAATCTACACACATCATCATGCACGCAGTTTATCTGTGCCTCTACCCTGCAGCATGTCAGATATCATACAGCAGGTGATAGGGTTAAACCTGCAGTTTCTGCTCCAGCTCCGCCCCTCTCTTCTCATTCCTCCGTGCCTGCAGGGAAATCGGGTGGCTCGGGGCCGATTCATGTCGTTCCAGAGATTAACACCAGCAATTTGACCTGTCAGCGTGCTCATGAATCACCTGGATAAGGCATCATAACTCCTGCAGATTTATTAGAAACACATAGGCCAAATTTTCCTACTAAAGTAAACGGAGGAACGCCTGAGGTTTTAAGGATGTAGGTAGAGAATGTGTGGAGAAAAAAGGGAGATTAGCAAACGGGATGCTAAGATGGAACTGATTTAAAGCCAAACTTGTGTTAAGTTTATACCTGTATCCAAGCAAACCTAAAATCTCTGATTTGCTGTTTTACTATTGAAGATAATTGTGTGCTTACATATCTCACTAGATGCCATTATGATGTCATTTTCATACATCATTAAAACCTAAATCTGCTGAATAAGATTTTGAGTTTAAGGAATTGTTCATCATTTGGGCAATATGTATCAATTCATTTAATTATTTGTACTCCTTGATACATGTTTTAAAACTACACTCTTCAAAGCTTCTCAGATAATTGCTCAAGATTTTTGTTCCATTTGAATTAGTTATCAGTAAATTTTAGTTCCAACTTTACTTCCTAAGCAACATTGACAGTGGCTTATAAATTTTTATTTTCATTTTTTTATATTTGTCCTAATTGTAGCAAATTGTGTTTTTGAAAAACAAGATACATAATTTTAGACTGAAAAAAGTTACATGTGATTGACAGAGAAGTGGCACAAATGTGCAGCTGAAAAAAAAGAAAAAAGAGACAATATCACACATCAAACAGCAGCCGAAAACATCACATAGATGGACATAAAGCGGCTGTCTTGTGTAGATGTTGGAGTGACAGAGTTTAACTATCAGAACCAGTCTGAGCAGTTCCTGGTTCCAGAAGAATCTTTTGTCAAGAGTGAGGTGTTAATTATTCAGATTCTTTACTGTCTCTCAACAAAATGAGCTTTGAAAGTCCTTGCACAGTTGATTTAAAAATTTAACCTTTGACACACTAAGCCAGTTACTGCCAGTAATAATGATTCATATAAAATGCTAATGTTGTTGACGTGAGCTCAGATGTGTTTGGACTTTGTGGATGGGGTTCTTGTTATTTAGACTATAAAGTATGAGTATTTTATGGTAACATCCTGTGGTAACATCCTTTAATAAACACGATTTAAAATATCCTTTGGTTATAGGATTATGATTTAATTTTGTTTTCTAATATAGTTCAATAAAATTAGAAATCTTCTTGCACTTTTCAGTCCTGCTTTTTACATTATTCTGCCTAACTCCTGTTTGTGCACAGGTCTACTCCAAAACAATTTTTTTAAAAGGTGTTTTTGGCTCCAGTGGCCTTTATTTGAAAGTGCTATGACAGGAAAGTAGGGCAATGGCAGAGAGGGAAGACATGTGGCAAAGGTCACAAGGCCGAGAATTGAACCTGCGACAGCTGTGTCGAGTACCAAGGCCTGCCTATGTAGGCCGTGCTCAGCCCCTGTGCCACCACAGCACCTCCAAAAATGTACAAGTACATGACTACTTTGAAGTTTCATAGATGTTCAAAGGTAAAAAGCAATTGAGTCTACCTAAGCTGTATCTCACCCTCAAGCCTTTGGTTCTCCAGTCTTCTGCAGAAAGTCCTTCAGTTGTTTGAGCAAGATTTCTTGCAGTCAGAAAATTGGAGCATTGAAGTGAGAAATAATACACTAGACTAGGCTCTGAATATTTCCTGTTAAAGGTACATACTGTTCAAATGAGGAACCGAATAGTTATTTAGACTAACTCCTGCAAAGTTACATATCTGTCTACTTTATTTGAGCAATATGTGTGTTGTTAACTTTGGCACAAAAGGTTTTCCCACAATTTCCTCTTACTTTTGGACCTATAAATCGCTCTGCCACACACCAAATAACAGAGTGCAAAAAGAGGGAGTAGAAGTAAGTAAAGTATCGTAAATAAAACAGTGTTACAAAGAACCCAATAAGCTTGAGGCAGGTACTTCATAAGGCTGCAAAATCACACGTCTTTTTTATGAATGTTGCGACTTTTAATGGGCTGGCAATGAGGCCGTTGGCTGCAGTTTCAGGAGTGACATAAGTTCAACACAGAAAGCAAAGAAGAGGGCTTTAGAATCAGAGCTGACACTGCCTCTACAATGAAGAAAAGCAGCATGATATAATCAAATCTATGTTAATGAGCAGCAAATTAACAGTCTTGATTTTGGGCCAGAGCAGTTGAAGAAGTCTATGGCTACCCTGATAATTATGTGGAATAAATACAATGTTTAAGTTTTTGTTATTATTATTATTATTATTGTTACTTCAAAACGAAACCCAAGTAAAATAAATTTTTAGATAACATAAATTAATTTAGCAATGATTTTCTCCTTTTTTACTCATACATCAAACATCAGAGAAAAGAAACATAATGCATATGATTACTGAAATGTCACTCTGTCAACCCAGAGTGACATTTCAAAGATGGCCTCCAGTGACCTTTCAGTCAATTCATCAGTGTCAAAGTCGTGAAGAGCTCTTCCAAGAACATGAAAGAAAATGGAGGCTTACTAATCCTGCTAACATGTTACTGCAACATCATATATTTGTAAAAAGAAAAAAAAAAAATTGCTTTCCCACTAGCCATGAGAATGAATCTCTTAAATTGGAATTTCTGTTTTTATTTTTTAAGCTCCACGTTAAATGGTTAAGAGGTAAGCAACAGAATATCAAGTAATGTATGGAATGACAATTACCAAAACGAAGTTAGCAACACCTTAATAAACAAGTTATAATTTGACAACAAATCACTTGACAAGTACAGTCAGAAAGTATAAATAACTTAAAATCTTAAGAAATAACTAAATAAGGACTAAGATGAAAAAGTATATCTAAACTTTAGATAACATGTTCTGTACAAATGGATAGCAAACTGTTATAAACATGTGCATTATCATTATAGTTTGTAGTTTGGCAATAATGTTATTAGCCCATCATGAAGGTTGTGATTTGTAAGTGAAAACGTAACTCAAATAATTACGTTTTCAAATAGTCCCACCTGCTCTGTTGGTCCTCTGTGAAAGCAGTGCAGCAGTATAATTGCTTGTCTACCTACAGGGCTGCCACACCTATTCAAAAAGAAAAAAAAAAAATATCTGGAGACTGAGTTAAGTTAGTTCAGCTCTTTCTGAAATTTTGGAGTAACTTTATTGTTTCACATAAAACTGCCTAGTAGTAAAAGATTGTATAATTTTTTTGTAGTATTGATACTGGGTGTGTTTTTACATCTAATCTGCGCTGAGCAGCACACCTCTTAGGACATTTAAGTTATACAGTGGTCATATGATTACTCATCATTTTGGAATTAATTAGTGATATGGGATCAGATCTTTGGAAATGTGCCAATGTTGAGCAAGAGGCTTTCAACTGTCAGTTTCAAAACAGCTGTATTTAATCCCCTGAGGGAAATTTTGAGCTTTTAATAAAAGGTAGGTGTTTTTGCTAGGTCAAACTTAATTATTGTCATGAAAAAGACAGTAAAGGTTGCAGTGAATAGTGAATACTTGGTTAACTGGGATGCTGTGTGGACTGTTTACAGACTGACATGAACAGGTTTGTCACCTTGTTAAATGAATCTGCCCACTCATAAGGTAATGTACAAAACATTCAATAAAGAAAATGCTTGTGTACTATGTTGCTGCTGTGGTGTCCACAAATAATAAGGGGCCTTTTGCTGCAAAGCCCTTTTATCCCCAGAGTGTGACGATCTGTGTCTTTGAGTATTTCTGCTTTTGAATTTGCTTTCAATAGAATTACTTTTTTGTGCACAAAAAATAAAAACTACAAAGAAAATAAACCATTTTATATTATTTGAGAATCCCTATCAAGATTCTCAAATCCCTATCAAGATTTGCAAGAATGTTAGCACTATACCAGTTTAATCACTATCACCTCTTCTACCTTTATTTTTGAATCTTTGTTCTCTACTCCACCCCTTTGGTCATAATTTTACACCTGAAAGAAATACATGACATACTGTACAAATCAATTTTTTTTGCAACAGTAAATGCAGCTTTTACTAGATCAGCTTTTACACTTTGTGTTTCCATAACTTTAATAGCAACAATTTACTCTTTTTTTGATTGTTTGTCATTTCTTTCACATTTTCTTGTCCATTCACATCAAACTTTACAACATATGGTAAGAGTATTATTAGCCCCACTCTATCTCAGCGGTTTACAAACTAAATGTAAGTGTCCACTTCCAGCTTCCTCAAAGTCTAAAACTTTAATTTCAAATGGAACATGTACAAACAAACATTTAAATAAAATTTTTTTGGTTTTGTGAGATGAAACATGAAAAATGGAACAGATTTATTTCATCCTGGAGCTCCAAACTTACTTCATAAAGTTTATCTGGAAGACCTGTGAACATGAAACTATTTGCTGTGACCTAGCCTGCACTGAATTTCAAACATGTTAAATGTGAACTGGCATAGAGTTTCTGCCATGTCTTACAATAAAAAAAATATTAAAAAGTAACCTATTAAAGAGAAGCTTAATAAACAAGTTTCTGAGTATTTAGTCAAATAAATGTCCACTGCCCTCTGTTTTAACATGTTGGTGATTTTAAAGTTGTTGTTATCTCTCTGTCTCCGTACTAAAGAATGTGAGTAACTCTGCTCAGTCCTGTGTTAGTTAATTACCGAGTCAGTCATAGATACCAGCAGTAGGCCTTTGGGGTGTAAATCATTTTCTTTGTTTCTCCTGACTCTTTGTCCTTCTCAGGTTTTTGCTTTTCACCAGTTGAGCTTTTTTTCAGAGAAACACAAATGGGTTAGCATACCAGTGTACTCTATTAATAGCTCTTAGAGTAATCTGCTGACTGTAATTAAAGCAGGTACGTTCAAATCACAATTATTTTAACTACAAGCAGAGACTGATTCAGTTAAGGGAGAACTGTTTCTTCATTGTCTGTTCAAGTGAAGAAAGGACATGGAAAATTGAAATACCTAAAAGCAATTTTCAATGTTCTTTAACATAGTCTGTGGTAAGCCTAGGGACTTAATTAAAATATATTGGGGAAAAAAATGCATTCTTTCATTAGACATGCAGTGATTTGAAAATAACTTTCTTACCTTGTTGCCTACTGTGACTAGCAAATAGAATAGAATAGAACTTGATAACGTTATACAAAGTGACATAAAATATTCCAACTTCACATGGTGACTGCATGACTTTGTAGTGGTTCATTTAATGCTACACTTTTGAAAGTGGACAAAGTAGTCCGAACAAAGTCATGAAGTCACAACAGCTTTATTTGGGGCTCGTCACAAGAATCTGCTCAATAGGGGCAGCAACTAAGTATGACTAAGCTTCACAAATCTTAACAAGCAAATCTTAACTTGCCATTTCAAGTATAAATATCTAAAATCAGAATTTCAAAACAGAATAAGCAAAACTGTAAGTCTGTCGTTTCACAGTGTTTAGAGAAAACCAAGGTTGCAGAAAATGGAGGTTCTACCAGGTATTATCTATTCTGAAAAAACAAACAAACAAAAAACATGGTTGCTTTCCTTCCTCTTGACAATTATTTTTGGTTTATCACACAGAATCAAATTAAAGTTGAAGTTTGTGACTTGTAATATGATAAAGTATGAAAAGGTTCACAGTCATAAAGCACAGTTTTGTAAGATGCCATGTTGTGCAACATTTCTACACAAACAGGTAATATCATAAAATGTACTCCTGCCAGAGGTAGAAAACTGGTAACAGCCATTCACACGTGTAAAATATAAAAGATTGTTCTTACTAGTCACACATAGCTTTACAAATATGCATACTTATTTTTAATGTGCTCATGAGCAATGCCACTGTTTAATTTGTAAAACAAAATTATACTTTAATGTCTTGGCCTTCTCAGTGATTCTTACCCAGTTCCACACTTTTTTTTTTTTGCCCAAGGCACATGCTTTCAATCATTAAAGGGATAAAACAGCTGAAGTTGATGGGATTTAGGATTCACACAGAGATCAAACTTGTGGTACGTATCTCATGATTATACTGAATGTAGTAAATCTGTCAGTCAGAAGCACCCTATAGATTGTCACCCAACGACTTACAGCCCAGCTGTACTTATAATTTATTCATGTTTAGTTGCTTTTCCACATTTCCTGTTTTATTAATTTTTGTCCCTTATTTTATTGTGATGTAACATAATTGTTATGCAATTATGAAATCTTACTGACAGAATCCAACAAATTTATTTTCCTTTTTCAAAAGAAATCTTAATATATTTCTGCTTGTCATTTAGTGGTAATTTAAGCTCTGTTTGGAGGAATTTTGGTCTTTGTTATCCCTGACTTCAGGGCTTTTTCTCTTTTGTGATCACTGTCATGTTGTTTATGATAAACATAGCTGAGAGGTCTATCTGGATGAATGCATACGTTTGACAGTGCAGATTTTGATGTCTTTCAAGAAGAGAGAAGAAAGAAGCGGAAAACAAAAAAATAGGTTTGTTTTCCTCTTTGTGGTTTATATTTGTATCCTGCTCTGTTTTTTCTTTCTCTTTCTTATTGAAACACAATGTGAAACCCCACCTCCTTCCTGCTTCATGACCAGTTTTGGACACATATTCTGGAACTGCCTCAGAAGAAAACCTTTAAATAAATCATCCCAAACTCTGCATAGGACACTATTGTTTTCTTGCACAAGTGCAGTCTTTCTTGCATTGTGCTTTCTTTAATTTTCAAATGATGTATCTAAATTTCAAAGCAATTCTTACCAGATGAGCACTCTGCACGAAGACAAAGTGGCTGATTTCAATTGCAGTCTGTCATTTCTTGTTTAGCTTGGCTTTCTTGTTGGAACAGGTTGGGGGTATATGCAAAATAAAAGTTTGCATAATATAAAAGACAGCTTTTTTTGCAACACAAACACCAACCCAAGATTCTAAAAGTTTGCATACAACGATGGCTATTCATATTTTGCTCAAAATGAATTTCACAGCTGTTGGCCACTCAGGTAGAAATGTGTTCGATGTTCCTTTTCGATCCTTACAGTTGGCCTGAGTTTTCTTCAAGTGGCTGACTGACAGTTGAACCTCTAAATGACAAGGGAAAAAAAAAACCAAAAGTGAGAATATAAAATAAAATAGTGAATGCTAATTTGTTACATGATGAAATGTCAAAAAGATTCCTAAATCAAGAACTATTTCTTAAAAAACAATTGGCTGGTAAATTATTGTCAAGGCGACGATCAAACACAAAAGTGTGATGCAGGATTCTATTTGTTATTTTGTTGACTGATAATTACATAAAGCACAACATTTTTCTAAATAGGTGAACAACAACATTTTAACATTCAACACCTGTGCTTTTTTTTTAATTTCCGACTTAAACTTTAGAGTTGGAGGGAATATTGATTGCGCGACTTGCGGTAAAACATTTGACAAAAATAGTTGTCATTCCTCCAGTGTTACAGAGAGCTTAGTGTAGGTTTGCATTTTTGTTTTCCTTTGGCATTGCACAAGTCTTTACCCTGCCTATTGTATTACAGACCTCCCCCACCAACCACCTACTATACACTTGCTTTTGTAGGTGCGTCAAAATATCGGAGGCCTGAAAGGTAATTAAAGGAGATGGTGATCTTTCTGACCTTACCACACCCAACACTTAGCCAGACATGTTCTCTGCATATAGCAGCCCTTCCCAAACTTGTATACATGACAATGGTAAGGGAAAGAAAGAAAGAAAAGAAAAAAGAAAGAAAGAAACACAGTTTCTTGTAAATAATGGATGTTCACAAATCTATGAATATATTGAAATTCATGACAACTACCACCACTGGAGGGCTCTAGTTCTCTCCAGTTTCTTAGCTTTAGGGCACCACAGCAGAACTTCTTTCAATATATATATATATATATTTGTTTCTAATAGGAATAAATAAATACATGCATATTGTTAGTGTTACAGTATTTTTCACAAACCAATGACTACTCACTAATGTTGCCTGTCACTGTATGTTTTTTAGTGTACTACAGCTAAGTGCATTAGTTACATACACTGTATACGTACTTTCAGAATTTACAGAACCTACTTTTGTTTACTAAAAGTTTGATCAAAAATATACTGCGTGCATGGTGGATGTTTTCTTTATTTCTTTAAAGTAATCTAAATAGTGTACTACATGTATAATAATAAAAACTGAAGTGTTAAGTATGGCTTTGACAATTGCTCTGAGCCACTTCCAAGCATTCTTGCAGAGTGTGTTAATTGATGAAATCTTCTAATGAATGGGCCAAAAGCATGCCCTTGGGTCTGTTTTAATAACCTCTGCCACAGGAACAAACTGAAGCATTCTTGGATTTGTATACGGGATATCAAAGGGATCTGATGTGACTGACACACAGATCCAGTTATCTTTGAGAAATGCAATCCGTGTCTCAAGTATCGGTTTTCATGTGATAGGCAGTTCATTTAAATCTGATTTGCCGCTGCTGAAGCAAATGGTGCTGGGCAGGAAATCCCTTGGAAAAGATATTAATTGAAATTACAACTGGTTATTTTCTGCTTTTATTTTCTAGGTTTCCTTTATCAAATAGTCACACAGTTATAGTATGTGACTATATTATTTTTTAACTGTTTGGTGTGTCATTGCACAGTTCAGCTAAAATATATGCAGGTATTTTCAATAATATTTACTGGTGTAAATCTTCAACTACATTTAGCACAAGATAAACAGTACATTTCCCCAGCTTTAGAAGATCAAGACACACTAAAATTTACTAACCTCTACAACATATTAATAATGCATTCAAAATCATATCCACTAACGACTCTTACACCAAAGTGAGATTCTGGCATACTGCCAGGCAGTTCATATTGTTTCTTTACTCCCTCAGGCTCTCTTCAGCATGAAAGCATGTTGAAAACATCCCCTCTTTGAAATTCACGTTTTCGGGAACTGGGACCAGAACTGAAATTTATTTCACCAGTTCTCATTAAAAACCAAGAAAAACTAAGACCAGGTTGTATTTCTGGTTTTCTGTCTATGTTCTAACCCTCTCTCCCACCACAATGTCTGCCACCATGACAGGAGACAAAAACAATCAACGAGCAATGAGCATGTTCTTGTTTTATTTGTTCTCCAGTTAAATAAATCTATATATATTTTTAACTAAATAAAAATAGTAATAGCTACTGCAGTGTACGCAGAGCATTACAAGAACAAAGAACGGATCTCAGTGAGGCTTCAGTCCTATAGGACATAGAAAAGATCCGTCCAGAAGAATGGGATCATTCGTGAATGTTATATCACTATATAGCAGACCAGTGACGTGAGCTGCTGAAGCACTGACTTAATCATAATCAGATTTACAAATATAGACCCCCTGCATATTATCGTTTACATAAGGAAATTTTGCGCATGCGGACAACGCAGGCAAAGGGAAAAACCGTTAAAGTACAACTCAAAACCACTTCTTTCTCGCTCTCTGTATCAGCACAGCTACGCATAGATTCGTTGCCATAGCACCTGACAACACCCCTAAAAAAAAACCGCAGAAATATTTCCAACAAAAAGAGCAGAACATTCAGTAGTTTGGTTTTAGGCTTAATGTTTATTTTGAGATTATTAATAAGTGATTGCTGTGGTAAGAGGAGAAAACCATAAATATATGCTGCACTTGACTTTACTGGATGACTAGCTCGCCGTTACTGTCTCTTACTCTATGGAGTCACAATGTCTGGGATCATGAGCGCCCCCTACCATGAGGCAAGAAACCTGCCTGCCTCACCTCAAATCTGTTCTCTGTCGTTTATGATCGCTCCTCAGCACACGAAACACATTACACACACAGTTGGTGACAAAAAACACTGTACATTAGGTACAAATGTATATGTATACATATATACATAAGCTAAATTATGGAAAATCAGTTCATATATTAAATGTTGTTTAGCCATTTTATTGGCGATGTACAGACAGGAGGAACATGCTCCCATATAATGGCAGCCAGTGCAGTTAGCGAGAGTTTGTGCAGTCCAAGGTGAGGCTCAGCTGGCTGGGAAAATGCAAAAATTCAGTGATTTTGAAGAAAAAATAAACAGAATTGGTTAAGCTAAATGAAAAATAGGTACTTTATAGTACAAACCACAGGGTGAAAATAGCAATATAAATTATTTTATTATTATACATTATTTTTCAAATAATACCTCCCCTGACCACATGTCACTGCAGCAGACTTTGGTCACAGCGTTGTCCCATATATATGACACCTCAGTCAACACCTCCGCACAATAATTCAGCGCATGAGTGACAACTTTTTTTTCATCGCAGATGCAACATATGAGTCTCTGTACAGCTAGCTTTGCTAACATCACGTACCTTACCTTTCTTTAACCTTCCTTTCCAAGTGACGCTCAAAGTTTGACGAAGCGCTGCTGATTTTACATGTCGCCATATTTGATGATTTATGTAGCGGAATTCTATTACTGACAAGAGTTTTTCCCGCTCAGAGAAAAACACTGCGCATGTCTCGGAGTGCAGCGTGCGAGTGAAAGGGGGAGGCGATGGGTGACAACAGACACACATAATTAGTAAGCCGCTTTATTGCTTGGATTTTACAGCGCCACGTTAAGTCCCTGAACTTCACATTCTAAGGGGGGGGGGAAGGAAGCGCAATGCGACATGGATGTAACGAGCAACGCGACGGTTTCGTAGAAATGTAGTGAAGTAGAAAGTCGAAAGTATCCATTATTAAATCTACTTAAGTAAAGTACAGATACACGAAAATTGTACTTAAGTACAGTAAAGAAGTACTTGTACTTCGTTACCTCCCACCACTGGTATTTATCTTTATTTTTATCCAAAGCAGCATGTCACACAATTAATTCTAGAAGTCGTCAATTTGTATGGCTACGAGCCAGCTAAGATAACCCTTCCAACTGTGATGAAAAAAGAAAAAACAAAACAAAAAAAACAAACAAACATGAATTTCACATGTAATGATTCATCCTTTCATGCCACTACTATAGGTGTAGTGACACATGTATAGGTGTATAGGCCACTGCAGGTGTGTAGTGGCTACTACACCTTTATGGGTGTAGTGCACTCTTTCCTAAATGGAATCAAAATGGTGTTGAACCATCTGAAATATATGGAAAAATGTTCCACAAACTTTGAAAGTTTGCACATGTGTTTTACATATTTTTCCACATTTAAAAGATGCTTTTACTAAGTCCAACATTTTGCTATAATAATTTTTACCTGTGTTTTAAATTATTATCACATTTGGGATCTGTGAGAATGTAAACTCCACATGATCACATGTTTGCACATGAGCCTAATTTGAAAATGCTCAAACTTAATTAAAAAAGGGACACTGTTTTTAGATGTTAAAATCAATAACCAAACAATGTTATGTTTCCCTTGCAAACCACATTAGTAATTTAGACTTGAGTGGCATTTCAGTCTTGCAGATGTGTTCGATATTTAGAAATTACCGTAACTTTGTGATCCTCACATCAAAGTAATGTTTTACATTGCATTGCTGTGAAAAAATTAAATGCTAAAATTAAATCAAAGAATATTTGTCTTCTCAGTTGTGTACTTGTCAGGGTTCATAGATGTATTTCTCTTCTACGATGTAGGTCCATATAACACAGTTGACCCCCCGCAAACCTCCGGCTAAGTATCTGCTCGCCTTTGCATGAGAACACAGCAGCTTTTCCACCCTTATTAAAGACACTGCCAGAGTGACTCAGAGCCAAGAGTCCTCTATGTGACTACACCCAGCCTCTTTCCCCTGAAAACTCATCTTCTTTCTATCAAGAAACATCTAAAAGAGGTTAAAATGTACTATCAGCTGGTCTGCCCAGTCAGGTTCACTTAGCAGGGACATGGGGATCTGTCCCTCTTAGTGTTCCACATAGATTCCAGGAACACCTGAGGCAGTGGGGAGGAATTCTTAATGTCACAAATGAATATGTAAATACCACTGCGTGTCATAACACATGCATTAGTCATACTCTGATCTAAGAACAGCCAGGATGCCAAACTGCTATCGCTGCACAAGTAATGCCTGAAGAATCCAAGCTTCACTGTGAAAGGGTGAGATTTGGAAACTTTCAGCCAGAACCATATCATTATACTTTTCACAGACATTACCGCCACATAGGTTCTATCACAGAATGAGAGATAAGAAAATATGACTGTAAGGGAAAAGACAGAACACATTTTAAATACTTCCTCATTTGTCAGTACTATCAGCCTAATTAAAACTGTATTTCCATTGGAAACTTTGATCCAACTTCTAATCAACATCAAAGTAGTTCTTCCTTTGGTGCTTTCCCTCTGGTTTAACCTTCAAGTGGAAAGTGAGCAGTTGTAACACATCTTGTGTAATTTCCTGGAAATTTTAAATGTCCAAAATTACACACGATTTTCAGTTCTGAGCTTTATGTCCTTTGGACACATTAGAACGTAGGTGAACATAGAATTATTAACTCCTAGATGGAATGATTTTTGGGTAGAACAACTAATGTGCATTGATGTGATTGACTTTTATCACAAATTAAATTCTCTAAAAATGTTAATTATTTTCCTGGAGTGCTACCAATTAGCTTCACTGGCAGGAAGTCATTTGTATTTAAGACTTTTTTTTTCATTTTACATGTTAATAAAATACCATAAGTTATTAAATTCCTTGACAACCAGTGGCGTTTAATGATATGGGCAACATGGGCAGCCGCCCAGGGAGGCATCTTGTCGGGTGGAATGAGAGTCCTCTCCCACCTCCCCACAGTGGCCCCTCCAACAGCACTGGTCTCCTTAACACAAACTTTTGAGTGAAACTGTAGTCTATGTACACAATCGTGGCCAATGAAGTCATTATGCTTCTGATCATTATGCCCGTTTTACCGTTCTCTTAAAGAAGAGATAGATGTTTTTTTTTCATGCAGTAAATTATGACCTACAATTACATTTGGTCATGCATATAAATGTGTGTGTGTATTTCTAATGAAACATGCTGCATTGCATACCTTTATAACTCCTTCATTAAATCACTTCTCTAAATTTCTGATGTAATGCTGTAGGGGCAAAGGTTGCACTCAGTCCAGGGTTTCATCCCCAAACCAATGGCCAGAAATTGTAAAGTATGTTTCAAAGGAAAATTAAATGGAGAGGTTCTACAACAGAGGAATCAGACATAGTGTTTATAGTGTCAGAGCCTTACGCACCATTACTGCACAAATAGATGGAGCTGTACAAAACTAAGGACACACACATGAACTCAGAAACATACACATTCTCACAAGTGGATGGAAATAATTAGTGGAGAACAAAGCTGAAAAAATGTGAGTGGGTAAAAAATGTTGAAAACACAAGCGTGGTAAATGACCTCATAAACACCCAGACCCATCTCTTTTCTTTTCTTTCCATCTCCCTCAGTCACTGTTTTACAAAGATTTCAGTTTGTTTTTCCCTCTGGTTTTGTTGTAAGATGTAAATGAAGAACATCAAAAGACTCTTTCTCTCTCTCTCGTAAAGCCCACCCCTCTCTCTTTCACCCACTGTCAGTCCTCCTTGGCTGCTTACTTTCTTCATCTGGTCCTCATATGGGCTTCATTCCCCCCTACTGCAATCCAGCCCAAAACTATTTCCTCTTTCAATTTCCAGGGGAAGTTGTTAAATGGTTTCTGAACCAAACAAGTTTTTTTTTCTCTCTCTCTCTCTCTCTTCTCACTTTTCTCAATTCTCTGCTATTTTTCAAACTTTTGCACTGTTTAGACAGCACTTATAAGATGTCAACCAAAAAAATCTTAAAAACTATAAACACGTACTTGAGTGAAATAATAGCTAATATAATTAAACTTTCTATTAAGAAACAGATCTATCCAGAGGAGAACATTTGAAAGGGATGTTAACATGTAAATAGAATCATTACCGGAGTGAAAACATAGCTGTTAAGTAGCTTGACTGTCCTGTGGTAAACTGGTAGACTGTCTCACACACATGCATCCACACAGGCATTTTGTCCTGAGAATGCAGTCAGGCGAGAAGGAGAGCTATAGCTACAGGGCCAGAAAAGCATGCTCATCTGAAGGACAAACGCTAACCAGGCAGACTTTCCTCATCTCCCCGTCTCTTTCCCTCCTACCCCTCTCCGAGCCTACTCCATGCCCTCTAACCTCGCTACCAGTACAGAGAACAGAGAAAGAAGAAGATCTATAAATCCGACCCCCCCAACACCACCTCCCCTCTTCTCTCCACTCCCCCTATTTGTCGTTAGCAGCGGTGAGGCAAGGCTGGAGGTGGTTGGTAGCAGGTCTTCAGAGTAAGCTGTGATGACAGGTGTCACTGAGTTTCATGGGCGGACCTGTGACGAGTGTCCTGCTCACTTACAATCCTCAGTTTGGCGCTTTTCACAAGTTACAAACTGATGAGTGCCAAAAGAGGGTAGCAGTATGCATCTGCCCAGCTTGTGTTCTCTTAAAGCTGGTATATGGTTTTTGCTAAAGCATAAGAATACAAAAAACTGTGATTTAAAGCATCTGAAGAGCTACATCTCTCCACAGGAAAACTTAAGTCAAGGGTATTCATGTGCACAGATGGACAGAAACACACACACACGCCTACACACGCACATACTCTCCCTCAAGCCTGGCACCACACACACGCCGGCTGCCAAGCCAGTTTAGTGTAGTCTGGAAGAGCTGCTCTGTCTCAGGGCAGGGACAATGCAAACAGTGCCTGTAGCTCCTTCATGAAGTGGGTAAAGTAGATTTGCCACAGGACTAGAAAGAAGAAACTCACAGACATGTCTGTCTTGTTTAACATGATCTGCAAAAAAGCCTTTGTCGGGTGGAGAGAGGTTGTTCACACTCCATAAAGTCTGCTCCAATGACAAATGATGACCAAACAGCTTTAATTAGGGTTGCTTGGTTTCTACATGCACATGGTCTGGTGTTGGATTCTCATAATGGCATACAGTCATTTCTGTGATCCAAATTAATTGTAAGAAAACATCATTGGCTTGTTTCTGCCACTTTTTAAGTGTCAGACACTGCTTGTTATGTCAGTTTGTGTTGTTGTCATGTGAGATCACAGGGTTTTCATGCTTTTTTCACACTTAGCATGTGATGAGGACAGGGAAGTGCTGGAGGAAGGCTGACAAATTCAGGAACAACAATCATCTTATTCCCAAATTAATCATGAAGATCATGACTTACAACTAATAATGGTGTTGTTTGATATGATATGATATTATAAACATTATAATATCATATAGTATCATGAGCCTCAAAAGTATGCAAGCAGTTTTCCAGTTCTGATTTTCAGTAAAAAAACAAAACAAAACAAAAAAACATGCAGTTTCAGCTGCTAGGGACAATCCTCTTGTCCCAGTCAGCTCCCCTAGTTATGTGATCATAGCATGAAAAATCAGACAGCATGGCACAGGAGGAGATGACTATTCATCAGATCATGACAAGTGCTTCATTTCCTATTACACTAGGACACCCATTGTGCATGCACATACTGACGAAGACTCTCCTTTGTGTTTGGAGAAGAGGGTTGCCCTACCTTCTTTTATCCCAGAGCCTCAGTTTCAAAAGGGTTAATGAGCGCAAACTTGGAACGACTATTTTCTGACAGGATGGCTGCCACTCAACCTCTGAGTAACGCATGCTAAAGCTGGCATATCCACTGGAGGCCCGTCCTGCAGTCAGTCAGCATACACACTACTCCTTACTAACTCTTTTCCCTCTGAGCTGCCTGTCCCTGCTGTGGCAAACAAACGGTCAAAGCCCACTTCCACCTTTTCACACTGTGGCGTGCTCAAAGGGAAGCTGGCAGGGGATGCAAAAAGCGCTGTGTTTGTTTAAACATGCCTTTAAAAACTAAGGGGGGGGGGGGCTGTTAAAAGGGAAGGCAAGAAGGGCTCTGCTACAGATAATGGAATATGTGCAATGGAGCTGCTAAGTAGGGGCTGCTTCAAGTATTACTGTAACTGCTTAAAGCAATTAAAAATTACATCAAAGATTTTTAAGAGCCCTAATGCCTTTCATTGTGCATCATGATGAAGCAGAATGAAATACCGATAATTTGTCAATACTTCTACTTTAATGACATTCTTTTTTTGTTGTTGTTTATGTGATCTTGATATGTTGTGGCCAATATCTTTAAATATCAAATGAATTTGTGGTTTGAGTGACACATTATGGGATCATTTATTTATTCATAATCAATAAATGTGCAGTTTTGTCAGTACCCTTGTTGACTTCAGAATTACACCAAGTCTGTAATGGCATTTTACATCTTAATTTGTGTCATTTCCTTGTATAACTGACTGTGAGTTAATACAGCCAGTGACATTTTCACAATTCACTGAATACAGTTCATTCACATCTGTCTAAAATGGCGAGCAAGTACAACTTATTTACTATTTTTTAGTTAATTTTGCAAAATATCTTTTTTATTCTTCAGAATCTTTTAATTTTACATCTATAATATATCTTGCCTGTACTGTTAAAAAAAAGTCAGAATCTCATCATTCATTTGAACAGATTCAATGGAGATATTCATTAAGATTACTTTCTTTTGTTTTTACTGTACTGGTGGAGCGTATGAGAGTAAGCATGTGTTAAGTTATTTTGCATGTCTAATAAGACAGTTTTTTCATGGTTGATTTTGTGCAGAACTGCAGAAAGACACAGCCCTGATCTGTTTGTCACGCCTGGATTCTGTCACAGACTTGTCATCGTATCTATCTGGCTGTTTCAGTGCCGGATAGAACCCAACCAAATTAGGTTAATTTGCAAGAATAATGAGTGTGTTTATAATGTACTAATTAGACTCTAAACAAGAACCTTCAGAATCTTATGTCCTAAATTATTTAATCTTTACTTGGACTTTAATGCATATGTGACATTTAAATATAATTTAGAACGTATTTAGTTTTTCCTATCAGAAACATTAGTTATGACTTTTAATAACAAAAACAAAAGTTTAGGCAATTATTACCTAATTTATTTAGCACACATTTGTCATCTGTGTTAACCATCTCCCTACAACGAGACACTCAAGTAGGCTATTTGCATTTATGCAGATTAAACTAATCTGTTGATCTCCATGTCTGTCTAATGAAGAAGGCGTCATGGTGTGTAGACACGAATGTCTGTGTGCATGAAGAGGATGGGTTAATTAGGGAAACTGCGCTTGGGCTTCCCTAAAAGGTCACACGTTGCCAAGGGCTTGAATACATTCGCCATTCTTGACATGCCACGAAGTGACAAGTGCAATAACAGGATTCGCCCCTCCACCCCCATTTATTTATTTTTTTTTTTCTGCAAAAAGACGACATGATGGAAGGAGGTTTATTGCTTCAATGGCTTAATGTTCTATACTTTCTTTGTTCTAATTGTCCTCATTATTACATAGCCCATGGAGAGTTACTGCATTACTTCAATTCATTTAGGCCATTTGCTTTTGGAAAAATCCCCCTTATTGAACCAGTGCAGCAATAACCTGCTTAGGACTTCATGTACCTTAAAAAACAACATGCCTGCCTGCATGGCCTGTGAGGTGAGCATACTTAAATGTTGTCCCAGTCATGACAAGTGTTGAAAACAAGACATACTTTATACAAAGAACACTGGTTCTGTCACAAGACTCTGAGTTGGCTGTAAAAAATGTTTCCTTGCTTCGTATTCTCTTTAGTCACTGAGGCTGTCTTCTGTGAGGGTTCCTACTTCTTCATCTCAACAAATGCAGCGTACCTGATAAGGTACATGAGTGAAATGTATTAAACCCATGTGGTTTCATTGAGACAGCATGTAGCAATGAAACATAACCTCATGCTAGCCTTACAGAATATGATAATAAATTTTTAAAAAGGTGCTACTTAGGGGTGTAGTGATAAAACAAGGCCAGGTTTTAGTGAAAGCAACTTTCACTAAAAGTCTTTACGATACTTTACAATAAAAGATGGAATTTTTAAAAATGCCTTTAAATAAAAAAATCACTAACCATGGTTTAAACTAAATGTAATAAGTGTATAATATATGGATCTAAGTTTGACCAGTCCATATAATGTGGTTTTGTGCTGTAGGGGGACTACCTAAGGTAGGTAAGTTTTTTTTTTCCATTTTGTGTTTTCATCAATGGAACTAAGTTTTTATTAATTAATTTAAAACAAGCTCTGTTTTTCTCAGAGTTGAGGCACAATACAAAGTCACTTTGGACATACCAGCATGCACGCACACACTCACAGCAAAGGGGGATATAAAAGTGTCAGATTAACCTAGTGTGCAGATTTTTGGATTATGGAGTGAAGCTGGAGTAAGGCTACAGAATCTGAACGTGCAAGAGAGAATATGCAAACTACAAACAGAAAAGTCCAATCCAAGGGAAATTTTGCAAGAAGCCAGCATCACTTACAATTGTTCAGCTTAAAACCTCAACCTATCACTTTCCCTTTGAAAAACAATATTTACAATCACACAACAAAAAACCTGAATTGTTATAGGGCTAGCCACAAAACCATATTTTTTAGGAACAAATTAATCCAATGTGCCCTAGATGAAAAGTTGTCCATAACAAGACATAAGTCTTATAACAATGTAAACTTGCATCAGCATTTTTAATTCACATTAATGTTGCAAAAGTTGTAATGCTGATACATTTGAATAGTAGAGAGATAAATGTTGTCATAAACATTTATACCCTCCCCCTTTCTTTCTGCTGTGCTGCAGGTGGTTCACCTCAACGGAGTCTAGTGTCAATGCTCAGGCTTGTTAGCATGACATCCAATGATGGCAGATAAATGTATTTCCGTAAGTTGTTTCTTTGCTATTAGCACATTTAGTTTTGTGTACACAGGGTTAATTGACAGCACTAAGACAGTCCCCCTGGCTCTGACTGACTGGGAGCTGTGCATTTCTTCAAATGGCATTGGTAGCACTGGCAGGCAGTGGTGGAGCTTTATCTTTTCACAGATTACTTGTCTGATATTACTGTCACAACATGTGAAACTTTTAATAAACATTTAATAAAGATAGTTGTGCCAAAGTTACATTCTGCAGCTTTAAATGTCACAAATAAGCTACAGCAAGAATCTGTGAAGGAGCATCCATTATTTCACAGCACTGTAAATGAACTTAGTGTTGATGTGAACTCACATTTCTATCAATCAGCTCCTGTACAAATAAGTCAGGACTTTTTAGGGAAGCTTCTAAGTGTGTTTGAAGAGTTGTTGGTCTATCTCTGGTTCTATCTCAAACATTCAAGGGTTTAGACGCTAACAACTGGCTGGTATTAACAGATTTCATACCACCTATTGTGGTGGACCATGAACTGGAATGGGCCAAATCCCAGTCTGGGACAACTTAACCAAACCATGGTATCTCACTTTGTTTGAATAATATAAAAAGAGAAGTTTTTTGCTGACATTTGAAATGACACAAAACAAACAAGCACAGTGTACGTTAGGCAACTGCTCCAAAAGACAAACATGCAGAACTGAATAAATGGATTACATGTTCCACTTGACAAAGTAGCTTTCTGCACCTCTGGGATTTTGCAGTTTGCCAAGTGTTGACTGCCACGCCCCGTTACGTGAATAGATTTGAAGGAGATGTAGGAGGAGGGTGCTGACTGATATTCAAAGTTTTCAAATAGAAACAATAATGTTTTCAGATTTGAAATATATTTTGTTATGTTGATTTTTATTATATAGAAGGAAATAATGTTAAAGAATGTCTTTTTTGTCTTTTATCTTACAGCAAAAGGGTCACAGGCATAAAGATTAAGAGTTTTTAAACTTTTCAGAATTCAGTTACATTTTCTGCTGTAATTAAAGTGAAAGAGGAATGGAACATTTGGACCGCACAGTAATGCTCTAATCCTGGATTTCTTTTTCGGATTATTATAAATAAATACTTCCTAAAAGCAGCGGTAGGACTTGTTGAGGTGGTAGCTATCAGTTACGCGCTGGCAGACCCTTTCTGTATGATACAAGCAGGGCGCGCTGCAGCATGCTTCTGTTACACATATAATATTTTGAAAACTGTGGGAATTAGACACAGTATCTGCAGTTATGCAGCCTATTGCTTTTCACTCATTTTGTAGTTTGAGAGAGTTAAACTTCAACATTGAGTGTCAAATTTTTATCTATACAAAACTGTAAAAGAAAATAACCAGGGAATAAAGTGTTATTCTTGTCAGAAACAATGGACAAACTAAAATGCATAATTCTTTTACAAAAACCAATTAATTCAAGTTAATCAGCATTTTTTCTGAAAAAAAAAAATCACACATGCCCAGACATACTCTATGTCTACTGGGTGATGCCCCCCTTTTCCCAGTCTCTTTGAAGTTTTGGACCTTGCAGTAAATTCTCCAGCTCTTTTATGCTTGTTCCCATTTTGATTAGTGGGGTTAACAAGCCGCTCCAGTTCAGACTAATGAGACTGTACCGTGGAAAGGGGTCATCAGAGAAGGGGTGTGGATAAGAAAGGATGAGTCAGTCTCCTTCCTGTTGCATTAAATTGGATGGAAGGGAAATGTTGTTTGTATCTAAATGAACAAATAAACACGGTGCAATAAAAACATCCAACATGCTAAATTAAAAATGGACAAGCCTTCTCTGAACTGAGGATAATGTTGAAATAAGATTGTTTTGTGTCGAGACAAACTCAAGGTGCATTCATTACAACATAGAGGGCCTTCTGTAGCCAATCCTGCTGTGGACAGATGGGAAGAGAGAGAAGTGGGGTCTCATTAAGACAGGATGTACCAGGATGCAGTAAAACGGCTACTTTCCTTCACTCTCATTCACTTTTTTTTCTTCCCCGTATTTACACACTCACTAGGAGATCACAACCAGATGGACAGGAGATATTGCTAAAGGAACTGAAAAATGTATCTTTAAATATTTTCATTTATTAATTACTTATGCTATTGTCTGTGTTTATTGCACTGATCTGTTACATTTTGTTTAATTTCCTTATTCTAAAAAAAGTAATTGAAGGATTTTTGAAATGGCCTGTGGAATATGATACTATTCATACAAAACCAGACATTTAAAGATATTTTTACATTCAGGCAGTAATTTTTGTATGTAAAAATAAAACAAGCAAAAAAAAAAAAAAAGATAAGTGAATGTTCAATACGTTGAAATCTATGTAATTAAATATTCCAAATTAACATATTAAAGTCCTGGCCCTAACCAGAAATAGTCAATTTAATTATTGATAGCGTTACATGCAGATAGTCTGCAGTTCATGGATACAGTATGTTGCCATCACTGTCACCATGCTCCACCCATAACTCCAATACAATGATGATATCACAAAAGAGTACTGCAATTTATCAGTGCCATTCTTGGTGAGCTGAACAAGATCCTACATACTTAAAACCATTAAGTATTCTCTGAGCAGAATGTGGATGAGTAGGTGATGAACACCTAGTTTCATATGAATCAAAAATGATTTATAACCCACTTATAAAAGTATGAATGTGTGTGTGAATGCGTGAATGTCTGAATGTAGTGCAAAGGGGTTCAGGGTCCTCTGGACTTGATAAAGTCAGACCAGTTACCTATTTACAAAAGAAACTTCATATTTTATAACAACATGGAATTTAGTTTTGAAATTCCATAAGTTTTCCAGTAAGTACTTCATATTTTTTTATATTCCAAAATTTGTTGAATGATTTGTAAATCTATTTTTTCTGTATTGCAGGTTTAGTTATTACTTATTTTCAGTTGTGCAATTATGCTGAGAGAAACATCTGTAGCTTTAACTGACCTATTTTTTATGGCTAGCCAGTGAATCCAGCATACAGTGTTTAGACAGCACTTTTTCCAGTTAATTTAGATTTGGTCTAGACAGCTCTTGAATTGACTTTTTTACCCCAGCCACTCCTGCTCACAGCAAAAGCTCAGCTGGTTGAATAAAAGTACAATGAAACTCCTCTTATACCATGGTTGGTATTTAAAAAATAATTTGAAAAAAAAAAAAAACCATACATTGGGAATTTTGAGATTAATTACACAGATTGTAACTATTATTTGCTATGTTGTATCAACATGTAATAGTTACTTTCTGTTCCATTATTTATCCTTATTGAATATGAGTACATATAGAAGGCCAGAGAAACAGTTGAAAAATGCAGAAAAGGACCCACACATGCATGAAAAGACTGAAACATAGGCCTATGTACTGAAGCCATCAGTCTTTGTAAACAATTATCCTGCTCAGTAGATGCAAAGTTGACAACCTCAAATTGCTTTAAGGTATAAAAAAAACATATAACAGAATAAGTATATTTAGGATAAGACATAAACAAACCAGCTTTAAAAGTGCTGATAGTACCATAAGATGTGCATTGGCCTGGACATAATGTTTGAAAACTGCATAATAGAGCTTCATAACTTAACCCTGGGGCTCCTGTTAAGTACATAAGTGTTTTGTGGGGGTTGATACGCACCAGAGACTTTGTCTGTCATCGAGGTCCTACAAAGGTTAAATGTCTTGACCAAGAGGTCAGACAATCATTTAATGAACATATCTCATACCATCCTTTGTGTGTTAGCATAGCGATCTGCTTTGATGGCTGGCCAAGTGAGCAGACCAATGAGGAAATGATAAGAAGGGGAAAGGGGGATGGGAAGGCTGTCTTGTCTTGTCTTCAGCATCATCTTCCCTCCCCTGCTGTGTCTGTGGTCATCTGCTGTGTTGTCCTAATCGGGCCACTCAGCACTGACACACAGCATACTGCACTGCAGTATTGCATGGCTCTCAGTCTCAAAGTATTGCTGCTTCTGTCAGTCTTTTGCAAAAGGTTTGGGGAAAATAAGAAAAAAAAAAAAAACGGGAAAAAATATCAACCTTTAAAACCTGAAAGAAATGTGTCACAGTGTGGCTGTATCTTTTACTTTGCAATTTAAATTCTTGCTTCGTTATTTTTTTATTCTTTATCCTATAATTCTACCCATATATATTTTTCCAAATCACAGACAGTTAAAAGTTATAATTACTTGTTAGAGGGATATTTATTTTAAGTATTACCTTCAGATATAATGTCAAGCCTGTTATGTGGAGTGATGTAATAAACATTGATCTCTGTAAGGAAAATAATTATATGCTTGAGTGTGGAGGGTGAGTCTTTTAATTTGTATTATAGAGCTCCATCTATAATTTAATTAGGCAGCACCTAAAGGAAAATAAAGAAAGTGAGGGGAGGGGTTAGCAGCACAGAAACAGTGGACATCAGGATCATAATGATAATTCAATTAAAAGGTTACTCACCTACTGATTCACTTCGGGGTAGTGGATGGATGCTGCTGCTCGTGATGTATCTCCCAGCTAGTCTAAGCTTTCACAACACTGCCCAACTGCAGCTAGCATTTCTCTCAATGTGTGTATGTGAGTGTAATGACAACAAAGGGACCCCCAAACATCTCCCAAGGCTCCACTACTAATTGGTTAATTAATCCTCACAGAGCTCGTCTGTGTAGCCAAGGGCTTTTAGTGTAGAAGAGGAGGGAAAGAGGTAAGGACAGAAGGCTGGAGGGATATGTGAGTGTGGGGGGACAGAGCGTGTTTGACAATGATATCAAGAGAATAGAAATGATCCCTCAAAGTAACACATGTCTCCCATTATGTTGTAACCACTTTGTTCTTAAGAAGACATTCCAGGTTTATTTTCATTTTTTGAAACAATTTATGATCATTATTTTATATTTGAATGGTGGGGTATTGAGTAGTATTTTTTGCTTGGAAAGTTTTTCCCCCTTCTTCAGTTTCTGCTTAGGCCTTCTTCTGTCTCAATTCTGTCCTACTCTGTCTCTTTTGTCTGCTTTGCTGAGATGGGTTACAGTGGGCCAGAGGGAAGGGCAGTCAAGTATAGTGTTTGTCTTAGTGATACTCACTAAAAGAGACAAGAATGTAATTTGCCCTTAGCTGCACCACAACACATACATCATTCTTGCATAATTTGTTGATTACACAGGGTTAAATTAAGAGTTTGAAATATTTCAGTGTGTTTCCACACGATATGATTTGGTTATTTTACTTTAAGATGATTTCTGCAAAAAAGTGGGATTATTTGAGTTTTAGAAAAGTTAGTGAAGAAGGAGGAGGATATAAGAGTGCTTTATATCACCTTACTTGGTTACTTTTAGTTTCTCCATAAAAGCAATAAGCAATAGTAGGCAGAAAAACAAACCTTTCCAGACAATGTGAAAGCAAAGGCATCCTGCTGGATTTTTTCCCATTGAAACCAGACCTTTGGGAAACCCCTCGTTCAGAGTCTTACTGATATCAGATCATTTCAATTGGAAAAATGTTCCCTGATTTCAAAACATTGATTGAATGATACTTGTAACTCCAGGCTCCCATGTGGCAACAGAGCATGGATTCAGCCTCCAGATCAACATCAAAACTCTCATGAGAGTCATCTGTCCGAGGCAAAAGTCTGAAACCTCATGACAATAACCTTTGCAGCACTTGACAAATTTAATTGAGCACAATTTAGAGGTGCACAATTTAGTTCAATGTGGATCAAGAGGAAGTTGTGAGATTGAAGCAGGTGAATCGTTCATAATTTAAGTTCTATTATTTCATTTTATTGTTTATGGGGCCACAGTCAGTGATTTTTGTCTGCGGAGAAAAGGTTACATGTATTCATCTGCTTGATGTGTGATGGCACAATGTTGATTATCCGGCTACTAGTTTAGACTGAATACTAATTAAACTGAATGAAATTAGATGCAGTTGATTATTTTAAAATTGGACGAGTAAAAATATATTGTGACTTGATTTTTTTTCAGACCAAATGGCAGGCAAAGAAAAAGTCTACTGCTACCTCTGATTTAAATGTAAATATTTAAGTCAGATGTTTATAATTGAATAATAACTTCTGTATGAACTAATTTGAAGTTTTCCATAATGTTTAATATCAATTTTAATCATCAATAGAAAAGGCCAAAAAAAATGTATTACTTATTATTGAAGATTAATACAGTCATCAAAAGTCTTCTTTTCTGGAACAACAGCAATGTCATATTTCAAATGGATTCCACAAATATAAATTCACATGAGTTGACAATCATTTTCACTTTCTCCACCCTTACTATTCCAGAGATTTATTTGTGCATGTACTCTAACAGTTCTGAGATTTTATGACTCAGGAAAGTGTTCATGGATTCTCATTTTTCATTTTGGTCAGGGACTGGCTGTCAGAACAAGGAAAATAGTCATGTTTTGGAAAGCATTAACTTTTGAGCCCTTACTAGAGAGCAATGCTCCTGCCAACCATATCTCCAAGGATTGCAAGTAGTATTACTGATGCTTTGTGAGTAAGTGTGCGAAAGTCTATTGCTCTAAAACAACATGCTGCTGTTTACTACTCAAAATATCAAAAATGACTTCATATTCACTGGCACAATAGGACCAAATTACATGGCCCACACACAGATACTGAACCAGTGTATGTTTAAATTTAGCAGGGAGTTACTGCCATAAGCAAAGTTTGTCTTTCACACATGAACAGACTTCATGTGAAATCTTCTGCAGTGAAAGACAGTGAAATCTTCTGCTTGGGAAGAGGTTCAGTGATTACAGTTAAAAGATTTTGATGACTGAAAGAGAATACACACACATTTAATCCCCTTCACGCAGCTGGTAAAACAACCAACAGGTATGGATTCAGCTGCTTTGTAAACACTGACTTTCTAAGAGTCTGCGTAAAAGTGCAGAAGTGTCCTAGTAAAGATCTAATGTGCATTTTCTCCACAAAAGTTTGTAACTGCTGTTTAAGCAGGCAGGATTACATCATATACAGCTTGACTATATTTAGCTTCAAAGCCTGTTGCACAATATGTTTGTATAAAAGTGAGTGAGAAACTTGAGACTGAACTTAATCCAAAACCACCAAATTGCCCATCAAAAAAGCAAAACTATTGTTTGGATCCCTCACAAAAACCTTCTTCGCCCTTCTAGGTTGTGAATGTGACACAATAATCAGACTGCCGATCTTGGAGTTCTCATCACTGACACGCTGCCACACCATAAATCAACCATCAACCACCAGCCGCAACACTGTTTTTAATTCTATGCTCTGTGTACGGGGATTCAGTTACATGGAAAAACTTTTTGTAATTTCAAGTTTTGTTTATTTATCCATCTTTAAATCAGGGGGAAAAATACAAACAAAAACTCCTGAAAAACTGTTTACTTTATTCTGTTTTTTACTATTAAAAGTAAGATTTACTTGCAGTTATGATGTTTAACTCGTACCATCAGCTGAACCTTACTAATGGACAAAAATGAGAGGCTACAATAAGTATTAGTAATGAATTTATTAATTTCTAAATGTCTGACAGTGGTTAAACAAGATTCCCAGATCAGGTGTCTTCACTTTTTATACCACACAAGAGGTTTGACTCTGGTTTGTGCACCATTGGTTGTCTGAAACCACAACTCAAGCTTATTAAACTAAGAAGGATTTCTATGACAGAAAATGGTTTCTATAGCTTTAATTTCTGCCCTTAAAACTCTGTTGTTGCTTCTTTGTCATAAAATGTGTCAGCAGTAACAAATTATCTTGAGGACTGTCTGAGGTGGTACGCAGCAGCCTTTTTCTTTTGCATATTATGTCAGGTGAATTTACTGACCAGTCAAACATAGTGATGCTATCATCATTAAAGCAAGTAGTTGTGCTTTATGCGCATGTTCCAGGTCCTGCAGGGAAATGGAATCACAATCTCCATAAAGCTTGTGGAAAGTTTGAGGAGTTTGAAGGTTTTCTGGTAGATGGCTGTGCTGATTTTGGACTTGAAAAAACATTGCCTTGTTCTATCTCAGGTAATGACAAGTGCAACTTTAAGTAGACTGTGTGTGACACTGCATGGTATCAAACAAACCCAAAATGATTTCACACTGACAGCCAGACAAATAGTTTGTGCATGTGTAATTTACCAATTAAACGATGGATACACAGTGAGGCCCACATTTCATTTAATCCTGGCATGTTTGTTTTACAGATGCGTTTTCCCATGATTGTCTCTTTCTCAAAATGCTAACTAGCTAAGATTAGGATGTGAATAGACCATTTCTAATTCTCCTGCTTTGTGAGACACCAGAGCATCATATTTTTTCAATTTACCACCAGTAGACACTATGGTTGCCATTTGAATCATCTTGTCAAATTGTCTACTTTATATTAGGGTTTTAAACAGCGTTTTCATGTGTGTTGTTATTGACAAAATTAATGTTGGTGTCCCACGTATGGCATTATGTGTCTTTGTCGCCTTGTTTCTTCAGACATCAAAGAACAAGGCGAGGAGTGTCAGAAGTTATTTGGCCGCGATGGAGCCACACGGCACGCTGCCATTCACTTCAAATCAGCCCGCACACTGAGAGATCCAGCTCAGCCTGCAGGGCACCTGCCACTGCTCCACACTTACATCCAGAAACAGGGAGCACACACACCTACATCACCCCTACTCATTTTGTCCTGCAGATTCACAAAACACAAGGCCCCTTAATAAATATCATCACTTAGCCAATGGACATCCCTTTTTGACCTGCTTATATGTGTGTATCTCAAAAGTTCTGTGCAGAAACACCTGTAAATCCCACATTGGCATAGCAGACATTGAACCAGACGAGAAGTGTCTCTCCCATTGATTGTTCTTCCATCTTCCAAAATTTCTGAGAATTTTATCCTTCCCCACAGGCTTTACTATCTTTCCTCTTCCTTTCTCCTATCATCCCTTTTCCCCCTCCCATTCAGAGATTTCAGAGAAAATAACTGAGGGCCAGATTAGAGGTTGGCTGCCTCTTTGCATTACCAGCAAAGATAAATATTCCCAGGATGACTCCCAATGCCCGGAGGATGTAAATGCGTGTGCATGGAGCTCTCCAGCCCAAAATACTCACACACACACACCCACCCCACATACACATTAAGACACAGACACGTATATGTAAGTATTTGTGTTATAAAGCACACTGCTTCACTTCTGCTTTGAGTAGAGTGACAGAGCAGATTGAGCAGAGGGAAATTACCAGCTATGTTTGCTTGTTGCTGGCTGTACTCACCTTTACCTGTGTATCTGGAATTGTGAGTGTGTGTATGCAGCAGGTGATGAATGGCAACAGCTGCTTTTCAGTTTCAACTGTCGCTGGCCACAGGAAGACATAGACAAGGAAGTGTTGGTCCAGAGCACCAGGGACAGCTGTGTTTTCCGGATTACTTTATCCCTTTCATGCATGAATTATGATCCTTTATGTCGTTATGTCCTTTATGTTGATTTTCTTAAGGCATAAAAGAAAATGTGGGAAAAAATGTTGTAAAAAACGAAAAAATCTAGGATTGATCAGTGTAGTTTCTGGAATGTGTGTTATAAGTTGCTGTTTGATAAACCTGACATTCAAATACTTAAAGCATAAAAATCCTGCCGTCATCCATCATTAATTTACATTGAAACATCAAACTCTGTTTTTATTTGCATGTTTTGTAATAAAATAGAGTAAAAATAACCTTTATTGTTCCTCAGTGAGGAAATTACAGCAACAAGTGACAGGCAAGTGTGCGGGGCATAATCTTATTCACTTACAAGCACTTTCATTGGTAAAATTAGTTAAAAATTTATTTTTAGCTCCCAGTTTTACAAAAAACTTGATCATGTTACATAGAGTATAAAAGTTAACCAAATAAAATAAATTATATGTCTTCAAAAGATTGTATTGCTGTGAAAATACAGTAAATTCAAAAATGTAAACTTTATTAATGAGAAAGAATAAAATATTTGCATTTCTGTAAAACTGTATAATAAATGTTTAGGAACCATTTTAATAATGTGCTTCTTGTATCTTATGTTTCTATTCGCAATAAAAGAGATTAGTTACATTCCTAACCTATCTTTTTTGAAATAAATAAATAAAAACAGGAAAAAAAAATAAAATAAAAATAAAGAGCGTGACAGAAAATATGAATTAAATGAACCTTGTTTAGCAGCAGTTATTCTATGTTGTGGATCTTTTCACAAACTTATCTTGACATCATGAGGAATAGCGTTGCAGTTGTATTGCTTTTTCAGCTGCATAACAACACAGTTTTAAACAGTGTATCTTTTTGCAGAGTACATGTGTATTTATTAACAACAGATAGCAAAAATGCTTTAGTCAATTACATAACTATTAGCTACATAACTTGACAGAAATTTTACTTTTAGGTGATTTATTGATGTGCAAGAACAATTGCTTATGTTACTGTATTGAGCCCCACTTGTGCTTTGTGACAATCTTTACAAAAAAAGGGGATAAACACAACCTTCTGAATTGACAGAACACATTCCCCACAGTCACTTTACCAGCATTTTTGTTGTGAGATAACTAACAATGGGGATAGATTCCCCAAATGTCTGACATTCTTAGAGAAATATTTCATAAGCTCTCAAGAGTTTCTGTTAAAGCTTCACTCTGAAAGAGAGTTAAAAAATGGTAAACGAATCAAGTCTTAAGGTGAGAAATGGTTAACTATAAGTGTGGCTGTCTTTAAACCAAAATTAGTACAGAATAAAACACCATTTTTTTTTCAACTAATTACAATTTTAACTCTGTTTATTTAGAAAAAGGTCTGTACACACTGTCTTTTCGTGGTTCTGTATGTGTCATTTGGGAAACGTAATCATACACCTCCCAACAAGTTCCAAATCACATTTGGACATGACCGAATATGATTTGTTGCTGTGCTCTTTGCAACTGCACCTTAAATCAGAAAAATCAAAACTTTTCATTTTAGTAATGCATGTACCCAAAGTGAAACATGATTATTTCTTCATTCAGTGGATTTTTTTTACACTGGTCACCAGTAGCTCAGGAAGATAGAAAAAATGACTGGCTTCTGTAAGGATTTATAATGCTTCTGTTAATTAAAACTTTAGTTTCTGGTAATGTTTTACTCTTTCAAGCCTTTTCAGCTTCTGTTCACACTTAAAAGGCTAGTTTCTTCCAAAGAGACACAGAACCATTTAACTCAGTCACATTTCTTTAATAATCTTTTCTTTTCTTATTAGATGAATACCACCAGCAGTGCAGGATGAGCAGCTGCTATAAATAGGCAACTTGAGTAGGCTGCTAACCTACAAACAGATGAGATATATTAAACATCACAAACAACAATGAGTTCTTTTTTAACTTTAAGTATCTAAGCAGTTTTTACCCAAATCTTGCTGTTAATGTTTTACTTTTAACTTTACATTGAACAAAACGATTAAATTAGCTGTATTGTAAATTGTGCATATTATTCTGTATCCAAAGACTTGACAAATATATTCCAAAAAAGAATCAACCTTTAGCTTCAATCATGTAAACTTTGAATAATTTTGTCCATTTCTTACCAGTGGCGCCTCGATGGAAGCTTTCAGCTGAAGCTTTGTATCTGAAGAGAGTTTATCACCTGAACAGGGTTTATTTGTAGATTTGTCGGCTGAGATTGAGCAAAGAAGGGAATGGGCGTGTTTGATTCTGTGTAAAGTGCACACAAGTTGGGTGGAGATAGTGTAAACTGTCAGCGTCATCAGATTTGCTGGTTTAACTTGACAGTTTCAGAAGTAACATAAGTTCTTTTTTTTTTTTTTTTTTGTTATGACTAGTGATTACTGATCACTGAATATCATGCTCTGCTAGGGGCCCTTTGAGTTCATATAGGAATGTTGGTCCAGACCTTGTGAACATAATTCCTGCAAAGTAGCATAGGTTATAGGAATAAGATGAATGCATCAAAATCTTAGAATATATTGAAAGAGAATAACTGATCTAAGAGCTTTTAAGTTGATCCAAGATTTAATGAGTCTCAAGTCAAGACAGGCAACTGTTGAGTCAAAACCCAAGTCTTAAACTTGGAATTTCAAGTTTTTTTCCAGTCTTTTTTTTAACAATGTTGCAATAACATGTTAAATGTAAATAACAGATCATGTTTTTTAATCTGTATTGCTGAAATATATGCAACCTAACTTACAAAGTACCAAAATAAATTTTTCTAAAATAACTTGCTGCACTGCAACTCGCACACCCATACATACAGAGTGTGGAGAAAGGCCATTGGTATTCATTAAAATAAGTAAAATTAATTAATGGTGTGCATGTTTCAAATAATATCTGTCTTAAGCTTTAGATTTTGTGCAAAATGTCAAGTATTTTCAGGAAAATAGATTTAAGTTCAATTCAAGACCCGACCAAAGGTGTAAAAGTAAGAGTCAAGTCACAAGTCTGAACATTTGGGTCCAACTCCTCACCTCTGGAAAGCGCCATATAAGTACAGTCCATGTACCATTACCATACTGAAATGTTACATCTGAATGCAGTGCAGTCTAGTTACATACTTTCACAGTCTGATTCAGCACTTTAAATTAAATCCTACACTGGTCTTTATAGTGTCACTACCACAACATTTTGTGGAACTGTAATTCATACTCTGGTATAATTCATCTGTGGGGAAGCCCTGAGGAAATCTAACCTCATGATCTGAACTGCCTTTGCTGCTCTGCCCAGAGAGAATCAACGTCTCTATCATGGCATCTCTTCAGAACACTAATTGCATGGAAGAAAAAGAGTTGGCAAGATTCGGTCATGAGCCAGTGGGGGAAAAAAAGAGAATATTTCAACCGTTTTTGACTTTTCAAAGCGCTGGTGGGATCGGATCTGATCACAAGTCAGCAAGGACATGTGGCTCCACAGGCAGCAGACTGTGTAACAGTGTCACTGAGTAGCCGCCAAAATGAGATGGAATATAACATTTTACAGACTCAAAGATGTTTTTAAATGTATGTTAAAACAGTCCAAATATTTAAGAACTGCTCACAATTTATTGGTCGGATGAACTATATTTAACTATAAATGTATATGGACAGTAAGGGTTTTAGGGTTAGATCATCCTCTCTTTCAAAGTACTGCCTGAAGAAAAATGACTGTCGGACATATAATGTTGTAACGCTTTCTTTTAATTTACTGAAAGGAGTTATGCATGGTGTATTGTGGTAAAGGGGAGCAATGTACTGTATATACATATACATATGCAGGGGTCTATATATAAATATGTATACAGTATATATAATCAGTCTGTCTTTAATACATCTGTCAACGCTTAAGTAATTTCAATGTGTTTCCCTTGGAAAGTTGAGTTACTTAATTAAACTTTTCAATGATTTCCCAATGTATTGAATGGGTCTGTACATTGCTTTTGTTGACCTCTTCACATATATTACATACATAAATATTATATACATAAATAAAATAAAACAGCTTTATGATTTTAATGCTAACACAAAAAGTTCAATATACATGAATAATTTTAAACTCCATGAAAAAATGAATTACGCTCCAAGGTGAAATAGGCTAATGCTCGCATAAGATAGTATCATACAAAGACCAGTGACACGTGAGTAAATTATTCCAGTTAAAAACATCAAGAAAATCGCAAGACGGCATAACTGGTGGCATCATGGTTGATGGAGCATCTGACAGTCAATCAAAACAATGAGTGACAACATAAAGGATGGGTCCAAAAAATATATTATACATCATTACAACATCATGATGGAATTTGATGGTGACTTTATTTTTGTCTGCATGAGGCTAGGAGGTGGAGCTTATTCATGAGGACACTCATTTTGGGAAGGTTCGTACATATAATCTTAATGTTGGTCTTGTTTTTCTCTAATTTATGTTGGAGAAATAATTTGGGGATTTTACCAACTGATTAAGGATGTTGGGATTTCTGAGTTGAACTTCTGGGTTGTTTAAGCACTGCACAAAGTTTAAAGATTTCTGATCATAGATTCTTTGCTTAGATAGCAACAGAGTGAATTTGATCATTTGGTGGCACAAGCGCTGCTACTGTCAGGCTGAGAGTGCAGCCATGTTTGTGTGCAGCAGAAAAATGAAGAGACGTGTCAGAACAAGACTGATACTCCCAAGCTGCACTTTTTTTTCCTTCTACTAGATACCAACGCTTGTCTGTTTGGACAAAGACCTAAATGAGAACTAAGCTCACACACACAAGCAAACACATCGACATGAGCTCATGCATGCATACATAGCGACACCAACACAAAATTTTGTAATCAAACACTCACGGTCCTATTCACACTCATTCGTGCATGTAAAGATAAAAAACACATATGCAGAAGGATTTGCTGCTAAGGATCTTTGACAAGTTCTATTCCTTGTTTGGTTCAGAAAAGATGTGTTGTCTTAATTTTAAAATAAATTTGTGTTTGAACTATACATTTTTCTTTAGACGGCAATCTTTGAAAACATTCTGATGTATTCTCTCTTTTAGCATCTGCACATTGTCGCTGTTAGTAGCACTGTTGCTACAAACTGCCCTTGAATTGAATCCTGGTCTGGGGTCTTTCTGCATGGACTGTGCATGCTTCCTCTGTGCATGTGTGGATTCTCTCCTGGTACTCCTGCTTCCTTCCAGAGTCCAAAATCATGGAGAAGTGGATATAAACAATAGATTAATATTTTTGGTTAGTTTTAAAATACAGTGTAAATTTGTCATTTTTTGTTTGCCCTCCACCCAATTTAATATTCTGTTTCACATTTATTATTAATGTCAGTATTAGTTTGAGGAGGTGAACTTGAATGGCTAGTTTGGGTGATGCATAGCTGATCAGTTCCTTTTATCTTTTTTTGTGACCATATAGTATTTCCTATTTTAAAAATCTTGCTGGATGTCAAAATATGAAACATTTAATATTATTCTATTGAATTGCTGTCCCACTGTTTCATCTATTTCATGTTGGAGTATTCAAAATATTTTTGTTTGGTCATGTAAATATTAAGAAGTTAAGCTCAAACTTTGGACATCTTGTGTATATTGTGATAAAGAGTCTAAAGTATACTCAGCTTCATGTACATGGAGCTTAAAATTCTTCATACTAGTGGAATATGTAGATTTAACGTAATTGTCTTTTTATTTTTCCAACATGTTTCTTTTGACTGGATCTAATATTAACATTCTGTGTCAGTCAGCAACCCAAGTTGAATCTGAAAGAGTGTCTGTGGAGGGAGATAAAACTTATGGTTGAGACAAGGAGGGCTTCCAACTTCAGCTCAGGTAATGATGTCCAAATGTTTAAGAAAATATTCTCAGCAAAATAATGTGAACTTTCCAATATGGAGAAAGTAAAAAAAAAAGAAAGATTTCTCTTAGTATTCTGCCATTTAATAAAAATAAACAATTGTGGTTATTCTAATTGACCTAAAATAGAAAAACATTGTTTTTAATTTAACGTAAGAAAGAAAAAAGATATCTTAATAAAACAATCATACCTACATTTGAATTATTATTTGAATTATTTAAACACATATTATTATGAATAATATAACAATTACTAGTATAATAATGCTCATTCTAAATTTGTCCTTAGACTGTACTATTCTTCAAGTAGCAATGTCGATTGATATCACGCAGTGTCCAAAAATGTGTTCATAATAAGTTGAGGCTTGGCTTAGCTTGAGATCACATTGCATGTGCTGCAGTATTAGATTCTTAGAAAACTGATGCTGAAATGTAAGATACCTAAAGCTGTAAGGCAGATATGTGGGAGTATTACTGGAATAATGGATATTATTTTTTTTCTTTTCTTTCCTCGTGAAATGTGGTTGTGCTCTCATTTAAAAATACACTGAACTGAACGTAAGTGCTCTGGTAAACGCTTCAATTGTGATTCTTCTCAGATCATATATCTTGTTTAGTTTTCTTTCTTTGATTTCAAGGGTTACAGTTCTTATCTGTCCATGTAAAACAACTAAAAGGCCATCATTTCAGTTTGATATCATGCATTTCATCAACTATGACCTCCATACAGGAGGTGAAGCCTTTCAGTTATTTTTGAATAAAGAGCACTGTGTCCATTAACAGGAAGATTTTCTACAAGAGACACCTCTGTTTCTCACCAAACAATCAGATAGTATACAGCAGCAGTTCTCTGAGTATAAACATGCTGAGATATGAGCTTTATCGCCCTCATATATCTGACATCTGGGATCTCTTTTTTCAGCAGTGGTTGCATCAGCAGAACCGTTGTCCACAGCAGTCAAACCGCTTTTGCTTCCCCTCTTTTTTGTTTCCCAGTTGGGCAGGTGCATGTGTATATACAAACACCCCTCCGTCATCTGCTCGCTCACTTTTTCTTTTTTTCTGTCTCATGGACAAGTATCTGTATAAAGACAAGCCACTGAGTATGGACTACAGCATTCCTCACTAGAATTTTAACCATTCTTCCCTTTTTCCGGTATTTAAAACTAGTCAGTCGAATGTTGTGATTTGAGAGATCCAAGAAGCTACATTAAATTCTGCCTCTAATCGCCAACACTTGTAAAAGTCTAACAACAGAGGAGAAAATAGCTTTGCTGTGTCACTTTCCTCCTCCCACTGTTTCCCACTTTCTGTTGTTTAAAGGAGAAGTACACCAATCTGACAAGGGACACTGACACCTTTCATCACCCCCTTCCCTCTTTATGCAACAACTGCATTGTGGCCGGATGCCATGGGTAGGTATTGTAAACATCGCTGCCTTTCTCTCCCTCTCTCTAACACAATAGCATCCAACGTAATTGAGGCATGCAAGTTTGTGGCTGCCATATGCCAAACACGGCCGAGATAAATTGCTTTCGAGGGAGGAAAGAGTAAAGTAGAAAACTGTTCTGTGATTAAATCATTCAGGAGTAATTCTTTCAAATTTTGCAAGACAAACAGAGCAGTTTAAAGATTTCTTTTTACTATCAGTTGATACTGCTACTGCAACTCATTTTTGGCTATAATTTGTAGGATTAAGCGGCCTGTCAAACTTCTTTTCAGTTAAGTGTGACATTACTTAAATGTGGGCTTTTCTTTGTCAGAGAAGAGCATATATTCCTCGCTCTTTAGCCTATCCTGCACACTGCAAACAAGTCTGGACAGCTTTGTATCTCATCCCTCTGCGGATAAACACAGGCAGGAAATGAATGCGGTTTTACAATGATTCACTCCATACTGGAAGCATTTGCTGTCAAAGAAATCCATTCAGTGCAGCCTTGGCTTCACATGTTTACTATTTTCTCCTGTTTCAGTAGATATGTATCTTTTCAGTTGGCTGTTTTCTATGCTTAAGTCGCTGTGGTTATGACATTCATGTAGTATGGTAGTTTTAATGTATCATATATATTTTTCTTGTGAAAAATATGTCAACTTCCTGAATTGTATTTTTGTGTCTTGACTTGTTCTCACACTGTGTCTATTTTGCTATTCTCTCCCCTTTCTGCTTTCCCCAGGATCCCATATATCTTCATGTCTCCTTTTAAGCTTCACTATCTTTATTAGTCAAAAGTCGAAGTGCCGGAGGCCAAAGCTTAAACCACTAAGTACAGCTGGTTAGGGACTGTCGGCCAGAGTAATGAGTTTTACCTTTAGCTGAACCATAAAGATGTGGTGTGTATGAGAGAGTATCTGTAATAAAAAGGGTTAAAAGCTTTTGTTTTGTTGTTGTTCTCTATCTAAATCTTTTTATATATATCTTATTATAAAATAAAACTGTACCAAATGGTAATGCTAGTATTAACTAAAATTTAATGAAATTAAGTTTGAGAAACTTGTAATCCAAGTAATCCGGTCACCAGAGTTACTCACCACTGGTGACTGTTTAGGGATCTTTCACATCAAACTACTGTATTTTTCTATTACATCTTTCACATATGCACTTGCCAACCCTGTAAAAGCTGTCACCATTCTTGATTCTGGCCACAAATGTTTTCACTGTGAAATGCAACCAGTTGGTGAACATGCATTTAGTAGGTAACCAAAATGTCTAGTTAACAGACCTCCAGCTGAATTTTTTAATTTTGTCTTCTTTTTTTAGATGGAAAGGATTGAAAAACTGGTTTTAATAGCAGTTTTCTATTGTTAAGAAAACTGCTATGCAAAGACTTCTGCAACCCAGATTTTATGGCCACTGTAACATAGTTTGGAAAGGTTTAAACAGTGGATGTTATTCAGTTTTGGACTTGCATTGTGAATTGCTTTTAACAAAACAATTATCCAACTAAATTATGTTAGATAATTATGTTTTTTGTTATTAGTATATATTAACATCAAAAGCACCTAAAAAGGCACATTCTCCATTCTTATCTACTACTGTATATTTTAATAGATGCTTTGTGAAATGCAGTTATGGCCAAATGTGAAATCAAGGAAATGAGATATGTGTTCGAACAGTTACATTTTTTCCCATATTTTCAGCCTTGATCATTCTTGTTCTGTGATCAGTTTTCTGTTTTTTATTTACTTTATTTTTGATATCTGTTTAATCGGGTGCAGGGTTGTGCAGGTGCAGGTTCCCGTCTGCAGCTGTCAGTAAGTGAGAGGAGGGGTCTCGTCTTGGCAGGTCTCCAGTACGTCATACAGCAACATAGAGACACACAAGATGAACAACTCTTCAAACACACACTAATACTTAACACAGTTTATAATCTCCAGTTAATCTTATGATTTATGGTACCAAAAAAAAAAAAAAAAAAACCTTTGGAATTGAGCTTTAATACTAATTTGACATTATAAACCTAAATGGAAATCATCATTTAATTTTGCATTTAATAACTAATGATGATCAAAATAGAAGAGAAAAAATGTTTCTATGTAACATTACAGAATAATTTGGATACTGAATTAAAAATATGTAATCTCTTACGGGGATAAAGAAAAAAAAATAATTTAATTATGAGCCAACAGAATGATGCTGTCTATTTGTAAAATTGAAATGAGTCAAACAGAGCTAAGTAGAATTGAAATGAACCTAAAATGCAGTATCTGAATATTAGTTTGAGGGGTGAAGAGGTGGATTGGGAGGGTCTGGTTAGTAGAAAATGTACAAATTATCTTGTAGATAAATATTGAAAATTCAGTGATTTTGCCTAATAAGTACCGGTTATTCAGAAAGTTTTAGAAGTAACATGCAAAATAGTTTGCTTTGGATCAAAAACCGTCACCCACCACATTTATTTGACAATATAGGAATATAATAATAACCATATTGATATTCATATTAAAATTTAAAACAAGATACAATATTCTCCCGATATTTAAACAGATAAAGAGACCAAATTTGGTTTGTTCAGATATTACGCAATTTTTCAAAAGGAAATCTCTTCTCTTTTATACATGATAAATATGAACTTTGATGACATACATACTTTTCAAAAGGGTCTAATGACTTTTAAGGTATAGACCAGCAGCATTGCACACACAATGCACATTATTTAAGAAAGATACTACACAATAATGGCCACAGGTTTCTAAGTTTCTGTCTTTCACCACCCACCAACTGGATTCAGTTTCCTCCTGTCACTCTATCTGTTTTTTAGGCCACACATACACAGCCTCAATTTTCTGTCCTTGGGAATCAGCCATATGTAGACCACAGATGATTAAATCCCAACTGTGGAATTCTGGACACAAAGACAGATCAATAACCTCGAACTAAGCCATAATCCCATTTACAGCAAAAACAACTAAGAGGAGTATCGTAACTGTTTTCTCCTCAAGACTTGTCTATTGTCTTTTGATCCACGGAAACATTTTGGGGAGGTAAACTTCAGAGTGACCAATAAGACCACATGTACAGGGTCTTTTTATCCAACCCTTATGCTCATGATTTAGCCCTTGGTAAACCAGTAAACATCACTGAGAGTAAAATACAGTATATTTTGTGTTTACAGGCCTGTTCGTTTCCCAAACAGCTTGTTCTAATTACTGCACTGAAAACCAAAGTGAACAAGAACTGCTTGTATGGTGTTTTAGAGTTGGAGAAGTCAGATGCCTTTCATTAGACTAGGATGAGCATCAACAACAATATGTTGCCATTTTTCTGCCTTTGTTTCAGGGTGAATGAAGAGGAAGACAGTGTTTTGATTCTAGTCGTGTTTGATTTGGTAGTTGGAAATTAGAGCCTCGTTCACTGCCAGGCTTTCTACAGTTTGCCTAAGGTGGTAGGGTCCATTTTATGAAAAAATACTTTTTTTTTTTTTTTTTGAGGTGTGGGGTTAGGGTGGAAGGGGGTCTTTTGCAGGAGCCCAGCAAATGTACAATTGTTCCCTGAGAAACCAAGACATCTGTTGTCTGTGAGAAGAGAGCACCAGGAGAGGAGGTCTCTGCTGAGGAGTCCTCTTGGTACTCATAGTGACTACAGTGCTGAGTAATTGGTAAAAAATCGACACATATGATGTTGAAGGAAGACGTGTCAAGTCAGAAAGGAAAGAAAACAGGCCACCTCATTCCCAGAGAAAGGAAAAAATAAAAAAAAGAATTACATGAATACAGAGCAGAATAGGAGCAATGATCTTCACCCCGACCCCACTCACCCTCCTCCCCTTCCCTCTGTATCCTTTCCAGACCTAGACTCCAGACTAGCTTCATCCTTGTAATTTAGATTAATTTCTTCCACATTTTCCTCAGGGATTAGGCTGTACCTCTCAACCCCACCCCCTGCCCTTCTACCCAAAGCACGGCACACATATAAACATGCACAGCTCACCCCCTGCCACAGTTTCTTAATACTCTCATTATTAGACTACATTCCCTTTATGTCTAGCCCCACCCAGTCTTGACTTTCATACAAATCACCCCAGAAATGTAAAAAACAAAAATAATAAGTTTAGTTGAGGAAAGTCAATACATCACTCCACTGCTAATGTCTTTTTTGGCATCCATGGAGATTTGCTGTCGACATTAAAGTTAACTCAACTTCTACTGTTTAAATAAAACATAGTCCAATTAGAAAGGGGATAATTATTATTCTAAGTAGCGTGCTATGTGACAATTGAAAGTTTAAGTTGTTTGACCACAGTTACTTCAGTTTTATTAACTATAAAAGTTTTTAGATCCACTAGCTTGGCAATGAATAGGGGTGCTAAAACTTGGATGCAGCAATTACTTTTGAATGAAGTTACTAAAAAGAATAGTATTATCGGGACACAAATAATACTGATCATATTCTTTAAATATTGTGGGATACCACACATTGTGCAACTATTTACTGTAACTGAAGAGGGGATTTATTGTCAGTAAACCACTCTAAAGAAATACAAACAAACCTATTTACAGCAACAAGTTAACCAATACAGTAAAGCAAAGACATTTGGAGGGATTATCACAATGCAAGCATTTACAGACCCATTCAATACATTTAAATATATTTGAAAAGTTAATTTATTTTAGTAACTCTGGCTTGCATGCACAGTGATATTTATGCTGCTTACAGTGTGATGCAACAACTTTGCAAACATGTCAAGGCTTGCTGTTTCGCCAGTATCAAAAACATACGCTTTAAACAGTACAAGTTCACAGGTCTTTAATATATTAGTTCTGAAATTATGGGTGTGAAACTATTGCTAGCTAAGTTAAAGCTAACTAACTGAAGAGTTTATCATATTTGATAAAAAAAAGTTATAATAATGGATGGATTTGAAAAATATTTTCACTGCAAGGTATGTTTTTTAGTTCTCTAGCTTCTACCTGTAGCTGTTTAGTAGCAGCAGGAAACATTTGAAAAACTTTGTCAAAACAGCATCAATAAAGTATACACAGTGAATACATATCAGCAATACTTTCAAAATTGAGAATTTCATTACTATTTAAATCCTTGGTTGTCAACCGGGTTCAAAATATCCTCAAAATGGGAATGAATTGACACATGGTCAGTGTAAAACTTTTCAAAAGGAAAATCTCTTGTTTTTCTGAGACAAGCGATTTGTCTTAGAAAGAAGGGCCTTTTTTCAGACCAGAAAAAGCACAAACGAAAAGACCAAAACTGGCAAAGAGGCATAAAACAACAGCACTATAATTTCCAGACAATGCATTGTATATTTTTGTTGCTTTATGCTGGGTTTTGATATCTAAATAATACCCTTTTTTAAGACTTAAGGTGAAGTTTAAATTATACTGCACATTTCACAACTTCCTCAATTTAACTGACCTAAATTGTAACATTGTTAAAAAATAATCCTAAAAGCACTGCTTTGAAGAAGAAAGCTGTCACATGGGGCACAGGAGCCAGACTACTGGGTGGAAGTCATATTGTTTATTTCTCTTCACCACCACACACAGATAACATAATGCAAACTTTGTTACTCTTTATAACACACACTCCTGAATATCCTATTTTTAACACATACCCAAGTTTATTTACACTCAGTTCCTGTACAAAACCACAAATTCGCAACCTGCTTTATAACCATGAATGGCTCAAGTCCAGCACAAAAAGTGTCTATTGTACTTCATAAAAAACATACCTGGCAAATTACAATTCCAGAGCTTCCCACAGAAATCAACAACAATTTTCAATTGTGATTAAAAAAAACTGCTAAATTAAATTAACAACAGAAAAAATGTCATTTTGCCTGAACATTGACACAGTTGGTAACACCTTTGCCTTGCAGCAAAAATATTCTGTTTTCCTCTATGTATTTGCATGTTCTCCATGTGTGGGTTCTCTCCAGATACTCTGACTTCCTCCCACAATCCAAAAACATTTCTGGCAATTGGTTTTTCTATGTTGTTTTTAGCTATGAGTGAGTGTGTGCTGACCCTTGATGGACTCACAACCCTGTCCAGCGACCTTAAAAAGAAAAGCAGGCATAGGCAATAGAAGGATGCACGGATGGATGTTTTAACTTGAAGTTCATTATATAAATTATAAACATAGTGATGTTTCCCCTAATTGCACAAATTTGAATTTAAACATAAATTATTATTTTTAACAGCTCAAATATTTTTAACTTGGCAGTTACAACTCTTTCCATTACTGACCAAAATGCATTAAATTCCAAACTCTGTCTACACTGGTAAATTTGTTGAGATCTCTTTAATCATATTTTGTGATGCAAGTAAAAGAAATCTATTGTTTATAGATCTACAAAGAGATACAAATGCTTTCTATCTTCACAGAACCAGGAGCAAGCTTAAAACCAATGGTGATTTACAGATAAGAATCTACTACCATCATCTTTCTGACTTGTCTTTTATGACTTGGGATGTTAGGACTATAGTTTAACTCATAAAGTGGTTTCGGTGGTTGGGAACTGCAAGCGAGCGATTAGTCTGGCTGCAAACGAGCCTTAATGCACAACAGATTTCAAACACATTTCTTGAGAGGAAGTGGTTGACTAAACGGAGAAGGGTAAAAGTTAACAGCAAAGTATCTGGGAATATTTGGGGTAAATCTTTTGAAATTTATTACAAAAAGAAAGAGGAAAAGCATTGACACAATTCTTTCTACTGTATGTATCTCCCTGTTTGGAGGTGATTGAAATCACAATGAAAAATAGTTTAATGAAACACAAGATCATGTGGTAAAATTGAAAAAAAGTAGACATGACATCAAGTTATTCCCATTTTGGCACATTTTTCTTCTGTCCTTTGAGCTTCATCATGTGACTTGCCACGACCTACATTAAAAGGTCATGCAGTCAGAGCTAACTTGAACTACAGCTACAGTTCAGTGAAGCTGGAGTTGACAAGTAGCCCAAGGCCTTCATAATGAAATGTAAAGATTACATTAGCATGTCAGTTATATCTCCAATTAAGGAGGTTTCTGAGTCCTTCTCTTTGTTCTTAGAAGTGGTGAATGAGATCAACAAGCTCACGCTTGTCTCCAGTTCCCAGCTACCTTAGGTGTGTCATATGGGAATTGCTCACCCTTGCTCACAGTTTAGAGTGTTTGACCAGTTTTCATGTTGCCAAAGTTTTAGAAATCACACGAAAAAGGATGACACATGGAAAACAGGTGCACTTGCAGCTTGCAGCTAAAACATTTTTCACTTGGTGGCAATGATCACAGGTTTTAACTGTATACATTGGCTGCTCCTTTGGCAGCTCTAGCCAGCTTTAGCCCTTCAAACTTGCCGATGGAAGATTGTCTTTGCAGACGATAGACGATGAAAGTGAATGGAATTTGTGTGTCTTCCAAAACAAAAACTCTCTTATGTGACTGAGTGACAGCCTGAAAGACAACTAATAAGAAGGCGAACAATCAGTTCTGTCTGTTCAAAAAGACATTTTGACTTAGGGAAGTGTTAACTCAACTTGTGTTCAAACAGTCCTGCTTTTTTTCTTCCTCCGCCTATAGCTTGCACCATCATCTGCTCTCCCTGCAATTATCTACTCTTTCAGGCCCATGCATACGGCATAACATGAATAACTGAAGGCAGTTAAGGTCAACTGCTGTGAGGGCTTTGAGCCACTGGGTTCAGGTTGACAGGTCTGGTTAGACTGGTTTCTGAGGGGAGAGGCTGATACTTGTCTTACTGCAAGGGATCTACAGCTAAGTGCAACTGCTGCTGCTTCTTTACTGTGTGACATGTTTTGTTTTGTTTTTTTTTGTTTTTTTGTCAAAAATTGGTTTCTCCTACTGACCTCCATGGCCGTACTTCTGAGAAAAGTAGATAAAAATGATAACATTGTAAAAATAAAAGTAATATAATTTGAAAATAGCTCTCTAAATTAAGTACAAAATGCTTTTCTTCTGTCAATACTGCATTGGTATCATTAATAGAGTAGAAATAAATACATTAACAGATCACATGCATTCTGTCTTAGGTTTTCAACTTTTTTTTGGTGCAGCACCTACTAAAGTCAATTTTAGAAGTTTGTCCACTTTGCATCTGTCACTGATATTTATCAAACTGCTCCTGATACACATAGAGACAGACAATATGATTCAATGTGGACTGGCTGGGCAAGTGATGATTAAGCAACCTTGTTTCCTATGCTAGCTTGTCAACAGTTTTTCATCAGTCTCTCACAGACATCAAAGGTGCTCTCAACAGTATGGGGAAACTTGTAGCAGTACACTGAAACAACAACGGAGTAGAAAAGGAGAGGCGCCACATTAGCTTGACAATACATGTTTGCTGTATCTTAAAACTGTAACTCAGGAAAACCTTCAACATTGCAAACCTTTTTGCAACATGTGGCTGAAGTATCAGGTATTTTTTTGTTGCTTTAGTTTAAATTTTTGCATAAAAACCAACGTGTAACATAGATGACTTTCTGACACAAAGAATGAACTTATGCAATGTAACCAGTAAAGTTGCAGCTGATGTGATTTTAGAGACTGTGCATCTCAATAATTATAATGTCATCGCAATGAGCTGTTTATTTCAGTAACTCAATTCAAAAAGTTAAAGGACGTTATAAAGATTTATTGCGTTGAGTGAGTTTTATTTCAAGCATTCTATTCTGTTAATTTGGATAATTGCGACCTCCAACTTGGCACAAATTTTTGTTTCAGACATTTGAATATTTGCCTTTGAATAATACCAATTAAATAATTATTTTTATTGCACAAATATTATGTCATAATCCATTAATATGTTATGCATCCATATGGTAGTTTAGTGAAAGGGGGAAAAAAAAGGTAGACAAGCAATAGGCATACGCACTGCTAAAGACAAATTTGTTTTGACTCTTGGAGAAGGAGCCTTGACCATGCTCGTTACATGGACATACTTTTCACTAGACTCGCATTCTGTTTTTAAACAGAATGCTGTGTAAAAAATAATTTTCAGAAGGAGAACTTGAGGTTTCATTTGGTGTGTTTTGTAATTATAAAAAATAACATAAAATACACACTTTGAGTATTTTAGTCTGTTTTCAGTTTCGGTTTATTCAGTTTAGTCTATGTGTATTGAATCTACAGAATATACTAAATTCTGTTTTTGACCTGAATTACTGAAATAATACAAAAAAAACTTGTCAACAACATTCTAATGTATTGAGATGAACTTGTACATCATTGTCTATGCTTTTTGTCTTATATAACACAATTTATAAAAATTCATGCCAATATACTTTAATTTACTGAGATAAATTAAAGTTGTTAAGAATGAGGGCCTTTCTTTAAAAGTAACTTTTGAAATCCAGATTAACATGGGAGCCGAACTACCTGAGCAACAAGAAGCCAAGAAAATTTCAGATAAAATCACCATCAACCATTTTCTTAGTTCAAAAATAAACAAGTCGTTTGCCTGCTCTCCACAACACATCTTTGTCCCTCACATGATGCGCTGTTGAGGTCTACGCCTTCAATGAGCTACACAGCCTATTTGTGAAGCTAACTGAGAGCAAATAATGATGACTACTGTTCGCATTAGTTTGGTAGGGGGAATTTTCTTTGGCTGTTTATCTACAGGGAAATCTTCCAACACATGACTTAACCATTTTCTGTGAACTATTGCTGAGAAACTAGGCCATAAAAAGGGAAATGTGTGTTTCTGTGATCTGGGCAACATCACTTGCACACCGGATCTGGCTTCAGGCTTTCATTTTTTATTTGTATTTGATCCTGGAACTTTGAAACATTTTTTTTTACATCTTTAACAAAAAAGGCAAATCATGCCCATTTCCTAAACTCTACTTGAGAAAAAAATCTAACCCATTTTAAAAAGTTTCTAACACATCCTGTAAAAAGTTAGACCATATACCTCAATGATGCTATTATTTACACAAACCCATTAAATTACAACATAAATTAAAAAATATATATTTACATTCCAGGAAAACAAATTGAATAAAATTCTATGTTTTGACATTTTGAATTTAATGTCTAGTTAAAAACATTTTAAAAGAAAGAAATATGTACAAGTACACACATTCTTACGACACGCATTCATAGTAAGATTGATATTTGGCTGATGTTACCTCATGCTTTCAAACACTAATGTTGGAGAACAGAATTGTGTGAATGCCTGTCATCCACACAAACACTTACAAGGCGTCTTTTGTAGCATCTTTAAAGTCTCTGATTTGTGAATGAGCACTGACTGAAAAATTCTTGCCAGACTCAAATGTCTCCCATTAAGCAAAGCATGATAACACTGGAGTCAGAGCGGGGTGTACAAAATAATAATAATAATACAAAAACAAAGACAACAGAGTGTATTTTTGTATCTCATTTTTTCGCTATGTCTCTTCCTTTCTGTCTGTCTCTCACACATAAACACACACAACACACACACACTTAAAAATTGTCCTTTGCAGGTCCATTGAGACACAGGAAATCAGTGGATTTGCCTCCAGACTGAAGGGGGAGGGCAAGGAGAAGGGGTGCTGAGTGGAATTCACAGCCATTGCAACTCATCTTAAGATGATGTCCACTAGAAAAAAAAAAACTGAATGCACTTGTTCCCATCCCCCTTTAAAGAAAACTGTAGTTGAGTTGGAATTTTATGGAACTGGATCGCTATTGTTTGATGGTATGTTTAACCATCACAGAAGCAGCTCCCAAAAAGCCGAGTCCACAGAATTCCCTATTTGGAGTCAGCACTTACCGACGTGTAGCCATCTGTGACAAATCCAAAGTTTTGTAGAAATATACATTTACATTGGAAGCACACATACACACCCACATACAAAATAAGCTCTCAAAATGGTAATACTAAAGATAAGTTTCAAAAAGTCCAAAACAGGGAGAGGGCAGCAAGAATGAGTGTATTCTGTGATTGTGAAATTCAGGTTTTCTCCTTTTGAGCTCTCATTTCCTGTGCTTGTCCATCTTGTCAGTGGACTTGCTCCCGCTCTCCGAGGATCCCTGGGTTTCACTGCCAGAACTCAAGTACATCTTGTCCACTTGTTTGAGCGCCTCATTTAGGTAGTTCTGGAGGGAGGTCATTGCAGCGCATATGGCTGGAGAACCAAATCCATGAGTGATGAGGCTGAAATGAGTCAGGCAGCCCTGGATTCCAGGCTCCAAGATGGGCGCCGGCCTTGAGTTTCCTAACGGTGACCGGTCCTGTGTGAGCAGGTCAGTAAATTCTTTGCAGATTTGCCTGAGGGTAGAGAAACCAGTCAGGATAGATGCAATAATATACTTGGCCTGAAAGCCAACCCAATAGATAACACAGTGGGTGTTTCAATAAGGTAGCTGCTCTACTGCCAAAATAACAGAGCAAAAACAGGCTTTGAAAAACTAAAAAAAAAAAAGGCAAGTTGCAACTTGACTCTGTTACAAGTGAATAAATGCGTGCAAATAAGATGCAAACCACAAATTAGAAATACTGACTTAGCAGCGAGGAGCATGTTCTTGCGAGAGTTGACCTCGTTGCGCTCCACATGGGGCCTGCCCAAGTATTCAGCTATTGCCTTTGCAGGAAACTCAGTCTCGCATACATAACCAAAGTCTCTTGCTAAATGAACAGCTTCACCTGTAGAAACAAAAATCAAAAATCAGTTGTTGTTAGCTCAAACCACCAGACACAAGACATTTCTTCTTCCAGACAACTCCCCAAAACCTACTCTAAATTCACACCATATTCTTGCGCACGAAGGGAAAAGTTCATACTGTTGTTTAAAGAGTTGGATGAAAAGAAAACAATTCCCTCTGACTGCTACTCTCATTCCTTCCAAAACAACTGCAGTAATTAGGGTGTCGAATTCTAAACCGGGTAGAAGTGACAACAGTGGCTCTTCTGGTCTGAGCTCAACATGATTAACATGCACTTTGGTGGCATGAGTCATGTTTTCTTACACCTATTTAAGTTCTTTTAGAAGCTATGCTCAACAAGGACAGAGTCTATAAGCAAAAACGGCAGACTTCCAAATATTACTTCCAATGGTTCTGAATTGCACCTTTTCCTTAGTCTGGGAATGCAAAGTTGAAAGGCTTTACTCTTAAGACACAAGTAATGAAGATGTGAAACATTAAATTTAATTAAATTTTCTCATCTTTGATCAAAATGTATGAGCAACAGTTTAAATTGGGTCAGACTTTTGTTTTTATTTTCCTTATTTTAAATTACAAACATACAATTACTGGCAAAGAGACATGGAAATATGCTTATTTCATATTTGTACCCCCTGTCACCGTGAACAGTAAATATGCGCCACCCTGAAATATATTTACAAACATATTGTAAAGATTAGTGTTTTCCACACTGAGCTAAGAATGAAAAATAATTTGTAAAAAATATTTTTTCCTTAAACACTTTGCCCAAACTAATCCAAATGTTAGAGCAGTGCTTATTTTTGACATTATTATTTGTCTGCTTTTATTTACTTGTTGAAAAATAAATGAAACTAGACTTCAAATGTGAAATAAAAATCAAATAAGCACTTTTATTCTTTCATGACTGGTTTCCGATTCTGTTGTCCAATGACCATGACATCTAAATGTGGATTTTTGATGATTTCTTTACGACTAAATTGGTGTTGTTCTTATGTTACTATCTCACACTATATGATAATATCAAATTTTCAAATGTGACTTGTAAATGTATCAAGATCTATAATTTATCTATTCACGCAATAGTATTGCCAACCCTACATTTCAACCTGTTGGGAAGAAAGCCATCTAAACAGAATCTGTTAACCTGGAGGATGATTACTAGTGTTAAGACCTCTTGCCTGTGGAAAACAAAGCCAGTGGAAGGAGTTTATTTCCATCTTGAGGTTGCTTTGATTTGCACTGTCATAATGGGCTTATGTGGATAAATGGTAATACTGAGGGCATAAAGCACCTCAAGCTATGCTTTTTTGATAGTCTTGCACATAACTAACAGGATTCAGGCAGATGTTCAGAAGCACAAGCTTTAAGGTCAGCTGGCCCTCCTGGGGAGCTGAACACAACAAAACAAGGCTTAATTCAGCTTTGAAGGTCTTGAAATAAAACAGGCCTCCAGTCATTCTCCTGCATAGAATCATTAGCCTATTTATAAAAATGAATGGGAATCTAGAGAGGGAAAAAAAATATCCGGCTTCAGCCAGCGGCAGGTAGGCGGTTTGAAAGTGATACTGTGATCATATGAAAGTCTAACCGTATCAAGATACATCTGCCATATACAAGGTGACAAATTTTTATCTTGCCTATAGCTCATGCCATAAAGAGCACTACACCAATAAAACTTGGTATGAGGGGATCTTGGCTGGTTTGCATTAAAAAAATACAAAATAATAATAATCAGAGTATGTAATTAAAAACTGGTGTTGTCTTGTTTGGGATTTTGAAAACAAAATAAATATTTTTTACTAAGCAGTAACAACCAAATATAAAAATAGATTTTACTCTTCCAACACTAAACAGAGAAGGACTTATTTCTGAGAGAAGTTTGCTAGTTAGAAGTTGTCTGTCAGTCCATTTCTTTTTGGTGGATTCAGATAGCTGTTTATAGAAGAACAGCTTAGAGAATAAAGCCTGAATGCCTCATGGACATGTTTTTATCGGCTCAAGACAAAAGTAAAAAATTGTCATTGACAAATCGTTTCTTCTATTCTTATTTTGACCAACTGGAGAGGCTACTCATCCATGCAAAAGATCACCCAATTCATACATACTGCTAGCCACTTAAACACCTCTCTCAAGAACAAAGCTGATTGACAGGCGGTTTGAATTGTTTTATGATTGCGCTCTAATAAAAACACACTATGCTGAGGAGAATGACACTCGTACATTCCCACGCTATCTGAGCAGCATTCCAGCCGGTGTAAGATGCAGTAAAAGTCAGAAAGGTACGATATGCTCCCGAGTGATGCGTCATACCTTCTACAAGTGAGGTAAGTAGAGTGACATTGGCCGCCTTCCTTCTTCCAGCAGGCAAATTAAGCCCAATTTTATCCAGCTTCTCTCGCAGAGAACGACCTCCATTTTTTGACTTGGCTCTGCAGGACAACACAAAAACAAATTGAGTCCAAGTCCTTGAAAGCAGCAACAGATTTTAGATGGACATTATTTCATTTTAAGAAAAAAATCTCACCAATACTATTTGATAGTATTTTCTATTATTTTATGAGTTTTGGTGATAATTATTTAAGAAAATTGAACATGTGCATTAAAAGAAAATAATTAGTGTGTGAAATTTTAGTAGTGCAGGAACATTATAGAAAAGAAGGTTTCACTCCATGTTTAATATTCTAAAATATAAAGTGCTTCTCCTAATCTAAAAGAAAAACAAAAAAAAATCGAATGATTCAAAAACGAAACAGATCCATCACTCAAACATGCATTTGTAGAGGCTCTCATACTCTTAACTTGCCATGGCAGAGTCAGTTTTCTGCATGGTCAGGCCGACATCTCTCCCTCTATACTGTGGGTGAGAGATCTTTAGAGAGGCATGTGCGACTAAATCCTCCCGACCCCCCCATCATCTCAACGCACTCCCCTCCAGCCCCGGTTTCTGTACTCACAAGCCCCCTCCCTTAAGTATTTGACCTACATAAAAAGCGCTGTGTATGTCAACATTAACAAAGGCACATGGGAAGTGGCAAACATGCACTTTGACAAAAAAAATTGCTCTGATCAGGGGTGTTAAGCACAAATGGTCACATTTGGCACAAAGCCCCACCCCACCTCTTCAACAGACTGTCACTGTAACATATGTGACAAAAGAGCAACTGCTATAGCGCAGATAAAACTATACACCATGCAAACATCAGCAAACACAATCACACACTTTTCAGATTAACATGTTAGAACAAGGAATGCCTTGTAAAATACATAAAAAGAGCACAAGCCAAGCTGAACTTTAAAAAACAAAGTATTTTCCATGAGCCACTGAGCTTTGAGGTATGGCTAATATTCTATTGTGTTATTATGATTTATATCTAAGGTTTTTATAATGGCTTACAGATAGAAGACATATAACATTTAAGGTTGAAAGTAAAATCAGGTCAAGAAGGGAAAAAAAAATTATATTCAATCCAGTCAAGCTGTCATGATAAATGAATTTAAGCCTCGACCTGCGTAAAACTCCTCCCAGGAGTGATGCGTTCAGGCACTCCGGGGGTGACAAACGCCTCTGGACTTCAGCCACAGTAACCTTGTACTTGGATGTGGAGCTCAACAAGGAAAGGCGGCCCGGTACGGAGCAGAACACCTCTGTGGGGTTTGATACCATGCCCAGCAGTGACTCTTTCTGGAAGGGAAGGCCCAGCGTGTTGCCTTTCGGTAATGTGACAGGGCCTGGAGAGAAAGGGAAAAACCTACATTATGAACACAAAAAAAAGAATTGTGGTTGGGCAACAGTGATTGTTTGCATATGCCCTTTTCCAGTGTACGTACATAAGCTCTAAATCCTTCCTTGAATGTCTGTTTTTTTGCATGTAATCACAAGAAGCTGTGCGTGTGTGACTGTGTGTATGTATGTATGATTAAGCAGCTCCGAGGAAACCAGTCTTTGGTGAATGAGTGTTTACAAGAAACATTTTTTTGAACCTTTCGAAATATTGTATGGTTCATGAAACACTGGATGCCTGAAGGTTAGCCCTCATTTTAAACACCATCCACAAACAGGTATCCACAAACAGGCTGAACCTCATTTAAACCCTTACTTTGTAAAGGACCTGCTCTCTTCTAAAAAATATTTACAACTTTGTTTTTGATCACATTCAATAAAGATTTATTTTAATCAAACACAAAAGGACTGACAGTCTGCAGACAAACAAAAAACAGTACAGCACACTACAATACAAAATACAGCTATCTTCATCCTCACCAGCAAGAAAGCCCCCCTGATAATAAGTCCTCTGTATGCGATCAAGGTTCCTGCCACCTCGTAGTCCTAATACTGAGACAGAAATCACAGAGTCACATGGGTGTTTCACTTCTTCCTCTGGGGCACATGCCTGGGAATGACATGCCATTGTTTACAAGTGGAAAACCTAGATTGCCTATAGCGTGGCCTTCAGCATGGGAACAACATAATGACCCATCACTGATTTCCATAACATCATGGAGATGGGCTGCTTTATTCTGCTGCATAAATAGCTTTCTGCTTGTAATTGTGGTATCTATCTATCTATCTATCTATCTATCTATCTATCTATCTATCTATCTATCTATCTATCTATCTATCTATCTATCTATCTATCTATCTATCTATCTATCTATCTATCTATCTATCTATCTATCTATCTATCTATCTATCTGTCTGAAGTTTTATTGGACCCTGTTGTCAAAGCAGCAAAAGTTTCAAAACACAATTCGTGCCCCAATGGATTTCCAAACTGTCCTTCCTGTGCAACCCAAACGCCACACCCAACCAGAAGCTGGTCCTTCAAACAGCCAAACACAATTCAAGATTCAAGACCAACTCCTAAATTCCTGAAAACGTGATCAGAAAAGATTTGCTATAAAGAGCTTGAAAGATGATTCAAAGCCTTCCTCCTCTGCTCCTTACTCAACACTGCCCAGCTGCCAGATTGCTCAATTTTCCCATCATGTCAGCTACAGCCTTCCGAATTTGAAAGCAGGGATCAGCTCCTTTCCCACTGATGAATCCATTCAAGCACCTTCACTAACAGAATAGGTGGAGGATCATGTCAAGCTTAGATGAGTGCATCTCGTGGCTACATGCGGATTATCATCGTGCAGAGCAGCAGTGCAAATAAAAGACAAAAAGCTGCCTCCTTCTGTGCACTCAGTGCCCTGACATGCCATCAGAAGCATGGTATTTTTTTGGAATATAGAGTGAAAAAACACAGTTCTTGTTGTATAATTTCCCATTCCTGTTAGTAATTACTGCATTGGCTGCACAAAGACTACAAAGGCAAATGTACCCCAGGCAGCAAATTCAAACAAGAGCACTCTTTTTCTTTTTCACTTTCATTCTTTCTCTCTTTTCTTTATTCTAACTTTAAAGAACTTGGGAAAACTTACCTTTTTTGATGACTGTCTGATCTGGCATAATAATACTGTGGTCATCTACATGCTGATTAAAAACACAGAAAGAAGTAGATAAGGATATTTTGTTGATGCAACATAAATGAGTAAACTTAGATTAATTTGACAGAGTTTAACGTTATAGTCAAAATTTGAGTGAAAAATGTGAAGAAGATGATATTTAATCTGGATTATTGTAAATTTAGAAAGTATGGAAAATTACCTAAAATTGAAATTTTTGAAATGATCAATCAGTGACTTTTTAATTTCTTAGAATAATCCACAAGGTTTTTAAAAATGCAAATGGGTTTAAGAATCTGCTTCGCTCATGTTCAGTAACTCCAAAATATACCGTCAAGTAGTTACATGTTGCAATTCTCTTACCTGAACGTCTTCCAGTCCAGGGCCCATGTCATGAATTCCCATATTATCACCAATAACAGAAGAGTCCAGGCTGTGCGGGGGCAGCAGCTCCGGCCGCCGGAACCCCTCTCTTCTCACCCCGGACGAGCCTCCCTCGAGGCCCAAGATTTGGCTCGCCAGTCCGCTCCTCCCGAGTCCGTCCTGGCCTTGCCGGCCGGGCCAGGACGGCTGCTGCTGGTTCGACGAAGGCGACTGGTGTATGGAGTTAATGTTGAACGGGTCGCTGAGATGAGAGTATGGGTCGGTGGACTGGGGGTAGGAGATGGGCTGGTACGGAGGTGGAAAGTACGGGGGCTGGAAGTCTGAACCAGCCGAGTGTGAGAGGGAAGGAGACGGGCTATAGAGGTGCTGACTGACCGCTGGCAGGTGAGGCAGCCGGGAGTTCCCATTGCTGTTGCCGTCATGCCTTTCCTTTGAGAGGGAAGAGACGAGACAGCTGAGCGAGATGGCAACTGCAGGGCAAGTGGTGATATATATGTCTTAAGGAAATTATAGGTGTCATATACCTTATCTCTTGAAAGATTTCCAATAAAAATAATTACCAGTTAGGTGCGCATTAGGACTGGTAATAGGATTTTTCTTTACCTATTTAAATAAAGGTGTATTTTAAATCACTTGCCATAATAACTATAAAACAAAATATTTTATTTCATATTATTATTATTATTATTATTATTATTATTATTATTATTATTATTATTATTATTATATTCTTAAAGCTTTATTACATTTTATTTTCAATAACTGCAACAAAGTTTCAAAGTTGTAAATTCTTTTGATAAGTTTTGCCCAGCATTACTGTCCAAACATGCGTCCTGCTTTGTTAATGTTACAGACCTTTTCATGCTTTCCTCTTTTTTTCTATTCGCACATGGAAATAAACATCAACCCGCGCAACAATTCGTGTTGTTGAAAACCCAACTTTTCCTTCTCTTCACTCCGAGTTCGTTTTGAACGACGGTATATTATCTAAACTCACCTCACAGTCTTCTTCATATTTTACGTTGTCAGCTAGTTTCCACAACATTCTGTCCGAGTTTCTCCGTTGCAAAAAAAATAAAAAAAATAAAAATAAATAAACTAAAAAAAAAAATAACAACGAGAAAGCAAGAAGAAGAGGAAGAAAAAGAAAACGTCGCCTTGGGTTAATCCAGGTGTGGAAAAAATGGGAGCTCCCTTGAGATCATGAAGCCGATTGCTCTTCTGCTGCAGCAAACAGACAGCAAAGTTGTGAGGTGAGGGCTCAAGGGCAAACTGACCCACGGACTGACGCTCCCACAGCAGACAGGCTATGAGCCTATGAGTCTCCGTACCCACTGTGAGAGAAAACAGTCGTCAAACAATATTTCTCACCCCCCTTTCTCTCTCCGGTCAGTGCGCTCTGGAGTTGTGTTGTGAAAGTGGGCACAACTGCTGCATAAGAAACTTGACTCCCTCTTTTGGACGAAACAGAGACGTTCAATCCTATTGGGCCGGGAAAAAAAATTAGCTCTGTGATATATCTGCACAGCGACTGTGAGAGGGCGTTACCCTGTACAAGGATGCCGATGACAGGGTGGAACAAAACAACCTCTGATTGGCGGGAAGATGGCCCAATCAGAAGCATGTCCGTCTGTGCAGCCGTGTTGTGTCGGTGTCAAAAATTGAAACCCTCCCTCCAAACTTCTAAATCACTTTTTGTGTGCAGCGATGGATACAGCTTCTTACCACAAAACTAATTAGGTTTCCTGTGATTTTGGTTTTCTCTTCAAACGCAATGGGTTCCTGAACCGAAGGTCTTGTGTTTTTGAAAAGACAACCAGATGTTCTGGATTACAGTCCTTGTAAACCAACTGGGTCCGGTGTAAATCGTTGTGAAATAAATCCCCTTATCATTAAAAGAAAACAGCTTATTTTACCCGTAGCTGAACATGTTTCCTATCGATAAAACTTAAAAATGGCGTATTTAGTTTAATGTCTAGGGTGATTACTGGCCGGAACCGACAAAATGGGAATTAAAAAACGCCGCTCTGTTTGATTTTTGGGAGTTAGTTCCACCCCCCCGTTAAAATTGCTATTTTCAAGCCAAAAATTCCCCTCGTTATATGAGATATATTTTTTCCAACAATATTTTTGAATTATTTGATTTCATATAGTCTTCCAAAATTATTATTATTATTGTTATGTAGATCATTTTGATAATTATTAACAACTTACTGCTATACTACTATAATACTATATTCCGAGAAAAATCCAATATATCTTTTTTATTATTATTATTATTATTATTGTCTCGCCGAAAATGCTGTTTTATTTATTTATTTATTTATTTTCTAAGTCAACTCTAAAGGAGCTTGAACGCCTGGCGACTCTATAAACAGGTCAATGAGGTTTTAATGTTATGGTTTTTCTCAGTGGTCGTTAAGTGCTCGTTTCAAACCACAACAAACCCCAAAGTTTAGCAGATTATTTATGTTTAACAAAAAAAACAAAAACGAAAAGCTTTCGAAACTCAAAGAATCTCAACTAACAACTCTTTCACAGATTCATTTACATCTTAGAGGAAACCTCATTTTTAAATTAAACAGTGATTTGCATGATTGACTTGAGTTTTATTTTTGACAGTTTGACATTAGTTTCCGTCACTGTCCTTTAGTCGGGAGCGATTTATTACTGAAATTACTACAATTTGACGTCTAAGCCTACAATGGACAGCCTTTTGTCCTGTAGTGAAAAAGTCTGTGGCGTCTATCCACACAAGCTGTGATTCTCCAGTGAGTATGGGAACCACAGGACGTGAGCGACAGAGGATTATCCTCTTCTTTTATTCTTTTTTTTTTCCAGCGTGTTGCTTCTTGGCTTGTTGTGATGCCAAGCAGAAACAAAATGCACGTTGATTAAATATCATCCTCTTTAGCAGGCCTGCTGAGGAAAGTTAGTCACGCTTGGCTGGACTGTATAATGCTTTGAACAATCTGAAAAGTGCAGCTTGGCATAACGATGACAGTGATATCTGACTCATTTGATGTCAGGTGTAAAGATGAACTGGATCTGTTCCCGGGTACATTAAAAAAAATACCACACATGCCAATGAGCCTGTCCTGTCAGGTGATTGGTTTAATTTAACTCTTAGCAACAAAATGAAAAACACATTTTGAAAACGTAGTAGCTTGAAAACGGATAGGCTTTAACTTAAAAAAAAAATCAACATTTTAATACAAGCGAATCAGATTCTGCATGATTCTGACTATTATTAAACCACAAGTGTTTCCGAAACTCATACAGCGCTACAAGATTACAAATCAGTGATTAAGGGGAAAATACAAAATAATAGGAATCCAGTCTGAACAGATAAAGGGCAATAAACATAAAACAAGTTTTGTTTTTAATGGAATCAGTCGTAAGAGAACCCCAACTAAACACAAGCACACAGGGGGAGGAATCAACTCACCCTCCAGTCTATCCTCTCCAGCACAGACATCTGCAAGGCTCCAGTTGCGGCAATCCCTCTGAGACCCAGCGACTGACTGAAACCACGGAGTTTTACTTCACCTGATTATCGTGCAGTGCGCATGCGCCGGTGTAACCGATACACCTGAGTGGGACAAATCAAATGTCACTCATCCACGGAATCTGCAGGTGTTTTTTTTTTTTTTTTTTCTTGGCTTATGGAATAAAATATTTTTTGAAAGTGTGAAACGAAGTCTAAGACTAAAATAAAATGATAATTTTGAAGATACATGCTAAAGTATAATGTGCGGATCTAGGAATGGGATTATAAAAATGTAAAGCGGATTTTTAAACCAGTCTCAACATATTAAAAGGTAAAAACAAAGTTTTACAGGTTGAGGATTAAAAGAAAACGAGAGAAAAAGAGAGGAATTTTGGGATGAGGTAATTCCTCCCCCCGTAAATGACATCGCCCCGGGCTGACCAGAAGAATCTCCTTTCAAAGGCAACTGAAGCTTTTTAAAGGGCAAGAATGGCTGCTGTTATCTGATCTCCACCTAAATGTTTTGTTTGTTTTTTTTCCCCAAGTAAAACCAGTGAATACATCAAAGTTTCTCAAAATGTTGCTCAAAATGTGATTGATAAATCTGGTTAAAGGAAAAGAAGAGCGCACCTCCCTGATCCGCGTTCTGACCTGCCATGACGCTGCGGCCTCATCAAGAAATCTGACTTTCACTGAAATTTAATTTAGGTTAATTTAGAGAGCGTCTCTTTATAAAGGCACCATGCAGACAATTACCAAACCAGCAAAGAAAAGGTCTCAACATGCAATCAGCACCATACAGATCACACAGAAAGCAGGTAGGATGAAAACTGCTTGCAATAAAGTACCTACTTTATTAGATTAAAAAGATTAATTATAACTCAAGTATTTATTGGAACTAAGATGGATTAACCAATTTGCTTTTTTTTTTTTTTAAATTGGAGGTTGTTCTTCCATTAAAATATAGTTGTGCTACCTTTATAAATAAAAACATCCGGGCTCGACAAACTGAAAAATATAGCACAATTTTTGGTTGAATTTTGTATTTTTGTATTTATTTTTTTAGAAAGGCAAACCCGCCAGTCAAAGCTTCTTCGACATTTGAAAGACCACAGTAGGCCAACATGGTTTGAAATAAAACAAATCTTGTATAATAAATCAAGTATTTTATGGTTCCCATTATTTTTTCAGCCGTGATGATTCTTAAACTGGCATTAGATCAGCACTTGTACCACTTAGGCATATAATAAATCTCAATAAAGGCAAATAAAAAGGAGAACATTTATAGTGCAACTTTGTGCTTAGAAACCGAAACCTTTTGTATACAAATGAATTATAAAAATTCACGAATAACGTGATTTTAATACATACGTTACCCGACTTAAATCACAAGCGCCACTGTGCGCCATGACTATGCATCTGCTGCCATCTTGTGGTTCAATCCTCTCATTACAATATTGAGGGTTTGTTCAATATATCCTAATGTAGACTCTACACTAGTATGTATTTAACTCGTACGTTTTTACTGACCAATATAAATCATATATTGCTGTGAGGAGACAGGAAACAAACACATCTAAAATCTGAAATGTGTGCCACACTACATTGTGGAATCACCTTTTGTTGCAGAGTTTGTTAGGAAACCTTTGTGAACATCAATGTCCGAGCCTTGCCATAGATTCCCTCAGATTTCAGGTTTGACTGGGACAACATATGGATGTGCTTCCATCTTCTAAACCATATATGTTTGCATACATATATGATTTAGAGGTATACATATGCATACCATAGCAGCTCTGGCTAAATGTTAGGACCAACTGCCTTTTTACAGCTTCCATCAGACTTTCTATCAGTATTATTTTTTTATTCTCCATCCATATCCCCATGACCTCTTAACAGCTTCCCCATCCCTTCTGAGAAAAGGCACTACCACAGCATGACTCTGCCTTCACCATGGCCCACTGGGTTAGTTTTCCACTACATGTAACATCTTGTGAAGGAGGGCAGAAAGTTCAAATATGTCCAATGGCTTATGACAAATCTGAGTCACAAAATTTAGTCACAAGTTGTGATAACTGCCAAGTCAACAGATTCCCCCACCAGACCCGTGGATCTTTGTAATCCTCCAGTATTATCATTGGTCTCTTGGCTGTTTCTCTGATTAATGAATGAATATACTTTATTAATTCCAGAGGGAAATTCACATCTTAGTATAACCTGTCCAAAATAACATGCAACATTCTTCTCTCCTTCCATTGAATGTCCTGTTAGTTTAGGTAGACAGCTACGTCTTGATAGGTTTGATGCCATTTACACTTTTTTGGATGATATGTTTAAATGTTATTTTTCAACTGAACTTTGCTGTAAATTTTTCCTCCATCTTATCTTGCGTGATCTTTTGACTCCACAATGCTGTTTGTTCATATATTACTATAAAGAAATGAAACTATTAAGTTTATCAGCATTTGATTTAAGACTGTAGGAATACCCAGGTTCCATTTCCGTAGTGTCACATGGTTCTGAGGCGCCACCTTTTGGTGAAAAAAGAATGCAAATACCAAGGTGTTGATAGTATGGCTGCTTCAGACTAGTTTTGAGATGCGCGTTCATGACCAATGTAAGTAGTTCCTAGATTGTATCTCGTGCTCTTCTTGTTTTTTTTATAGGTGTGAGAGGAAATATTTAAGCTATTTACTATACTACCGTGTGTTTATCATTAGCATTGCAGATTAATGAATACAATGGCAAATAATCTGTTCTAAACATTTGTTTCCTGTTAATTGGCCAATTTCTGAGTCACAGGGGCAGCTCACAAGTTGTAAATTAACTCAACTAATTAATGTTTGTAGGTCTGTGTACTCTTCCACTCTTAAAGCTAAAGTATTTTATTTATTTATTTTTTCCTTTTTGCTTAGTGGGTTAATAAATGCAAATGTAAGCTGGGTATTTATATCTTTTTACACAATTTCTTTGTATTGTGTTTTAGGACTACACAAAACCACCATAAATAGCTATATAAGCCAACTTAAATGGAAACACGATTCGTACGCTCCGTTATTCTTCAAGAAATTGCTCGTTTTCGTGGCTTGCGGAAGAGCCAATTCTTCTGAGTTTGACCTGAGTGAACATGTGTCTCAGAAACAGAGGCAGGTTAAGCAACAGATGTTCTCACTTCCTGCAGAGCGCGCTTTGCTCCAGCGCTGAGTGAGTGAGAAAACCCAGTGGGGGAGGGGGAGGGCAGACAAATGAAAAGAACTTAGCTTTTCATTTCTTATAAAATATAGTCGGAAGGCTGCGGGTTGCGGAATGACAAGATAGGTAAGAAATAGTCGCAGCAGACGTAAAGGAAACAACAGAGGGGCTTGTCTCTGGAGTCGTTTGTCAATGTTTGTTATCAAAAAAGTTCATAACAAAAATCATGTCAGTAAATTCATGTAATCCGTCATCTTACACTTGAGTTTAGTGAACAACTGTAATTCTTGGCAGCTACAGGAAAGCGGTCATGTGACACCTCCTACTGTAACAGTTTACTTCACTAATGGTATGGTCCAATTTAGGGGTGTTTGATATGAACTGCAAGTATTAATTGGTTACGAATTTATGAATTATACAGTCACATGGATATTTAGATAGAAAAGACAGAACATTTAAATTATATACATCTATATATTTTTTTCTGCAGTAAAATATACCAACATTTATCATTTCAAATCAGTTAAACACCCCCTCCCCACATAGGCAGTAAAAGACAAAACGAGGCGATTAATAATTTGTCTTGTGTAATCACAGGAAAATATCAGTAATAAGACATATTTCTTAGGTCAGATAACATTTTAATAAAATTAAAGTAGATTACACAAATTATCTACGTCATTTTGACTTTACATTTTTTAAAGTTTTCATTTTTTAGTTCCTGTTCATCCGTGAAAGCTTAAAGTTCTAATGTAAGTTAAACCCTTCTTTTATTTTAAGCTATTATTTCTATACGGGTGCTGCAAAAATATTTGTAGAAAAAGATTAACAATCATTTTTAAAAGTCAGGATGGGACAGGCTGCAGATTGTGGTTGACGATTCCTTAGCCCCATGGTTTTACTTTCTTTTTAGTATATTCTGTCTTTGTGTGTCTCAACATAGAATACTTGGAAGTCATTTAATATAAGCAAGAACTATAATAATCTATGTCCATATAACGAATAGCCTATGATTTGTTACTGTTGACATTCAGGCTACTTTATATTAAAAACTGATTAATTTACCCAGGTGTAATTATTTAAAATCAAGGGATCTGTATTAAAAATAAACTGATTTATAATGCCATGTTTTTGTGGCATTATTAATATCCAACCACGAGAGCATAAATTTTGCTTTATTTTGGAAACAGATCTGAGTGTAGAGGGCACCCCGGACATAAAGGCTGGCAGACGGATGAAACAGTGGAAATAATAAAGAGCAAGTAAGAGAGTGAGTCAATTGTACAAACTTGTTGAATATGTGAAAATGTCACAATGAGGAAGAAAACAAATGTCAAATAGTTACTTATTAATGTCTTCAAGAATCAAAATTGTGCATTACATAGATATATTTCCCCAGTAAAGGCTTCCTCTTCATTCAGTGTTCTTTCAGCCCATGGACGCATTTTAGTGTGGAAAGTGACAGTCTTATACTAGCTTTAACCAACATCTACACAAGGTCTTTGGCTTTTGTTCTGGGGTTGATTTGCACATTTCAGAGCAAAACATGTTCATCGTTGAGACACAAAGCCTGTCTTGATCGGTATAATGGTTGGATTTCCCCATCACTTGTGTATAACAAATGAATACAGCACCTTCAAGATTTCGGAAATTGGTCCCAAGGATGACCCAAACTTGTGAAGCACCATAATTCTCTCCCTGATATCTTGGCTGATTTCTCTTGACTTTCTCATTGTGTCAAAGAAGCAGTGTGCTTCAGGTGTGCATCCAGTTAACTCAAAGGTTAACTTACCTATCAGAGGTTTCCAAAGCCATGGCACAATTATTTGGGATTCCTCTCATTGCTTACCAAGATAGTAATCAATCTGCATGTCAACTTCTGATTGTCTATATAAATCTGACAGTTTCTTACTATTTCATTGCGGCATTTAGCAAATGGTACTAATAATTGAGCTAAAAAAGAGAATTTTTTTCTGATTTAACTTGAGACACAGGAAAAAAGGAGTCTTTTTATTTGATGCACCAATGACATTTTGTTTTAACTGTATAAACTTCTTGACTCTTTGACCAGAATCATTCTCCCTATTAGAGATGTCTTTGTACCCGTAGGTATGGAAGCTTACGTTGTGAAACTTGCCTATTTTTATGGATGGTATATTTAAGACAATTTTCCAGAACACAGTCTTTCTGTTCTGATTTTGTGAAATCATCTGCAACATAGAAAAAAATGCTTGGTAAATAAATGCGTGACACAGAAAAATAATGTATTTTCTATAAACTTCTATAAAACAGAGTATATAATTTGCAAGTCATTGAACAGAAGCTTTATCTACTTTTTCTCAAGTGCAAGACTACAATTTGGTTTTGCTTTAGCCTGGTGCAAACAACCTTAATCCAAACATGCAACACATGTAATAAACACAAATTAAGCATTTTATTTCCCAATCTGCACAGCACAGAGCACGGGGAAATCATTGCAGAAAAAAACAGAATCTGATTAAATAAAAATAATTAGTGAGACATCTGTTGCCTTCATGCAATAAAATAGCTAATTTGCAAAAAGGTAGAAGAAAGTTAGGGAAAAAAGAAAAGACTGCCCAGAGATGAGGGTTAAAGATGTAACAGATTTTCACTTTTCAGAGCAAAGATTCCTGTCCGAAGGCTGGACATAAAGAAGGTTGTCATTTGAAGAAGAAACTAATTACTAAACCTGTTGATGCCTGAAAGTAAAAATCAGGACTTGGACAAAATAAATTTCCAGTTATCATATCATATCACAGCTCTTAATTTCTGTACATTCATGCATCAGATGCTTTAATATGCTTAAATCATTTTTGAAGTACCATAATGTTCTTAACTTATTTTTAATGAACAATTAAACAAATTGAAAAGCAATTACAAATTACAAATCTTTTGAAGACAAACAGCGCAGTCTAATGTATTTCAATAAAGTCAGTTTTTGCAGTAAAGCATAAGGCAGCATGAGCCAGTTTCCAAAGTCACATGAAAGACTATTTTCCGGTTAGAGTGAAGTAGAACGCAACATTGTTTTCTATCAGGATTTTAAATCTTTAGCCATATAGATATGGATTTAAAGAGATAAACCCTAGATATGAGGGCACAGTAGTACGGAGCACAAACAAAGGAGATAAGAGGTGACAGAGATAAATTAGCAGCCTGAAAATACAGAGGTATGGAGGAATACATGAGGGAATTGCATTAGGACATCAGGTTACAAAACAACGTCAAAGTGTTTAGGGAGGGGTTCGCAAAATGTTCACAACATGTAAACAAGGTGCTACTGGGAACTGAACAGGTAAACGGGGAATGAGTTTGCACACTGGTGACTTTATTAAAGGTCAGCTGAATGATGCGTGTGTGGTGTTTACATAATGAGGGATTTGAATTAATGAATTTTTTTTTTTTAAAAAGGAAAAAAAAAGAAAAGAAACAACAAAATAGCATGTTTTCTGCACTGAGAAATAGCTGTTAAAAGTGATAAGGTGTGTGAGTGACCCAGTTGGATGTCTGGTCTTTAGAGCGTTTAGCAGAGCTGTGGGTGGTGAAGAGGGATTTGAAAGCCTCAGACTTTTCCTCCATGTCTTGGATAGACCTCTTGGTGGCAGAAGCTGCCAAAGATTTGGAGCATTTTGTGGAGCTGGAGGCACCAGAAGGTCCGGCCACAGCTGGGAGGGAGAAAGACACAGCAGCAGGGTGAGGCATGGCAAATAAAAGAGATATACAGTTGTAGACAAAATGATATTCAAAAAGGATGGGACTCATGAAAATTTAGCATAATCTAAGCAGCAATATTTATTACAAAATAAGTCTAAAATTGCATTTACTCATATCTCAAAAGTACAAATTTATAAAAAAGAAAATCTGAAAAATAAAGTTTTGTTAGGTTTTCTACACAAACAAATTTTAATAAAATTTTAAAGTCATCATGAAGACTTTAAACTTCTGATACCAGAAGAAGTATAATCAGACAAAACCACTTGTTTTGTTTTGTCTACCTGTCATTTCAAGGTAGGGAGATTTTTGCAGTAATACTGAAAGAATACTTCATTTGTAAGCATTGATTCAGTCTAAACATAAGCTCTGTCTCCAAGCCCTTCAGCTAATTGCGTTTATCCACCTGATTGGCTGCTCTCGTTTCCATTTTGTTGTGATTTCCTCCCAGCTACATCTACTGGTGGAGACTGGGCATCCTCTGTGGGTGGGAAAAAAATAATTAAGACACAGAAACACATTGTGTCCAATATCATAAAAGCACTGTTGTATTCAGACACTAGTGTTGTTTAACACATGTTTTAAAGGGAGATAGGGATTCTGATAAGTGGAGGAAGATAGAAGACCTCTGGAAAAACCAAATAAATCCATAAAAAGAGAAGAGCTGCAATCTGATTTATAATGAACAAAGACTGAAAACTGTGTAATCCTTGTGCTGTAATGATCAATAACTTTCATATATGCAGAACAAGGAGCTAGATTTTTAAGTTGTTGGAGAAGTTAATTAAGACACAATTGCTGGCTGCAATTGTTGTTTTGCAGCCAGCTACAGTACTTGTTCTCTAGAGATTAGAGACCAACAGGAAACCACACCAAGATTCAGAATGCAGAGTATGACCTGACTCATGAGAAGTTCCTCCTTTAGTTGGGCCAGTTTAACATTTCTTTCATAGTCAAGAAAATCACACTCAAAATAATTTTGAATGTAAATTGTTTGGACAGAAAAGTCCAAAGCTTTTTTTCCCAAATACATAACTGTGCAGAAAATTTAAGCTGTACCAGCTAAAAGAAGAAAATAAAATAGCCATACATGTAGTTAGACTTGTTCTCCTCGGTTACTTTACTGGGTATATCAATTTTTTGTCTACTGTAGCCAATTATATACCAACAGGTCAATGCATTTTGACATTCAGCTGTCATTCATCTGTGAAAGTTCAAACCAATCATCAGCATGGAGGAAAAAGTGGCTTTTAACATCACCAGACAGGCTGATTTGAATATTTCACAAACTGTTGAACTGCAATTATTTTCATGGACAACAATCTCACAGTTTTAGAAAGTATGGTCCAAAAATATCCAGTTTGACAATGATCAGAATGTCAACATACAGTATATTCCCAGTATTTCAGTAGTTTGTCTAAATCTTTGGCAGTAATCTTTAAATACACATCAACTTGGCTTTTCTTCAGCAGTTGAGTCTTGCACATAAAGTGTGCACAAAGGCTTTTGTGGTTGAGTGTATTACCCACTGTTTTGATGCAAAAAAACCCCCAAAACTATTTGCTACTTCCAGGTGTTTCTGAGACTCCTTAATTTTATTTAAACTAGGACTGAAAAGATGAATAGAATGAAATAATTGTCAACTAATTTAGTAACTGATTAATCGTTAACTGGAGTACAGAGACTCAAAACAGTATAGAGACTCCAATTATTTATCGGTCAGTCAAATAATAATCAACAAAAAGGCAGAAAAGGCAGAGCTTTTCACATGTTGATGTTAGAAGTACTTTTTAGCTGTAAATGCCTCCTTAGCTCCAAATAATCAGGCGTACGATAAAGGAATGTTTTTATTTCATTTTACACAATAAATGTTTATTTTCTTATTTAAAAAATAGACTTAATAGTTTGTTCATTTGCATCTTTTAATGTACTTCTAATATTGTATAAAAAAGAAGCTGAAGTGGTCAAATGAAAAATCTGCAGAATGGGTCGATTTTTATCTGGTTGATCATCAAAATAATCAATAGATTAATTAATTACTAAACTAATTATTAGTTTAAGCCTTAATTATAACTACTGTATTTAAAATGTGATTCATCATATGTGATGTTGGAAATAAATAATTCTGTGTTTTCCTCTATCTCTTTATCATGGACGCAGAGTTCTGAGGTTCAACCAATGTAATTTCTGAGCTTCACTGCACAGCAAATGACTTCTTATTAAATTAAAGCTTGCAGTGTTGTACCTCCAGCAGTATAGAAAGAAACAGAGACATAGAGAGAAGGGGAGACAGATAAACAACATGTCTGAATCAGTCTGCTAGGTAACACTGTTTGTAAAACAAAAAAAGAATTCCTAACTGAATTGGCTGAACAGTTTATTTTCCCAATGTGGTTAAGTTGTTGAAAAAACTGCTATTTCACAAGCACAAGCAGATAATGTAACTACAAAGACAAACCACAGAAAAATAAGCTGAAAACATATTTTAAATGTAAAATAATGCAAATCGATCAAAGTAAGACAGAGGGTTACCTTCTGTTGGATCAGTTAGTGTTTTTCCAATCAAAAATGTAGCATTAAAGAAGGAGATAAGGTTTAAAGAAAAAAAAAGAACAAAATGTAAATAGAGTCTAAACTGCATGCAGTCAACAACATCAAAAAGAAAAATTTAAGATAATTTTTTGAGAATAATTTAAGATAATTCTTAAGATACTCTCCTTCACTACCATAGGAAGAACTGTATTAGATGACTCCCAAACAATGTCATTAATTAAAAGACAGACAGGTTATTATTTAACCAATGAGTCTCTTAAGATTATCGAATATTTTAAGAGGAACAGATGGAATTAAATGAATAAAATTAAAATATAATGTATGTTTTGAAAATCAAATAAATAAATAAAAAATCAAAAAATCTGATCCAGGTTAGTTGTACAGTACAAGGCTGATTATCGAGAAAATAATTGGTACTGTCATCCAAATAAAGGACAAGAGAATCAATAAAGCAGCTTTAGGAAATGACAACATTGACTGTGTCCCTTAGAAACTGCAAAACCCAAGTGTGTGGAGTACAGAATAAGCTCTGATTAGAAACTAGGGCTGGACAATAATCCTAAAAAACTTATCACAATTTTAGTGTTTCATATCAGTCGATATCAATAACTATTGATTAGTCTTTTTGTTATCTGAAATACTGCCATACTGATGGTGTGACCTTTCTTGTTTTATCCAGTTTTCACTCCACACCCATAGCTTTTTATTTTTAAGCAGTTATGAGGCACGGTAGCAAAACCGCGAAACTGCTGCTGTGAAAGCTGTTCAACAGATTGTTGCTATGTAACCGAAGTTGAGGTTGAATTTGAAACTACTCCTTACCCAGCTTGTTGCTAGACCAAAGAGTGAGTAAGTTAGTTGATGCCACTAACTTGGCTTAGTTGGTTGTGAGGTTGAGCAGCTAAAGTCTTAAATGTGCCTAAATCTCCCAGAATGCTGTATGGTTCTGGATTGGAGTTCAAAGAATATTCAATAGATTAAATTTTGAATCAAATGTATTATCTACTGATATTGATCATGCCTCCCTTGCGATATATATTGTTATTGATTTATTCTCCAGCCCTATTAGAAACCTTAACCACTACAGCTGTGCAGAGGTGAATCCATGAGTAAAGCAGATGTAGTAGTATACAGAAAAGTCAGCAGAATTTCTAATTTTGCTTGTTCTGCAAACGAAATGATGCAAACCCTGAAATAATCCATTTTAATTCCAGATTGTGAGGTAGTAAAATGCCAAAGGGAGGTGAATACTTTTGTAAGGCACTGTAGTTGGCTCTCCTCTAAAGCATACCTTGTTACACAAGCATCCTCATTGAGTAACTATTGTGTTTTGTTAACAGGAAGCCACCGACTACTGAGAGGCGTTCTAGTATAGAAATGATAAATGTTTCTTTATACTAAAAATAGCATTATTATTATTTTTGCATTTATTCATTCTAATCCTACATTATGTATTAAGGCAAAAATAATACATAAAGTATGTTGCAATGCAGTAATGATATATCAAGTTCTTAGCTGAAAAAAATGTAACCCAAAAGAATTTTTAGTACTGGAAATATTAATAGGTCTACTTGACACTTAATTTCAAGTAGACCTATTACTTGATAGGTCTACTTCAAGTAACAGGAAGTTATTTAGAATCAATAAAGTATTTTGGATGTGAATTTGGATTGAACAGTAATGAATCTATTGCATGGAGTAAACCAGAGTTTTCTAATCCTGACTATTGGAACATACAGTCAGAGTTTTACATATGCCCCTGCTCTAACACACCTGATTTAAATAAACAGGCGATGAACAGGTTTTGTAGGCCTAATGGTGAGTCTTTATGGCTCATTAAGTAATTCTTTAGAATCAGGGCTGCTGAGGACCAGGATAGAAAATTCTAGAATAAACAAATTGTATTATATTCAGTCAAGTTGTGGGGTCACGATAAGCTATAAATGTCATCAGGCTCAAAGACAACTTGGTGATAGACAGGTTGCACCATTCAAAGTGATATCCAAATCACGGGGAACAGCTTTTATAAGCTGTATAATTTTGTTTAAGCAAATCAATTTTTGAATAACATAATGCCTCCATTGGGCTTTAAACAGACCTTTGGATTCTGGTGGTGCAGAGACAGTTTCAACTGCCTTGCTCTTCTTTGATTTCTGTAAAGAAGACAAGAAGATTATGATTGCAAAATAAATTAATTATCTCTATACACTATAAGCCTGTTGCAATAATCAATCAATTAATCACATAATAAATTAAAATTAGCTCCATGATTTCCATTTTGAGACATCATATTAACCATTTAAAACTACCGACGTCATTTTAATTATCGGCATTATCGTCTCTTCTGACCTTTTTCTCTTTCTGTTGATGACACTGAACGAAAAAAGGCTCAACTCCGGTGCTCTCCACTGACCCTCCCTTCCTCATTTCCTTAGTGTAAAGCCCAGCGCACACACAGGATCTTAGAGCTGTCGGCCGATTGTCGGCCCATTTTCAAAACCTGACAGACCACACATTAGCCAACAGAAATCCTAGCTATAACGGTTCCATCGGGTTCGGTCCTGCTGTGTGGTGTCCAACAATGGGCACAAAATAATGGCTATAAGTCCAGTGAACTAATTTTAAAACCAGGCATTAATCAATGTTTTACTACAATCTACCTGCAATGCATGTGGCTAGTGTCAGCGTAAAGTCCTGACTGAATGAAAATCATTATAACCTATTTACATCACGTTAACGAAGAACAGCTGAAAAGTTACCGGGTTTATCAACTGCGGTAGCAATTTCGCTCCAACTCCTCCCCTTGTCATTTCTATATTCTTTGCATGTTGAATAAACATTAATGTTGTTTCCACATATCATCTCCAATGTCCGCTGGACTTCGGGTTGTGCGGTGTCAGCTGTTTGGGATTCCCCTCCGTAATTTCCCCTCAGAAAACTTGGAGGAGAATCTGCGCTTTCTGATTGGCTGCCTGTCACATTCAACAGGCTGCGTTAAGCTCCCAGTCGGGGAAAACCCCTGATTTAGATCAGAGCGGCAACGATGATCTACCGTAACACACCACACAATCTTAGAATGACCAACGTTCTAAGATTGTTGTAAGGGGAAAAATAGGAGCAAAAAATCGTGTAAACCTGTATTGCATCAGGTAGTCAGATGTGCCCATCTTCTCTATTTAAATCTAATTATTACTGAAGGGCAACATAATATACAGACTTCATAATCTTTACTCTTTTGGTTGAATGCAGTATTTATTTCCACTTTGGCTTTATGTTGTTTAGTTTTTTTTCAAGTGCGTTTTTTGTTAATGGAGACTGAGAATCCATTTTAGTTTTGTTTTTGGTTGTTTTGTTTATTTTGTTTATCAGTTGCAGTGTTAAGTGTTCTTTTGAAAATAAAGTGCATCTATCTTTGGCAGGAAATCGCATGCATTATTACGTCATTTCCATTACATCAGTGTTAAAAGGTCTTCAAACAATATTATCGTTTATCGCAATAATTTTTTGAGACAATTAATCGCTCAGCAAAATTTGTTATCGTGACAGGCCTATGTATATCGCAATAATTTCTTGGAAAATGTATCGTCCAATAATATCTATTATTGTGACAGGCCTAAGTGTATAGTTGCATTATTATGTAGTTATCCTTATGTTAGTAGAAAATGGTCTCAAAACAACAATGGAGTAATTTATCTCAATACTTTATGGAACAATTTATAATACAGTAAAATGTGTTATCATGGCAAGCCTACCAATATGGTCAGAAAAAACTCCAATGCATCTTCATAAATTTTTACAACAGAATTCACCTTGGTTTTTGCTTTGACACGTTTCTCCTCCATCTTCTCCTTCAGCTTCTGGACCTCCTCCTTTGTGCCGTTAAGCACAACTATGTCTTCATCTTTAAAAGGATCCCCACACTGAAATGCAAAAAAACAATTTAAAGTAACACAATTAACATGCAAAGAAAAAAAAGACAACAGAAAATCAAAAGATGGATAATCTAATTGGATAAAATACTGAAATCGTCGACTAATGTAAAGGATTAAAATAGTCCCAATCAAGAACCTAAAACTGTTGTAATGAGCAGGTGAGCTCAAAATTATTCATACCGCTAAAATTTTAAGTGATTATCATTCAACAAAAACTTTTTCTGTTAAAAGGAACTGAAACAATTATACGTCAGTGTATATATATATATATATATATATATATATATATATATATATATATATATATATATATATATATATATATATTGTATATATATATAAAGAATATCGATAAATACTTATTTTACAATTCTTAAATAATAAACTAATTTCTTAAACATTTTTTGAAAACATGCATATAGTGGTGGTTTTTGATATGGGCAGTTGCCCAGGGTGGAGTAAAAAAGGGGTGGGGCACCCAGTAGCTAGAAAATAAAATATATCTCATCTGTCAGTTGTCTCCTGAACAAGTTTGTTACTACTTGTATCCATGTGTACTGGAGTATGTTTCCCTTATTTCCCATTGAGTACTAGGATACTACATTACTTGTTATCGGAGTGTGATTGATCTGAAAAAATATCGTAATGACAGCACAAAAAAAGGTAATTGGCATAACAGTATAGATCAAACAATCAAATTTTATGATTATTGCAGGCTTTTGCAATGGTATTTTGATGATTTCTCTTTGGTAATGAGCTTTTTAAATCATTTGAGTCACGAAGGCCTCCTCCTTGTTTTCACCCTAATCTTTAGCTACTTTCATAAACTTGCTGTCAGACTGAAGTCATGCTTGTGGCTGAGCGACCTTAAAATAAAACTAATATTACTTTCAATCAGCAAAACTTCTAAATCTCCATCAAAAAACCTAAATCTATCAAGGGGCAGAATAATATTAGGCTGAACCGTACTTGCGTTTAAGTGACTGTCTATTTAATTTTCTATAAGAATGCAATTGAAAATACATGTGATTTCATCAAAGAGCAATTATGCTGAATTTAACAGAAACCAAAAAATAAGTTTGTCTATTGAATAAACTGCATTTGCTTTAGCAAAAAACTACAAGTGTCTTAATATTTTTCACAAAATTCACACGGGCACGTTTGATTCATATACTGGTCCAATAGGTAGGTCTGCCAGGGTTAAATGAGTTCGAGAAGCACATCCAACAAGTAGATGTGGTTCTGCTTTGTCTTGCAAATGAATTGTTTGTTTAGGGTGATTAATGGAAATCTGAAACAAAATGTGTGAGGTGTATGTAGCACTGATTAGATAGACAAAAGAGGCAAATAGCAAAATATGGGTGGCTTTTTACATGTTTTCAGGATGTATTCAGTTTACGTAATGAGACAATGAAGTGAATGTAGGAAAATTCAATTAACGTAGTTGTCCACACATGTAATAACATCTGTAACACTTTATTTGAAGGGGTGTGCATTAGACTGACATGACACTGTCATAAACATGACATAAGAGAGAGAGATAGAGAGATAAATCTTTATTGTCATTGTCACAAGGACAACGAACATGAATGAGTCCATGAATGTTTACAACTGTTGTCATGAAATGTCACTTGGTAAATAATGCCACTTTTAATGGAAAGTTGCACTAAAAGTCATTAAAATTCCATTAAAATAGTGTAAACTTTGCATCATTCAGTCAATAATGACCGAATGATGCAGTTTTAATTTGCATTAAAGATTTTAATAGAATTTTAATGCAAAGTTCTACTAAAATTTGCATTAAAAGTCCATTAAAAGTGTCAACTTTGCATTAAAAGTGTCATTATTTACAGAACGACACTTCATGACAAAAGTCAAACATTCATGAGGACTTACTCATGTTCATGACAGATGTTAAGTCATATTTATGACACTGAAATGTCAGTCTTATGCACACCCCTTCAATAAAGTGTTACCATAAAATATTAAAAAAACACTATAAACAATACTGTACACGCTTTGAATAATCTAGTGGCACAACAATAATGAAGCTTTAGTTACATAGTTCTCAAGCTTTGCTGCCATTACAATGGCTAGCAAATGTAATTTCTGCTTAGACCCTTTTTGGAAACAAATTTGTACCCATTTTCATATGACAAACAAAAACATGCTACACTGAAAAGTATTTTCAGAGATCAAAAATCCTTCATGTGTACATGTCTGTACCACAAGAACAGAACAAGCAAAATGACTTCCTTGTAATAAAAAGGAAATCACACCCACAAATACACTGCCTGGCCAAAAAAAAAACTCGCCACCTGGATTTAACTAAGCAAATAGGTACAACCCTCCTATTGGATAAGTACTGCATAGGCGATTATCTTTCAGCTGGCAACAAGTTATTTAACCCCAGCTGATGCAATGAGTAACTCCTCATTTCTTAAACAACCATGGCAAAAGACACATCCTGTGGTCGTAGAAAAGACGTTAGTCTGTTTAAGAAGGGTCAAATCATTGGCATGCATCAAGCAGAGAAAACATCTAAGGAGATTGCAGAAACTACTAGAATTGGGTTAAGAACTGTCCAGCGCATCATTACAAACTGGAAGGATGGTGGGGAACCATCGTCTTCCAGGAAGAAATGTGGTCGGAAAAACATCCTGAATGATCGTGATCGGCGATTACTTAAACGTTTGGTCAAATCAAATCGAAGAAAAACAACAGCAGAACTCAGGAGTATGTTTAATTGTGAACGTAAAAGCATTTCCACATGCACAATGCGAAGGGAACTCAAGGGGTTGGGATTGAACAGCTGTGTAGCCGTAAGAAAACCTCTAATCAGTAAGGCTAACCAGAAAAAAAGGCTTCAGTTTGCTAGGGAGAATAAAGATTGGACTCTGGAGGAATGGAAGAGGGTCATGTGGTCTGATGAGTCCAGATTTACCCTGTTCCAGAATGATGGGCGCATCAGGGTAAGAAGAGAGGCAGGTGAAGTGATGCACCCATCATGCCTAGTGCCTACTGTACAAGCCTGTGGGGGCAGTGCTATGATCTGGGGTTGCTGCAGTTGGTCAGGTCTAGGTTCAGCAACATTATGTGCCCAAAGAATGAGGTCAGCTGACTACCTGAATATACTGAATGACCAGGTTATTCCATCAATGGATTTTGTCTTCCCAAATGGAACGGGCATATTCCAAGATGACAATGCCAGGATTCATCGGGCTCACATTGTGAAAGAGTGGTTCAGGGAGCATGAGACATCTTTTTCACACATGGATTGGCCACCACAGAGTCCAGACCTTAACCCCATTGAGAATCTTTGGGATGTGCTGGAGAAGGCTTTGACCAGTGGTCAGACTCTCCCATCATCAATACAAGATCTTGGTGAAAGATTAATGCAACACTGGATGGAAATAAATCTTGTGACACTGCAGAAGCTTATTGAAACATTGCCACAGTGAATGCGGGCTGTAATCAAAGCTAAAGGCGGTCCAACAAAATATTAGAGAGTGTGACCATTTTTTGGTGGCGACTTTTTTTTTGGCCAGGCAGTGTATTAAAAGGGGGAACAACCAGCAAGGGATCTATTGTGCGATCATACCCCACTGTGGGTGTGGACTCTGGCCATGTGCTCTATCCAACAGAAGAGGGATAAACTCAGAAGCTGACCAAGCAGCAAACAACCTCTGTGCGTGTTGCTCTGAAGTCATTCACTCTCATGCTGCCATTACCACAGAAGGCAGACCGCTGGCAAGCGAAGCACTTTAAAATCAGATCAACAAATAGGGCAAGTAGGAACTTGTTAGAGTTGATCATCTGCAGGAAGGAGAACAAGAGGGTTGGTATTTACCAGGAAGAGCTATGTGGATGATTCATTACATACGACCTAATTACACATGGAGGGGCAAAGAGCAAGGAGACAGACAAAACGGGTTGAGGTAAAACAGAGGAAAATGAAAGGAGGAAGAGAAACACAGCAAGTACAAGCGAGTAGGAAGCCATATGTGGGAGGAGAGTGGAAAAAAACCTTAGAGTGCAATGAGTGAGTCTGTTCCCGTATGTCACGTGTGTAATTTTGTGTTACTGCTGGTAACCAGGGAAGGATGAACCTTTTCTCACAGGGATATGAGGAGGAGCCACCTAATCAGCAATGAGTACAACTCGAGCATAACACACTGGACACTGGAGCTCAGAGGACTCAGCCCCGCACCAGAGCACAACAAAGCAATCTTTACAACCAAATATAGCTCTGAAGTAGTGTACATATTTCTGCTGCTGTTCTTCTTGATGGAGCTAGTGGAGAGGACTTCTCTGTGCGGGTTGTAGTCTGACAGCTCTGAAGAGCATTGAAGCCTGAGAGGATTGAAGATTTAAAGCGTTATTTCTTCATAGAGATAACAGACTGAACTGCCTGACTGGAGGTAAATTAGCATGTTTTTGAATTTGTTTTTGACACAAATGATGATTTAAGAGTTTGATATACACAGAATAGAAATAATTGAGATAAAAGTGTGAGGGAAGTGGAACAGTTGTCTTGTAAAATTTGTCCCTTAATGTTTTCTGCTGTTTCATGTTGATGTTTCTGATATTTAAGAATATCAAACAAATTTTACACTAAGACAAGGACAACCTATGTAAATACAAAACGCGGATTTCAAATTTTTACATTCGCCAAGAATAAAAAGCTATTAAAACCCGACATAGCATAGAAAAAAAAGAAGAGAAGAAACCCTCAACCTATTAACTGCTTGTAGTGACAGCTGTCCTCAAGTGTTTTGAATATGTGTCAAATAGTGTTTTATTTTTGTCCCACTCTTCTTTGCAGAATTGTTTCATTGCACACAAATTGGAATGGTTTTGATAATAAACAAATTAGAGTTATGGCACAGAATCTTAATTGGATTTAAGCCTGGACTTTGACTGGGCCACTCTATAAACTTCAAAATTGTTTGTTTATTCTTAAGGACTTCAGAAGTGAAAATGGTGGATCACTGTACTGCTATATGACTCAAGTACGCATGAGCTTAAAGTCATGAACTGAGGACTGGATAGTGTCCCTCAGGGTTTTCTGGTAGTGAACAGAACTCACCAGAACTCACCGTGCTTTCATTTACAGCAATTCCTCTGCTTTCCTGAAGCATCAAAGCAGACCCCGACCACAATTTCAGCCCTGTGTTTGACCTTCAGTGTGATGCTCTTTTTCTCAAACGTCACCATATACCTTCCCGAAAAATGTCCCTTTTGTCTCAGTCCACAAAATATCTGCTTACGATTGTAGCGATTAGAACATGTTTATTTAGGGAAACAGGACAAGGGACTTTTTCTTTTTTTTGATTGGCAGTGTTTTATTTTTTTTCAGTCTTATTTTTTCCCATTAAAGCCATTTTAGTCCAGTTATATTTTTATTTTTGAAACATGACCGCTGATTTCCTCTGAGGCACATTAGGGCTCACATGTTCAAGATTGAGGAAGGCAATTACATTTTTACATTAGCGTTGCTTGGCTTGGATGTTTTTTTGTCTTTTTACATGACTTGAAACTTTTTTAACTGTGACAAAGCAAAAACAAAAAAAAACAGTGAGGCAAACATTTTTTTTTCAAAGCACCCAATCTGAGGGCGGGAAGAAAAGCTGTAAGGCATTTCCTATACAAGTAGCTGCTGTTTCTTTTATCAAATCCACAGACCAACATGGCCACTGGGGAAAATTATTTCAACAGAACACTATAAATCTACATATTTCCTCAGCATATCACTTCCCTCTGGGAATTGTGCCTTTTTTGTGCTGCATGGGATTCAACAAAGCATGCCATTTTTATTTTTATTTTTTTTCTAGTACATCATGAATGATTTTAGAAGAGTGAAAAAATCTCTTTGCTTGTTCAGGCAGAGGTTTTATGCCACTTTGAACATGAGATATGTAAAAACAACTTTATTAGCTGGAGCATCCATGTTTATCCATTCCCCCATTTATGTGAAGTTTTTTTCCTCTAAGCTTTATTTGGGCAAGTATGTAATAGAGACAAGAAAGATAGAACATTTTCCAATATATGTCACAACAGCTTACTGAATTATGCAATACTTTATGTATTTTATGCAATACAACTATTGCATAAAATACATTTGTGGAACTTTTTTTTGCTCTTTCTTTGAATGATCAGTGCGAAGAATTATTTGCACTACTGGACCCTCATAGCTCCAATCTTAAGGATAGCACAAGATTTCACAATGACTGACAACAGCTTCTATATACATTTCTAATGATTACAAGATAACCAATGCAAAAACATTGAAGTGTACACAGAAGTAAAGTTTTCATTTAAATTCATACCGTTTTTCCACAATAACTAAAAAAAACTCGTGACAGATCCACAAAAAAGTAAGGGCATGGAAGTAATACTCATTTAGAGTTTGCTCAAATATTGAAAGTAATGAAATGTTTATCATTTACGCATACAAAATTATATATCATAGCCACTATGCATTCACATGCAATTAGAAAAAGAAATAAAAGCTAGCTGTATGATGTAATAAAACTACCAATTCATGTGTTACCAACAGTTGAGCATAAAAAAACTACAGACATGAGTGTTAAAATCTACATATTTCCAAACCATATAATCCCCCTCTGACAATGGCTTAGTTGTAAGTAAGCCACAGATGCAACTGTGGCTTTGGGTGAAGAGTTTTGTAACAAGAATATTTTAGGTTTGATTCTAACTTCCCATGCCACATATTGATGTGCTGCTGGGCATGGTACTAAACCCAAAGTTGTCTACTGATCTGTATGTAGGTACATGATTGTGTGTGCTTGTTAGTGCTGCTGTGTAAATGTTGATATAGGGTAAAAATGCTTTCCATGGTTGATATGATTAGAAAAGTCCTATATAAATTTATTAAATTAGTTATTTTCAATGTATTATCATTTAAGGGAATGCACCCATCATCTGACCAGAGACTTTATTTAAGAAAGTAGCTCTTCTCCAGTAAAATTAATGTTTTTCCAGGTTTAAGGAATCAATGTTAAGCCTTGCAATACAGGAAGACATTTTTGTGGTCCAGACTTACAAAAGAAAGTGGGGACACATAAAAACGTGTTTTATAACAGAAAAGTCGCTGCTTCATTATTTTTTGCTTCTGTTTCACACTTAAGCACAACTTACAATATTTATTTGTTTGTGTAGTTATTAGTTTAATTAACATAATGGGATGCAAAATGTATAATACTGTACTGTTGACCAGACTCTTTCACAGTCTGAAAAAGGAACTGAAAAAGGCTAATAAAAAGTTTATATGTTGCATGTCAGATATCCACTTTTAGCCCCTAGACTTTGTACACTTGACTACTAAAAAGTGGCTTCATCTATAAGATGTGACCTACATGTTTAACCTTATTTGATATTCCCAAAAGAGAGATTTGTCTGGAACTAACCAATCTGGGTTTCTTCGTAGGAATAAGCTGTGGTGGTGCTGAAATACAAGAGTGAAACAAGGCTATTATGCACCAGCTTGGAGACAGAAAATGTAGCTTCCTGTTCTGCCTGGGGGTTGTGGCGTGTTCAATAATTTATTGGCTGAGTAGAACTAAACTAGTGGGAACACCTACAAGCAGCAGACCTTTCCTCACTGAAAGTAAGCCCACCCTGGCTGGCATTGAGAAAAGAGAAAATTTCTGTCAGGTATGTATTTTCTTTAACTGATAAAGTTCACAACAGCTTTTACATTCAACTTAATTTTGTCAAGGTAGCAGTTAAAAATTTACAGACAACTGATAACATTTCAGCAGTACTTTGCTTATTGATTTGCCCCGTCTTGGCACCAGTATATACAACAATAGTATGTCTGATAAGGGCGATAAAAGAAATAAATGATTAAAAAATGGGCAATACAATGAACACAAGTAAAATAATAAATCCTGATCCACAGAACGAGAAACAGAACAACAGGTTGGCACTTCCCCAAAAATGTGAGTGTACATTCTAAATAACTGAACTGTTAAAAACAATTAAATACAATGCCACCTCTGTAAAGAAACTGAATATATATGTCTTCTTTCCACAGGTGGGAAGTTATATACACAGTACCAACCTACAATGTTCAAATTTGACTAAAGAACTACACTTTATCAACGCAACTCTGAGTCATGAAGAAGAGAACTATCCTCTGGCTTTCATTGTCACTATTCACAAAGAGCTGGATATTTTTGTTCGCATGCTTCGAGCTATCTACATGCCACAAAATGTTTACTGCATACATGTGGATGCCAACGCTCCAAATGAGTACCAGGAAACCGTACAAAAGCTCGTCAGTTGCTTTGATAACGTGTTCCTCTCCAGTCGTAGTGAAAAAGTGACATATGCAGGATTTTCACGCCTGCAAGCTGACTTGAACTGCATGAAGGATCTCTCTGCCTCTCCGATAACTTGGAGGAAAGTAATAAATTTATGTGGGCAAGATTTCCCAACCATGAGCAACCTGGAACTGGTGCAGTATATGCAAAGCAATGAATGGAGGGACAAAAACATGACACCTGGAGTCAAACAGCCAGCCACCATGAAGCACAGAACACGATTCCAGCATCATGAGATTGTGGGGTCACATGTTGTCCCAAGGCTGCCAAGACACACAAAACCTCCTCCTCCTCACAATTTGAAAATTTATTTTGGAACAGCATACTATGCTCTCACAAGAGATTTTGCGGACTTTGTTCTGAAGAACCAAATAGCCCATGACTTCCTGGAGTGGTCCAAGGACACATTTAGTCCAGATGAGCACTACTTTGTGACACTCAACCACATAAAAGGTAATCTGCTTGTGCAAACAGACACACACAATCTAATCCAATTGGACAAATCTAAGGAGTTTAACTGACATGAGTTTAAAATGCTGAGAGGGATGACCCGCACAGGAAACTCAAGAAGTGCCAAACATTTCAACAGGATCAAACAGCTTATGTTCACATAATGAGACAGCATTACATCATTTATTGTTAGCACTTTGTAAAATTTGGAATGTCACATCAACCAAGTAACTGATGAGACAAGCAAAAGAATATTTCACCCTGGCATTTGTGTCCAAAGACACATTTAGTCCAAATGAAATGAGTCTTTGCAAAAAATAAAAATAAAAGAATAAATGTACACAACTAACAGCAGATTCACCTATTTAATAATGCAGCATCACATACATGAGAGATGCAGCTATTAGTGCAGCAGACTGAGTGATCCGAACAAGTGTGGTTTGACCACAGGAGCCTGGGATGGACTCTGACAAAACAGATTTGTATTATGAATTGTTCAATTGGAAAGGAAGTGCTGCACACAAGTATTTTATACCGACACAGAACTGGAAAAATAACATCACCTCATTATTAAACTACGCAATTATGGCAGCTCTAAATAAATGCTAGAGGATAAACCATCAACATTTTGACAAATGTGAAAAAATAAGCCATGGTATAGCACATTTCCAATTACAGTATATGATACACAATGTAGTACTGCGATCAAAATAGAATAGACATCCTTTATTTAACCACAGTGGGAATAAAACAAATTTAAAAATGTTATACTGCTTAGCAAGGGCAAGATTATATCGTAAAAAATACTGTGCAGTTATCAGAAATAGCATACTACGATCCAAAGTTTATGCAACTGAGTACGATTTTATTTATTTTTTGTATTTGTGCATTAAACACAACAGACTATTTACAATATATGAAAATAACAACTGCAGACAAAATAGATGTGCAAGAGATGTAAACACTTATTGAGTTTGCTGGGAGACGTGATGGCAATACAGCATAACAGCCGCTGGGAGGAAGGATCTCCTGAAACACACCTTTGTGCTTTGTGCTCTCTGAAGTGACCCAATTCCGAGTTTTTGACATAATGCGACCTGTATCCGATCTTTTCATGACAGTCTGAACAGCACAGGTCAGATTCTTTTCGAATGCAACCCAGGCCACTTGCATATCCGATACATATCCGATTCAAATGCGACCTAACGTTCAGGTCGCATTCATCCGAACTGGACGTCACTGATTCTCAGCAAATCTCATTATTCTGCGACCTGATACGCGCAAGCGGGGAGAATAACAACAACCATGACGGACTATAATGAGGATTAAGTCGTTAATATGCTGGCTCCGGCTGGACAACAACTTCAAATATGTAAACTGTGCTCCAACGTTAGCTACCATTTTTACTTCCGCAAACTGTGCACTTCTTTTTATGGCGGTTGGCAGAACACTGAGAACGCTGAAGCTATTGGGCCCTCTGCTGCGCATGCGGGACACTTTCAGGTCGTTTGTCCGTTCAGACTGCAGAACACATACAGGTCGCATATGTGTGAAAATGTGAACGTACCTGGCAAAAACATTCGATTTTACAAAAGGGTCACTTCAGGCTGCAGTATGAACGCAGCCTTAGAATTCAACAGTCAGTCACTGGCCATCAGTGATGTTATTTAATTGTAGCCAGAGTCCTTTTGTCTCCCGCCACCTGCATTGGATCCAGGGGGCACATGGGGACAGAGCTGGCTTTCCTGACGAGCTCATCCATTTCCTCTCTGCTGCAGATAAGCTGCTGTTCCAACAGGCTACACAAACAGAGAACTCATAAAACTAGGGTGTCAGTTTGCTTTTCAATATTTTTACAAGGATGTATGACACAATTTCTGCACAAAAGACTTTGGGAGGGACTTTAAAAAAGGTTTATGCTGGAAGTTGTGATGCTGTGACTTTTGCTGTTGACAGAAAACAGTTAATTCATTCCATTACTTGTCAGGAAAAGGAATATCTTTGAGAAATCAGACTTCCCTTTAGTCATACATGCATCACATCACTGAGTACTACATAAGTGGACTCATCCACAAGTCTCTAAGAGTGCAGAGAAATTCAAATGTTTTGGAAATACTTGTGCAATCAGAAAGAGTGCAGAGAAATTCAAATGTTTTGGAAATACTTGTGCAATCAGAACTGTGACTGAATGACATAAGCAGTGAAAAAAACAAATCAAATCGTCATATGATGTCTTACTGAAATCTTTTTTTTTTTGGTTAAATAGTATTATAAATGTTTTAGTTTTTAAACTTACAAATGAAAAAAATATTTTCTACTGTCAGATAAAACTTTTAAATCTAAAAATTGTCAGTTAATGATCAATAATTTATTACACTACAATTCATTTTGAGTTAAATTTTATTTCTAAAAACGTATTTGGATACAAAATTACAGATTGCTTTGATCTTACTTAAAAGTAAATTATATTTAAATTTCCTTACTTTCTTAAGAGTGATAACAAATATGCTACATTTTTCTTTAAGTTTTTCTGTGGAATAGAATGTGACATTTTTTCTGAGATGATGTATGAATATAAACTAAAGCTTTAAAGTAAAGGTTCATGTTTTTCTCATGTTTGTAAACACACTTCTGTAATTTTGGTACAGCTGTTCATGTTCACATTGTCATGTTGCATGCAGAAGCTCCAGGCAGTCGTATTGATGGAGGTTGGGAAGGAGCTATCCGGGCAATCAAGTGGAGGGACCAAGAAGGAAAGACACATGATGGTTGCAAAGGTATCAGACTGTAAGATTATGCTGGTTTACAGTACTGGGTGTGAAACTTAGAAAAATATGTGCAGTTCAGATTTTTCTTTAAATGTTTTTTTTCTTCTTTTTTTTCCAGGGCATTATGTACGGGACATCTGTGTCTATGGGATAGAAGACATTCCATGGATCATCGAGAAGAAGAGCATGTTCGCCAATAAGTTTGAGATTAATACATTTCCAGAGGCACTAGATTATTTGGAGCAGTGGCACAGAAACAAAGTTCTGAACCAGGCAACTGTTCCTATAAATCCATCATGGCTGCTATGCTCCCAAAATAACTCAATTAACTTCTGAAACAGAAGTGTTGAAATCGCTGCTGACATCATTATGCTGATAAATCTACCTAGTTGTCTATGTCAAAACGTGAATCCAGTGCCCTAAGTTGTGAGAGTAGCGTAACTGCACTATTTATTAAACTCTTACTTTCCTGCAATTATTTATTGCCTACCCCATTTAGACATTTTTGTCACACAAAGTGTTTGAAAAACAGTTGGTTATTTATTTAAAACCATAGTTTCATATTATGTACAGCTTAAAAAGGGACATTTTTATAAAGTAATTTATTGTTCTAATATTAAATATAATATGTAAAAAAAATAAAGACAATGTGAAAAGAAACGTTCAACTTCTAGAATAAATTGTTTTCTCTGTTAATTGAGTTCATTGACTATCGCTACATTTGTTTCTGTGATGTAAGGTAAGCGCTAGATTATTATTAAAAAGTGAAAGCTCTGAAAGTCTTACCATGAAATTAAAAGATCAAACACAGCTGTTGAAATGCACTGAGGTCAATTCTACCTTCATATCACAAAGAATTGTTTAGGTGTGGTCCTGCTCCAAGATACAAATACTGAGATACCAAGCAAGATCTACAGTTATTAGTCATTAAATTGAATGAAATAACTAAAAATCGGACATAAATCTGAGAAACGGGGCTATTTTTCTTATATGTTCAGGCCTAAAATTCTAATATTCCACTCCTAAAGTCCAAATAGAAAAACTCTTCAACACAACTACAAACTGAAAATGAACAGAAATGCGTGTCAAACATTTTTAGCTAACCATTCAACATTTTCTCGCATTCTCCAAATTTTAACATGTTCCTATGTTCCTCCATGGAACGCAAAAGCACATCTGAAAATAAACCCTTTACAGTCAGCCAGCATGATAGCCCCAAAAGATAATGTGTCACAAGCCCATACGAGCTGAAGTCCCAGCTTGTATCAGGGTCAGTTTCTCATGAGAAAGACAGTTATTTTTGGTAGCTTAGCCTTATTTTTGACTAACTCAAAACAGCTAGACCATGACTGTCTTCAACATACTTTTACTTCAACAGAGACACCAAAAGAGGTCAGCTTTTATCTACTGCCTTATTTCTAAAAGTAGCCTAACCTAGAGAAATTGTAACCACAACCGTGACGTTATGTCAAACTAAAAGGTCAATAACTAAAATAACTTCTAATTCCATTGCTGAGAGATTCCCATGTGGCTACAATTGGGTCAGAAAAGTCAAGCGGAAATGTGAACAATGCAACTACGAAACGACTACAACCATGGGAAACAGCCGGTACATCTCCAATTATTTGCTGGCTCATTGGGCCACTTTTAGCAGCAAAAGCAACAATTGTCATTTTCTACACAACATCAGATGTGGTTTCATCTTTTTAAGAAAACCTATCTGCCGATCATACTACAAGAAGTCTGGTCTTTGACTCGACCATTATAACACCTGGATTTATGTTATTTTCAGTAATTCTGTTGTGGATTTGCTGTTGTTTCAGGTCATTTATCTGCTGATGAACCTGTTTCAGCCAATATCATGCTGTCACATTGATAGTCTCTCTCTCTCTCTCTACTGTAGAGTACTTTTGTAAACAGATAGGTTTACTGTCACCAATGACTTCCACATACACAGGTCATGTATAACAACAAAGGAAGCCCAAATCATCCCCCCTCCAACACTATGCCTGGTAGTTGGTATTGTGTGTTTGTGCTGTGTTTAATTTGTGCATTGCATAGTATAAACGAGGAGAGAAAATAAAAAGGAGGACTGACAATTTTTTTTTTGTCAGATTAAGGTCTGAGCTTTTCAAAAAGTCATTACCAGCGCTCTTCCCATCAACTACCCAGGCTATGTCGAACCCAGGATGGCACCAGATAATGAGCCACATACGATCAACAGTGAGCCAGGGGCCATTGACATTTCACTGACTAAACAGTTATGTGAAATCACACAAAGACATGAAAAATACTTGTAAGTAGTAAAAAAGGGAGAATAACAATAGTAAATAAATATATATATATACAGTACAGTCCAAAGGTTTGGACACACCTTTTAATTCAATGAGTTTCCTTTATTTTCATGACTATTGACATTGTAGATTCACACTGAAGGCATCAAAACTATGAATAACACATGGAAATATGCACTAAACAAAAAAGTGTAAAACAACTGAAAATACCCCTTACATTCTAGTTTCTTCAAAGTAGCAACCTTTTGCTGTGATTACTGCTTTGCACACACTCTGCATTTTCTTGATGAGCTTCAAAAGGTAGTCACCTGAAATGGTTTTCACTTCATAGGTGTGCCCTGTCAGGTTAATAAGTGGGATTTCTTGCCTTATAAATAGTCATGAAAATAAAGAAAACCCATTGAATTAGAAAGGCCTGTCACGATAGCAAATTTTGCTCAACGATTAATTGTCTCAAAAATTATTGCGATAAACGATAATATTGTTTGAAGACCTTTTTACACTGATTTAATGGAAATGACATAATAATGCATGTGATTTCTTGCCAAAGATAGATACACTTTGTTTTCAAAAGAACACTTAACACTTGAGCTAATAAACAAAATAAACAAAACAACCAAAAACAAAAATAAAATGGATTCTCAGTCTCCATTAACAAAAAACTCACTTGAAAAAAAAAACTAAACAACATAAAGCCAAAGTGGAAATAAATACTGCATTCAACCAAAAGATTATGAAGTCTGTATATTATGTTGCCCTTCAGTAATAATTAGATTTAAATAGAGAAGATGGGCACATCTGACTACCTGATGCAATACAGGTTTACACGATTTTTTGCTCCTATTTTTCCCCTTACGACAATCTTAGAACGTTGATCTTTCTAAGATTGTGTGGTGTGTTATGGTAGATCGTCGTTGCCGCTCCGATCTAAATCAGGGGTTTTCCCCGACTGGGCGCTTTAACGCAGTTTGTTGAATGTGACAGGTAGCCAATCAGAAAGTGCGGATTCTCCTCTGCGCTTTTTGAGGGGAAATTACGGAGGGGAATCCCAAACAGCTGACACGGCGCAACCCGAAGGACATTGGAGATAATATGTGGAAACAACATTAATGTTTATTCAACATGCAAATAATATAGAAATGACAAGGGGAGGAGTTGGAGCGAAATTGCTACTGCAGTTGATAAACCCGGTAACTTTTCAGCTGTTCTTCGTTAAGGTGACGTCAAGAGGATATAATGATTTTCATTCAGTCAGGACTTTACGCTGACACTAGCAACATGCATTGCAGGTAGATTGTAGTAAAGCATTGATTAATGCCTGGTTTTAAAATTAGTTCACTGGACTTGTAGCCATTATTTTGTGCCCATTGTTGGACACCACACGGCAGGAACGAACCCGATCGAACCGTTATACCTAGGATTTCTGTAGGCTAATGTGTGATCTGTCAGGTTTTGAAAATGGGCCGACAGCTCGTGTGCGCTGGGCTTTATACTAAGGAAATGAGGAAGGGAGAGTCAGTGGAGAGCACCGGAGTTGAGCCTTTTTTCATTCGGTGTCATCAACAGAAAGAGAAAAAGGCCGGAAGAGACGATAATGCCGATAATTAAAATGACGTCGATAGTTTTAATTTATCGTACGATTAACTGATTTACCGTTTACAGGCCTAGGTGTGTCCAAACTTTTGGTCTGTACTGTATATATTTTAAAATGCTTACCTTATGGCAGATCTCAGTCTTTATCTCCTTAAGGGCCCTGTCTGAAAAGACACAACCACAGGTCTGCAAGTAGCAGAACCTAAAAGGAAAACAAATAGAGCATAAGTGCTTTCTCAGTTTTTTCCTAGTTTCTCAAGTATCTAAGAATTTTTTCATGAACAAAGTAAACTTGTGTTTTGTTTTTGTTGACCAATCACTGCACCTTATAGCAGAGAAAAAACATTTTAATAATCAATTCTACAATTCTAGTTGACTTTCAACATATTAAAATTATTCCTCACTTTAGTGATGGTAAAGTTATAATTGTACAGATTTTTTAACTTTAAAAACTTTACAGCTTTGCCAGTATTTTTAAAAATGCGGTAATGGGAGTACTGAAAATTACACGACATGTCAGAATTCCTAAGGTACCAGAAAACAGCACCTGTCTGGGAAGAATAATGAGTACATATAAAACAAAGAGTTGCAACAGAATTTCTAAAGGACACAAATCTTTAGCATACCATCTGCAACAGGAACATACCCGAGATTAGGGATGTAGCGATACACTAATCTCACGATACAATATGATATGTGAAATTCTGCTCACAAAACAATATATATCATGATATTCAGCAAACAATACGACTTGATAAGATTCAATACATTTTTAAGATTTTCTGAAAAACTTTAGAGGGACAGAGTGATTTTAATGACATTTTGTGACTGTTCCACAGACTTGGATTGACTCAACTGAACTGATGGTGTAATACTGGTGTAAAAAATTTTGTTTTTGTTATACATTTACTTTGTTTAAATATTAATTCTGTGGCTTTGTGTATTTGATTATGCAAAAATGGAACCTTTTTTGTCTCATTCAATTGTATTAGATAATGTAATTTATCTACTTCATTATTTAAATAATTGGAACTGGTTGTTACATTATATGTCATTTTTAACATACATGAGCAACTGGGTAAAAAATGCCATGTGTGATAGATGTCATTTAATATATGTGGATTCGACATAAAACTCAAAGTAGGATTTAATGTATTGATACTCGAGGATTAAAAATCTTTACTTTCTGAGGAAACAAAATATTGATGAGTATGGTAGAATCGATAAAATTACACAGCCCTACCCCAGATAATATACTTTGAACCTACATGAAATCATTTTGTGGCATTTTTTTCAGGTCTTTATTGTGCAATTTTAGGTTTAAGGAAAGCAAATACTATTTATTACCTGTGTTTTCCATTCATCTCTAGGCCAACAACAGGACAGATGAACATGCCACAGTGGATGTCCTCATATCTGTCTCCTTTTGCATTTCTCCTCTCTCCATCCCATTCAGGGTTATCAGTCAAGTTGAGCTCCTTTATATCCTGTAAGGACAGAAAGATTCCAAAAATGTTATAAAATAAACAGACAAAGTCACTTGAGCTTAAGCTCATGTACATCAAAATGCATTTTTCCACTCTACAATAAATATACCTTAATCCCACGGATGTGCGTAACAGCCTCGGCGTTTGGTCTTTCAGCAGATTTATCCAGGAGATATTCAATGATAGCATCTTTGTTATAAAGTCTGGAAAACAACATCGTCAAATATTTCAGGTCATCTAAATAGATTAATTTAAGGATGCAAAGTAAAACTGAATGGCCCAATCTCATGGGTATCATTACGATAACATATCATTTATTATTATTATTTTGTGTTGATAAAAACATCTTACCTGCCCAGTTCACATGAAACGATGGGTCGCCTGAGTTTTTCTTGGCTCAAGGCGCAGTACTTCCACTTGGCAGCGAGTTCAGCATTCTTGTCAACCTGGGGTTATCAGAAAGGCTACTACGTTAAGTAACTAGTCTTGTCTTTGGCTCGTTAATAACACAAATACGTGTCACCAGAGGTAAGCTTTACGTAATTTCTACTAACTCTGCAAGTATAAATATGTCTATAAGAAAAAATGTCTCTAAATTAGGTAAAACAACAAATAACTACATGCGTATAAACAAGTTTAGCCGTTAGCATTAGCGAGCCACTGACTGCAACCCTATTTTAAACGAAATATAAAGAAACACTCACAAACCTTTTCAACTTTTTTTGGTCCTTTCACCAACTCATGTCTTTTTGGAATCGTCCCACCATCACATCCCATCTTTAAAACGGACGTTTAGCTAAACTGAAGCTGTTAGCAAACACGGACAAAGCTGAAGTAAAGCTAACAGGAAGTTCTCGGGTTGTAAACAAACGAGGAGAGAACTTCAAATCTCGCGATAGGTGAGATTTATTTAATATCGCCCCTTAGTGGTACTAAATGCATAAATCGTCACAATCTCCCCGGATTTTTTGTCTTTGTTGCAAATTGTACGAAAGAACTGGCTTGCATACAGAAGACACAGCACCCACCCACTAAAAATGGACACAAAAATGGCATTTTAGCTGTTCACTGTAGAGAACACGATGCTATGAAGTGGGCATCTAATTTTAAGTTCTACAGATGCTTGTTTGTTCTTTGGCCACAGTGCGGCGCTCTTTTTTCAACTATGAGTTCATTTCAAAAGCTATTGTAATGGAGCGGTCTTTATGTATTTTCAGATGCTTTATATTTCTAAAGTGCGAAATAAGTGTACATATACTACGGCTATTATTGGGGGTATTAATGAATATTATAGACATATTTATTTTGCGTTTTACACTGAAAAGAAAATGCGTTTGAATAAAGTATGGCATACACAAAAGCGAAATGCATAAAGAATTGATTTCAGGTTCTTAAAATGTTGTATAAGTTAAAACAGTAAGAAAACTTTATATATAGCCATATACAGCACTTCAAACTATTGCTTAAGCTGTGTTGACTGCTGCAAGAATGCATAAGGAAAAAAAATAACTCAGGTTACTACACTCTTTTACTGCTCATCCATCTATGAGACATTTTCAGGCACCCATTAAACTCAGAACTAGTAAGTGACATTAGTCTGGCTTTCAGGCCTGTTGTCAGAGTGGTCTAAAGATGAAAGTTTCCTTAGAAGATAGTTCAATGAGTGCTAATGAGATCTGTTTCCTGTGCCTCGCAGGCTGCAGATTAGTTTACTATCGACGGTGCTGTCCAAGAGCGACCATTAGTTTGGGGAATACCTCAGTGGAGACATTGCTGGCGGCATGACTAATAATTTGTGTGGAAGAACAGACTGAATGAAAAACAAAGCTGGATTTCATTTTGTAAGGGAAAATGAGGTTTTGGTCTCATCTCACACACACGCACACACACTTCTCACTCGAGCATTTAGATTCTGTCCTCAAAATGTGCCAAAATTAGCAAGCAGAATCAAAGAAACATCTCTGCATTTTGCCTGTCGGTTCGATTGCTTCTTCCTGTAATTTATAAATTATGTTATGTGTCTTATTGAATTTCCCCCCTTTCTCACACAGAGCTAAATGTTTAGTATGGATTTTCATTAGAGGCAATGGAGTGAAAGCTCTGTTAGCAAACTATCTTTGAGAGAGTACAGCACCCCAGGCTGATGTGCAAATCAACAACACCAGGAACACACACTGAACAATGCCTGCTGGACAAAGGAGGCTTGGAACAATGGTATTCTGTTTCCTTTGTGTTGTTACCAGTTAATCCCAGTTTTCTCTTGCTGTCTTTTCCTGAAGAAGGTCACACTTGTGTCATAATTTGGACATGACATTCACCTTGGTGAAATAAATAGATATTTATCTGTTCATAAATAGATATTTATTTCACCTGCAACTGTTATGTTGCAGTTTTTCTTTAAGCTAAAATGGGCATTTTGAACATTTTATATTACATGTTGGTGCCAAAATATGCATAATGTCATCTACACTTACTTTATATTAACGTTATAACAAAAAAAGATTTTACAACTAGATGTCTTCTAAATAGGAGCCCAATTGATACATATCCGGTCAGTGGCGCAAATAAGACAGCATCGAGGCCCCACAAATATTATAATTTCCTGTGGATTAATAAAGCATTACCTAACCTAACTTAATCCCCCAAGCCTATTTTTTTGTTACATATATTCATTTGATCAATTAATCTGTTATTTATTTGCATTTGTTTTACCTCTACACCATCCTGCACTCATTATTTACCTAATTATTGAATAATAATTTAATGTCACTGTGCACTAATCATTTGACCACTAATCCACCCTTTCTCCCTGTATATGACACAAATTAAAATTCTGTTAATTTTAATTTGTTAAATGGTTTTTGGTTTTAATGTGCCATCTCAAAAGGATTAGTGGCTGCCATCTTGTCATCCCCTTGAATATGCTCCCCAATGTTGCACCTTTCCATACCATTATGATGAAAATTTCACAATATAATAAATATTTGCCTTAAAATTCTGTTACAAAACATTTCCCAATTTAAAATTTTGTTGTAATTCATTAGAATATTTACACATCTTGCAACAAGGCAACATTTGATGTAATTCAGTGATTAACTGCAAAATAGGTGTGTCATTTCAGATTTATAGTGACTGCAGTTCAAAGTTGAATTGACTTATCCTCATTATATCCCCTTTGTATCTAATTTACACAGCTGAAATGCTGCTTCCGTTTCCTCAGAGCTACCCCCTTCTCTTAGAAATTCCAGTGCTCCCCAGTAAGTAAGTTAGGTCAGTCGATAGGACGATTTGTTCCATGGCTGACCCAAAGAAAACCCCAACCACCAAACGCCCATCCGACCTCATGTTTATACTTCCATGATGACTCCAGCCAGCCCAATCAGACTTCCAGTGACTGGCCTTCAACTGAAACTGTATCCATCTTAACCATCTCAGCCATTCCAAGCAGCAACTGGAGACTAAGGCCACATTAATTGCATGAAAAGGCCTTGGTATTGCACCGAGTCTAATGCATTTAGCGTTTCTAATTGGGAAGGAATTGCTGTGTTTACATTGGCACAAGTTAATAGAGCTAGATCCTTTCGCCCTGTAGCTAACTGAGCTCAAGCTCTCTGAACCTTTCTTTCTTGAAGCTTTCTTGAGGTAAACTTTGTAAACAAAGCAGACAGAAATTGAAGTTTATTATTATTATTATTGCAATATTTTATTTTAATATGTATATATATATATATATACAGTATATACAATATATATGTATGTGTGTGTGTGTATGTGTGTAGGCGTGCGTGCGCGCATGTGTGTGTGTCACTGTTAATTGGGTCAAAGATACTGAGATTAAAATATTTTGATTATTGTGATATAAATAAAATTGTTCAACCCTGGACTCCAACCACTGGGAAAAAGGAACAGCTTGCAAGCTACCGTACTTTGCAGTCAGTTACGGTTTTCTGGTGAACACTGTTGCTGATGGCATCTATTGTATTTCTTTATTTCTGTCATTGACTGAAGACCATCATCTTCCCATAATGAGAGATGACTCTGATGAGCAGCACCGCTATCACTCCTGTTCTCCAAAATTTCTGAGTTGAATTCCAATTTGCAGCTGATTAAGGTGGCAACTCTAAAACAAGCAGAGTAAAAATATAACAACTACAACAGAATACTTAGAGGAATATCTCTCAAACATACAAATACTACTTAAAATGTAGCATATTTTGTGACACTATAATTACAATCACAATTTCCGTTTTTTTTTTAAAATTGGCTTTTAAAACAAAAGCCAACTTTAAACAAATTGGTTTTGGTTTAAAATTGTGAAATGGAGACAAAATGGTACAGCATTTTCAAACATTTTTTTTCAACCTAAACTGACACTCCAGGCAAGGAGACCATTTATCTGAGAATCAGCAAAAACATCAAAGTTAGATGGATGTCCAACTTGGAAAGAGCCACAGCTCAGATGGGAGGATCTATCAACAGAATAACTTTCACTGGTGCATTTCACAAATCTATTTAAAAATCAAGTAGTGAGCAAAGGAAGCATATGGAAGATCTTCTGGTCAGAAGAAAACTAAAATAAAGCTCCTGGCTACATTCAAAATGCTCTGTGTCATATAAAACAAGCTCTGAATAATAATCCTAACATAACATCAACTAATTTGAACCAAAGTAAATGGCATAGAAGTTAGAAAAAGCTCTAAGACTTGAGGTTTATATTTCAGATGGACAACAACCCTAAACATGCATTATGAGTTTCAGTGGAATACTTTTGATCAAAGTGAAGTTATATGTTTGATCAGCCCAGTCAAGGTTTATATAAATTGAATGAATACATTGTCCAAAACTTGACATCTCAAAATCTGACAAAATTTGAGCTGTTTTTACAGAAAAATGATGGACGAATAATTATTTCAGTCTCTAGATGTACTAAGCTTTTAGAGACATACCCCATAATTCTTCAAATATTTCTTGGACACGTAATAAACTTCACACCATAATTGTTTTTCAAATTTATTTTGTTGAACAGTTTCAAAAGCATTTATTTTACTTCACAAAATATTACTTTATATGTTTAATTCTTTGAAGGTTGTGGTTGTGGACATATAGACATGTGCTGTGTGCATACGGCTTCCTGCCAGTGGGGGCGCTGTCGAGTCGCTGTGGATCTAACAGGGAGAATTGGTTTTCTGGCTCTGGGCATGCGCGGCTCAGAATAAACGAGCTCTTTCCAGAATAACATCGTAGCAATTTGTTTCCTCTGTGATCCACATGTAGGATAAAAGGCAACTTTTATAAACCCATAGAGACAGCTTCTTTTAAATGTTTTGTAAATATGCAAAAAAAAATTAGTTTTGTAGTGTTTCATGTAACTTGTGTGTGTAATTTGGACATTTTGTACTGAGCTTTGGTGTCTGTAGATGGCTTGCTTTTTGTTGTTGGAGCCTTTGGGATTTATTTATTTATTTATTTAAATTGCCTAATAAGTCAATGTTGTGTTTGTATTTGGGCCTTGTAGCCATATTAGTATTTGGGGAGTGTTGCAGTATTTTTATTTCTCATATTTTTTTGTGGTAGGTATGATCTCTTGTAACCGATGTAACTGCCAAACATTGGTGATTAAGAAAAACAGTTGTAACTGCCAAACGTTGGTGTTTGCTATGTGTTGTAGATGGAATGTTTTGTTTTATTCATTTAATTATTTATTTGTTTTTCTTTAATTGAAAATGTGCGGCTCAGAATAAACGAGCTCTTGCCAAAGTAACATCATAGCAATTTGTTTCCTCTGTGTTCCACAGATCTTGGTTGCACAGGATTCCTCTGCCTGTGCGCCACTTGATACTGGTGCCGGTAACATCTACAGCAACCTTTTAATGACCCATTGATCTGACTCCAGTGTGTTGGATCCAGGAAACCCCTCAAAATTGCAGGGCACTGAAAACTTTAGTTGTTCACCACTGCATTTCTTCTGAAAAGATTACAACGTACAATAATGAAAGCGTATTTAAACTAGTTAACACTTCTAAACTCTCTCAACTCTAACAACATGCATTAAGACATACAAAAGTTTAAATAACATACTGAGAAATCCCAAACCCTGGAAAGAACTCTATCACCAAAAACATGAAGACTGACAAGAGTTACCACACACAGCCGTCAGCCACAATTATTTTCTCATTCCTTTTCTGTTTATGTTGAAACTCACATAGCTGAATTCATGTCAACTGGAAACAATGCCCAAAACTAAAGTTTCTATATCCTCTAGCTCTCTGTCCAACCTTTATTCTTAACCTCACATTGGAGCTGATGTCTAGGTAATTGTTTTGTAAATGTCTCTGTGTGTCCTGACAATAGATTCTAAAAAAAGAAACAAGACAGAAGGTTTGTTTTTATTTGTCATTCTTATATGATCCGATTTAAACTCTAAATTAGAGAGATTATTTTTGTTAGACTGTTCCACACTAAGTTTTGAAACATCACAGATAGGTCACTAATCAAGTTTTGCTTGCGTTGCTCAACTTTAAGTGCACTACAGTGCAAACATATGTGTCAGTATTTTTCTTTAAGGATTTTTTTTTTCTTTTCTGCTCTAGTGACTTTTATTTGACAGTGTTGAAACAAACAAGCAGATTGTGAGAGAAGAGGAACACATGCGTCAAAGATCACAGGGCCAGGACCCAAATAGAGGACTAAGGCCGAGGTATGGGTTACGCGCTTCACCTCAGTCCCTCAATCTTTTCCAATTTTGTCACCATATATTCACAAAATCGACATTTTTTAATTGAATATTTTAAGTTAGAGCAACACAAACATGAAAACTCCAAAGACAGTATTCAAACACTGGACCTTCTTATTGTAGGGTGATAGTGCCACTGAAAACACTAATTGTAGTTTTCAAAATACAACTTTATCAATTTCCTTTACCTAAACCACATAACGAGGTAACAATAATAGATTAAAAATATAGAAAGTAAAATTTTACTGTGAATGCAACTATTTGAATTCTTCAGAAGCATCATGCAGTCCAAAGGACAACACCAGACAGGTCAGAGATGAAGTTGTGTAGATGTGTAAAGAAGCATTGAGTTACAAAATGTCTAAAGCTTTGGAAATCTCTTTTTAAAGTGGTCGTATTCCAGACACATAGTGCCATTCTATAGCACAATTAACTATGTTACCTTCAGTTGTTATAAAAATTATGTTTATCAATTTGATGCCTTGATATTGTCTCTTTAAGAATCTATGGCTCTTTCCGACACTCCGCCTTCAGCGCCTTATCACAATAATGCTTCTCATTATGCTGTTAACAACAGTTCATGCTGGATTGAGAAGTAGTTCATATGAGAGGCTCACCAAATGCACATTTTCCCCAGGTGTCTGCTGAGAGGGGCAGAGGCGGGGGAGGGGTGCTCTGTGAGGAGGAACCTCGGCTGGAGACTGCAGCTTCAAGGAGGAGTTTTGTTGAATTAGGCGGGGCTTTGTGAGAGCAAAAGTTTAGGCACCCACTTTTCCTATGGGAAATTCAATGATTTCTCATACATTCATGAAAGAATCAAAGCAACAGTCCAGGTTTGCTTTAGATTAGGGAAAAACATTGCAACATGACATAAGGCTGAAAAAAAGTTGATTTTACATAATACTGTAGCCCCCCTTTAACACTGCTTAGTCAGAACTGAAGGGGTTCAACATTTCTACAAGGTACTGTACTGAATAGAGAAGGTAATTATCCCAATGTTGCCAAGTCTGTTCCAGCAAATGATTGCAGGTTATTTTCTCTTGTAACCCCATCCTACTGTATGACATGTTTGACCCACTAGCTGCACTAAAGTGCACAGCTCATCGTTTTATTTACCACAGATTTCTGGAGGCATTGGGACTCTTATGTGGCCAGCTGAACTGAGACACAGTCCCATACATCAGCAACAAGCACACACACACATAGTCCACCTGGATAGGTTTTAGTCATCAGCCAACTAGCTTAGTGATTATGTTTTCCACTGAGGCAAAACTATCTGAACACCCGCAGACAAAAACCCTCCAACAGATAAATGGATCCATACACTCGCACTCAGCTGAAATACTGAGATTTACAGTCTGTACAAACAGAAAAGACTCACACACACGTGGTCCAGAGTCCCTCTTTGGTTGCTGGGAGTGGGTAAGGAAAGTCTGCGTACATCAGCAGCAAGTATATGAATGGAAGAATTGCCTTTGCTCTGGCACCACACAGTCACAATCCATTAGCTTTGACGGGGTACCCAAAAGGATCTGACAGCCTCCTGGCTGTGACTGCTGTGGCCTGGGGTGATGGGGACATACCTGTGGCTGCCTTGTGTACTCTGTGGGTATGTGGGGAAGACTGAGCACACGTAGCAGCTGAGGCCTGGCTGCAACGGTAGCTTTGGCCCTGCAAGTCCACTCCAGCTGTTACCTCTATATATGTTTTTAACAACAATAAATTTCTCTCACTTCTTTCAAGCATATTATTCTTGGCTCACACTTTCACAGCTTTATGCTCTTATTCACTTTCTTTCATCCAAATATGCTCAAATTACAGTGAAATGAAGAAAGTGAAGTAATTTTAAGGTCCAAAATCAGATCAACAAAGAGTCAGACAAAAAACTACGTTGGAATTTTGAGAGAACAGGAATTTATTTTTAAAATTAAAAATAAATATTAGTCAATATTAATCTCAATCATATTTCCAATGATAAGCCCTACCCCTAGAAGACATCCCTTCCTCCTTTGGCATTTAATTCAAGTAAGCTTCTGAGAAAAGGGACACTTTTCCCAATTTTTTTCATTGGTACCATTTAAACGTGTGCAACTTCATATGTTGGTGTTATATGGGTTTAAAGTATATTTTTATTATAATTTTGTTTTACTAACATATGTCTTCTGAATGGAAACAAATATTAACATTTTGAAATGGCCCAGCCAAAGTCATGATGTGACTCCGATAGATAATATGTGTTGGGAGATTAAGACTAAGGTGTTGGAAAGGAGGCTTTACAAACAGTGTCTGCCACTCTTACCAAGCTGCAAACAATACTCATTATTTTGAATTTGTAGTAAAGAAGAGTAAACACAAAATGTATGGCTATTAAATTCCCAGAAAAAAAACTAATTAAAATCCATTTTATTTGTTAAACCTGAGAATGTTGTCAGAAGTCATAGATCTAAAATTTTAGTGTATAGATCACATATAATTTTAAGTTTATATAATTTTCTTTCATCCTCCAGATGGTTTCCATTTTGACTAATGATTACAATTTGTTTTGCTGAAAATATTAGTTACCTTACAGGCAAAACACACAACTAAATGGCCTTTTCAACATTTTATTCTGTTTAATGTGGTACATTTTTCAGCTGAAAGCACTTTAACAAAATACTAGTGCCTACAATCTGAAATGACTGAATTTATTCATCTTGAAATAAGTTATTTAAAAAATTTATTCACAGTTCTGCTGTCATTTTATTGTACATTTGATTGATTTATTTGAGATATTAGAAAAAACATGCCCTCATATGTAAGGGTGGTGGAAGTATTTCAGAGATTTTCATACAAAATGCTGAATACAAACTGCATCTGACAAGATAAAATATTCAACAAAATTAACCATCACCATGGGATTGTTTATTGGTCACATAAATCCATTAACTAATCCAGATGGATTAACTAAATCCATCTGGATTTAAAATTCAAAGACTGTGCCATGTGTAATAGCCTGCTATTTTTATCTCACAGACCTGCTTAAGATGATCAAGAGGATCATCTGTTATTTCGTGTGGTAAAACTGGCATGCTTGTGTTCTTCTTTTGTAAAGTGATGTAGGAAAGACTTTACTGACGTTTGGGTTGCCTGTTTCACGTTAATCATTAAAAGTCTATAAACTAGAGAAGAGTTTACTTATTCAGGTTGTTGCAAGCTGTTTGTCATGTGATCTTTGTGAAGTTAAGAAAACACATTCAAAATGTTTATGTATTCTTTCAAAGTTATAAAATAATGATATTTGAAATATTTTTTTGTGAACACTTAGGTTTTCACCCTCCAAATGTTAGAAGTTGCCACTTCCAAGAAGCAAACTTTCTTCAATGATGTGCTGAAACAGAACCATTTGAAAAGTTTTACTTCTCTCTGAAGGGTCTTTGAGGAACACATGTTTTTTATAAGGGTCTTTTTGCCTGGCCTTGCATAAATGTTTTGCAGCGTTTCTCCTGCGAACTGGGGCCAGTCTTTACAGTGGAGGCTAATCAGTTGTAAATTCTAACTTTAAAAAGGAAACGAAGTGTATGGAAGGAGCTAATCTCCATTTTTTATTGCTCTCTCTCTGTCTCCCTTTATTCTGTTCACCTTTATAAGTCTATCTCATTCGCAAATGCTGCAGGCATCCTTTCTTTTAAAAAGTGAAAGCACCAGATGAGGTCAAAGTAAAATGGAGAAAGTGGAAACGGCTTAGATAAATGATCTGGAGAATGGGTAGGAAGATTACAGGCTCAGAACCCAAGGGGAAAAGGAAGTGGGGCAGTAAATATTTTTAAAAGCTGTCAATAAATTTGCAGAGTGGAGTTGAAAGAGCTATCAGCAAGAGCTGAAGACATTGGGCTACTGGGCTGGGTGTGTCCTTGGCCATAGAATCTAGTCAGTATGTAGCTGGAGACTTTCAGAAAAACTATCAGTGTGAGATTGGAAAGCACAATAAAAGTAGTTTGAGAAAAATATTTAAGTGTTTTTTCCTGAAAATAATGTTTTAAATTTTGAAAAATGTTGTGTGACTTTTAGAACCTTATAGAAGGATGCTGGCTAGGACGGCAAAAAGAAAATATATAAATAAAAAGAAAATAGTGGACATGGACAGTTAAATATGTCCATAAAAATCTGTTAATTTCAGTTATGTTCAATTCAGTATCATTTATTTATAGAGTGCTGATTTACAAATGTAGTCTCAACCCACTCAATTAGATATACTGATCCAGTTTGTATGCAGAAATATGTAGACAATTCAACACATGTAACTGACTTTGTTACATTCAAGTCAACTGCATAGATTCCAGTTCAATCTGAGTTAAAAAAAAGAAAAAAACAATATGGTCAAGTTTATTTACATCAACTTCTGCTATTTTCATTTAGTTCTCAGTGCATAAGAAAGTTTTTTGGCTCATTTTCCCACACCTTTCTGACCTGCTCGTTACTTAGCAGCCCAATTAAAGCTGATTTAAGGGTTCAGCTGCATGCCTATTGGGAAATATTCCCCATAGGGTTGTGCTTCTAGATGACTGATGGGTTGATGAGATAATGACAGACAGGCACAAGTCTCAACTACGGTTGTCTTTTTATGCACTTCAACACATTTTGTCTCCTGCATAAACTAAACCCTCCAAAAACTAGTAAAACAACATGGCAGTAAAATTACAGTGAAAAAAAGCAACTGTCAAAGCTTTGTCTACGACTTTGTTAAATTACAAATTATATCTAAAATGGGCTGTTTTATTTATTTATTTATTTATTTATTTATTTATTTATTTATTTATTTATTTCAAGTTGCAACCACAATGAAAGCCTATTTAATCTCTACATAAACACACAGAAACTACTCACATATTTTCTGTTTGAATTGTTAAAATTACCTGAATGTATTAAACATGAACTAGTTAGGTAATTTGTAATACCAGGAAACCCATAGATATAGTTCAGTACTTGCAAACCTTTCACCCGAATTGATAGTAAATTTGATCTGACTTAATAAATATTGCATATTCACTGTCTATAGTAAAATTATAAGTTTATTGCTTATATTGTGCAACATACTAAAGACTCTAGTAAATGTCACCATTAAAAGCATAGAAACTGTGCACATTCACAACATAATAATGCACTCTGACTGCCTCTCCATGTAGCCAACTTATTTAGAATGCTTTCTAAAATCTATACCTGTACATTTTAATATAAAATTTTCTAAAAAAAAAAAAAAAGAGGAAAACTAGCATTCACATCTTGTTCAGTGTCACGACACAGGTTACTTAAATTATTTTTAAAATAAAAAAAAAATCAACATATAACATCTGTCTCAACCTTTGATTACAATGTTAGACTTTACAGATACTGGTTGTAGGCATCAGCACTTTAACACTCTGCTCATCAGCAACAAATCTGAAATGTTTTAACAAAAATGTTAAACAAAAAGCAATCATAGCAATAAATTAATCTGACTAGAATTATAAAACCTGAGGGGGTTATAATGTATTTAACCTCTTTGTTTCTGTTTCTTACTCCTGTTACATCAAAAACCTTTGCATTTACAAGACTCTAACAAGACCTATCAAAACATAGAAGACAGTATATATTGATCTATTTAAACAATCATTAATTTAAGCCTTCTTGATATATACCTCAATCAATTTCCACTGTAATAATGGTCATACACATATTTTAAATGCAATGGTAAAAGTAATGTTTTAATTATGAGATACAACCAACAGGCCTGTTATTGGTTGGTTTGGTCTCTATTTTCTGTTTTGTAGATTTAGACAAAATTGGTTACATTATCAACCCAACTTCTTGGTTAGTTATGGATTCTGTGATTGTATATTTAAGCAAAAAAGAAAAAAATAGCACAGTACATTAAAGGCACAGTAATCTTGAGTACTGCGTTTTGATTATAAGAAGAAAAGAGAAACAACATGAACATACTCAAGCATGTTTAATTGTATTGAGTACCATCAGAAGAAAGGCATATGTAGCTGCAAGAGGATATATGGGCTGGATAAGTTGTTTATGCTTTATTTAATGCTTTTCTCCTAAAAAAAAAGCTGAACTTTCTTTTAGTTTTAAGAAAGTCAGATTGAAGGCAAATGGATCCACAAATACATTTACAGATGTCTGGTGATCCAAGGCAGGTGTGCAGGAGCAATATGAAGCAGCAGATGGGGTGAAATCTGAAGGACAAGATAAAAACTTCAAAAGTTGTTGAGAGAAGAGATCTGCAGTCAATCACAGGGTAATGTAGACCGCACAGGTCACACAACCATGGAGGCACACATTTCCCCCTAAAGTCATCTTATACCTAGAGCAATCATTTAATCTAGAAGCTATGGATTTAGACCGTGAGAGGCAGCCAGAGTGTGGCAAAAACCAAGGAATGGATGAAGAGAAAATGCAAACTCTCTACATAAAAAGCAGGCTAAGATTTGAACTCAGAATGTTCCTACTGCAAGGCAGCTATGCCAACAACTCTGTCAAGGTGACACTATCAGCATTGGTAAAGGTAAATATTTAATCAGGAGATGACTGAAACACATCTGTTTAATGATCAGCACTGTAACGTGGCAGGGAACAGCCTGACATGTCATGGTACACTGAAAGCAGAGACAGATACCCTCTAACACCTGCGCACCAGGAAATACTTCTGCAAATGGGAAGAAAGGCTGTGTGATTCTAGGACTTTTTTTTTCTTGAAATGTCCCTGTTTCTTTCCTTTTCAATACCTATTTTATATAAGATCTATTTTGATCTTATATTTTTATTATCCAAAGAAGTGACAACAAAAAGGATTTTGTGGACTGGTTTCTACAACATAAGTTGGTATCTTATGTTTCTTTGTCTTGCTATGCATTGTCATATTTAAAAACATGGTGTATCATTTATCATTTGCTATATTTATTTATAGATTAACTAACCATTAGGGTCATAAAGTTTAGCTGTCCATCTGTGTCCCCAAGTGGAGAAATAATTAGTAGCTAAGCTAATCAGAAATTAGTTCATCCTGTTGCCCCTTCAACAGATTAGTATATGGCAGTGAGTCGACTTTATCTATGTAGACAGAGTGACCTGCAAAAGGTAGCCTTGAGTAATGTAATTAATGTCTCATTGCTAAATTTCACACCAGTGGACCGCATCTTTCCTATTCATCTCCGATTGGCTACGCTCATGAAATTGTGGCGGCCTTGCTTAGTGGATGATCCAGTGGTGTATCTTCTTACAAGTGTAGGAAGATACACAGCTTTAATCTATTTAAGCAATACTATAGACAAGGAAGGAAAACATGTAATAGTATGGTTGAGCAATAAAAACCTAGAGTCAAAGCCATGTAAAATTGATTGTATGTCATAGTCACAGAACTAGTTCATATCTTGAGATTAGAACAGCTTTTTTAATCATTTTTATACTATACCTATCTTGTGCTATTCCTATTGTACATTAGTAAGTGTTAAACAACCCCTTTCCTTTAAAAATGATCAGGCACTGCACTGAAAATGTAGTAACAGCATCCAGTTTACAAGGCAAAACAATCTTAACCCTCAAAACAATGAAAAAGACCAAGTGATGATCATTTCAAGATACTATTGTCTGATGTTATGACTGTTAACATTTCTGATTTTCAATCACTCCGAATATTAATTGCCGGAATCAGTGCTAATTTAAATGCCCATATGTTTATGTTGTAGAATTCATTGGAATTTTGTTTTTTTAAATATTATTGACATTTCTTCAGCAACACATTGAACAAGTATTTTTTTCACAAAAGGTTTTATCTTAAAAACATAATTAAATCCTTGTGGTAAGTTTAATAAAACACATTCTAATTTGATAAAACATTAAAATACAGTACACTGTATCCAACAACCCGTTATATCTGTTTATTAAAATAATGTTTTTACTGGCTTCATGTTAACTTTGTGATCCTTATTAACTGGGTATGTATTTTCTATTTCGTATGTGTTTTATGCACACTAACAAAAAGCTGTAGTAGAAGGCCCTGAGTATGAGGGGAAAGTGTCAGGATACAGATATTGTCTTTAACACCTTTCTCCTCACCCTTGTAACACATCTTCTTAAGTTTCTGTTTGATAAGCAGAGAGAACATCCTCCAGTTACTCTGGCTCTCCTCTTCCCGGCTGGTTTCCCGTCCTGTGGATAATGTTTCAGTAATTCTCGAACACAATGTGTTGGCTGCTGCTTCTAACCTGTGGTGGTCAGTAGTTCATGGTCTCAAAGCCAGTTTAATTCAACAGAGTGATCACATGCAAATAGAGAGATGGAAAACTAATAGGTAAGTCATTCAGGAATATGAATGATTTACATACTGGAATTTTATTGGAGTTTTTTTTATATATACAGTAAAAGTAATGATGTAAAAAACTTAGAGGGAACCTATTATGCAAAACTGTATTTTTGCACATGTACTTCCATTTGGATCTTTACTGTTTCTAAAAACAGTGCTAAAAAAACATCTAGCTGTTTTGGCAATAGCTAAATGTTTTTTGGTGTTTGCAAAATGAGGCGTTTCAAAAACCTCTTGAATATTAAGTCACAATTGGCAGGCACGTCCCTGATAGCAACCCCAGCCTAGCCCTTCACCAACCCAAGTGGAGCGATGCTCCCATTGATTTGAATTCCCTCCGGTAGAATTTCTACTGGGCCAATCAGTGAATAGAAGAAGAAATGGTGAATTATGATGCTGATTTTCTGCGCTGGTTTAGAATGTAGTCCGCTTGTAGTTCAATAGCAGTGGACGAGGTGAACAAAGTTGTTCAGTCTGAGTTAGTCAGGCTTCCAAATATTGAATTAACATTAACCGTCATCTTGTTTAGCTCGGCACTTCTCTCTTCACAGTGGAGGATGGTTGTTTACAGAGCAGGCAATTTCCGGTAAGCTTCAGTAGAGTTGAACTGGGGTATTACATGTGTCACGAACAACTGCCAGCAATTGGAAAACATTTAAAACAACTGCATGGCAGGATCAGTCTAACCTGTACAAATAGACATGCGGGAGTAGGAGTCATACCTGTATCAATTTGCATTTTAAATGCCATATGATGCATGTCAAATAGAAAAGATATACAAAAACCATTTCAGCAAGCGAGCTTGTGTACATAGAAAAAGTCTCACTTTACTATAAACTCACTGGGTGAGTGTCTGCATCTGCCTTGAGCATGCTTGGTTAAGGCATGCTTATTCTTCATTCAATGAAGTAAACTGAGACATGTAGTTCCAGGAAAATGTTTTCAGTAAGAGTAGAGTTATTTCAAAAGAATACAATATAGGTCAGAGTAAGAGTGTGGTGTATTAAACTACTCTTAATAGACCATTTATTTCATTTACATTGAGACTTGTTTCTCTTTGCCATTCTTACAAATAAGGGGAAAAAAAGAGACTACTAATTAAAGTAAGGAAGATATCTATTGATTGTGAGCTAAGGAATGGCAGTGAAATATCTACTAGATAAACGTGTCCAGTGAGAGCAGTAATTAATGAGTTTAAAAATAGTTAAACTGTCTCCAACAAGGTTGAACACAGACTCAATTTTACCTTCCTACCCACACACTAGAGGATGGTAAAATTGCTTTTAGAGTGCTGCATAATTCTATAGGATTTTACTACAAAATAAATACATTTTGTGATAATATCCAGAAGGAAGTTATGCCAGTCTTAATCAGTCTTTTGTCCCTGTCTGACTTCCGCCTTTTTCTTGCCAGAAACCTAGGCCCAAACTCCCTTGACATTTATACGTCTGACATAGAAGAAGAAGCAGATATCGCTTCCAATCATCATCACGACCTTACACTCCTGTAGAAAACCAGCAGCCTTTTTGTGGTCTCCAATTTCTCTCCAAACCGGCCTCCCAAACCTTGCTGTAGATCTTTATTCTCTCTAACCTGCAGTATCTTCTGCTTTATAAATGTATGTAACTCTAGCAACTAAAAATAGTGGCGAGAGGAGTCATTGGATGATGTTTATTTAAGCCATTAACTTTGGTTGATGGGCAACTGACTCTAGGGAAAGACATTTCTGTAGATGAAGTCTGGCTCATGCTTGTGTGCTAAGTTTGGCTTGGCCTGAATCACTGTGCTTGATGGTTTATTCATACTCAGTGGTGCGGGACGCTGTGCCATGAGGTTCCTCTCACACTCAATATGTCAGTAAAGAATTGACAGATAAGAATGTTTGGATTCCAGTTCCTCCTCATTTGTATGGTCAGAACATTGAGCAGTAAGTCTGCCATACTGATCTTTAAATTTTTTTGTGGAGAAATATATGGTTAGGAAATTATTATTAGGAAGAGACAAATGTAATTTCAAAACTGTCTTTTCTTTACTCAGGTGTTGTCTCGCTAGTTATAGTCATCAATTAAGAAGCCACTTGCAATTCGGAAACAAACAACATCAACTTCCCCTGAAAAGCCCAGTCAAAACAAGCAGTAAAGCCAAGCTTGTCCATACTGCCCCCTCATAATCAAAGCCAGATGTCCCCTTTAAAAACTTTTTTCTCTCTTCTGCTCCCAGAACCCCTCTCCAATATCTCATTCCCCTTCTTTTCCCCCACATTCTCTTTCCTGTTTAAGATTGTATAGACGGCTGGTCCTAAGCAGACATGATTTGGCTCTCGTTGGCTTGGTCTCTTTCTCTCCGTCTAAAGCATTTCCTTCTTCTACCGTTTTTTCTGTCTCTAGAATCAGCATCTTGTCAAACAGGCATGGACTCAATGTGAACCTCCTCAGCACTCACAATCATTCAAGGTGAAAAATCAGACCCACATGGCACTAAAAAGAAGAGGGTTTTGCAGAGAGACTTTCAGTTGCCAGCCGATTCAATGTTGTTGCACTTTTGAAATACATGCCACAACCTGCTTGTCTTAGTAAGAGTTCTGGACGGCTTTGTGTTTATCTAGGCACAAGCCATGTCCCCTTAGTTACAGCTCTTGAAAGAAAGCAATCCTGTGCCTGTCAACGCACCATTTTCAGTTTGTCACGGCCAGAGCCAGACACAGAGTGATCGCTAATTTACTTTTCCACCTCAGTGAAGAGAGAAAACAACCTCATGCGGGAGATGCTAAACATTATGGGCAGTTCTGTTCTCTTAACTGCCCTTTTGGGGGGAAACCTCTGGAGCTTGTCCTACTGCTACTGCTCTCAGGTGGCTATCTTAGTCAGCCTCTTTAATCTGAGAAGCAAATAGCTTCCAGTGTTGTCTTTGGAGCCTAGGCACAGCTCTGGACACCTTAAATAGGTCCTTGGAGAGAAACAATGAAAGCACAAGCTGATGTGTTTGAAGTCTGCTTCATGATTGGCACTAATATACTGGCTCTTTACTCCTTTGGGTTTTAGTATGAAATTATGTTGCAATGCATTGAAAATAGCCTGGCCATTGCCTTTCCAAGCTGTTCTGTTTGATTCTCTTCTCCCTCCGTTGCTCTCGTTTGGATTTCTCCCATTGAGCAAGATTTCTCCAATTGAATTCAAACTGGGTCAATCAGCAAACTGAAAAAGTAGTTGTAGGTGATCGATGTTGATTTTCTGTTTAGAATTTTAGTCTACCTATACATAGTATAGGTGGGCGCTTTGATAGGAGCCACATCTTGAGGATGAGTTCCTTTCAAAGAGCTTCTCAAAAGTTCTTTGTAAAATATTTGATTCTAAAAACAAACAGAAGTTAAATCACCTGTATTAAATAAAAACTGCAGTATGTTCTTACAGAAAAAAAAAATAAATAAATATATATATATTTATATAACATTGCAATATTATTCTAATATTTATAATAATATTATAAATTATTATATCTAAATAATTTATAATCATGAATAATTATAAATTATGAATATATTTTTATATTAATAAAATATAAAAAATTTAAAATATAAATGTGAATCAGAAGTGTAGTTTTTCTTTTTTTTACTGCAAGGGTTGTGGGCATTAATAACATTTGTGTTCTATTTGTAAGATAGGAACAAAATAAAATGAAAATGTAACAAACAATCAAGATAAAAAATGTATTTGAGTTGCTTTGGTTGAAACAAAAGTAATAATAAAATCCTTGTTCTATAACAATTAAACCAGTGCACTAACACTCAACAACAGTCATCTATTAACAACAAGCAAGAACAACAAACAAGAAAAAAGTCAGAAGAAACCAAGAAAAAGTGAGCACATCACGACGTCTTTAGCTTCTCTCTCACTGCATGAAGCCTGCATCAGCGTTGCAGCCAGGTTGCACACAGAGCCACACATGATGAAAGCAAATAGAAAATTGTAAGCAAACAAAGTTGCGACACACAAAGAACATCTCTCACTGACGAAGACTCAAGTCATACTGTCACATTACTGCTAGATAATATAGTGTTGTAGTTTTGGCAGTGGCAGTGGAGGAAGTGAACAAAGCTGTTCAGTATATCCTGGCCACACTTCCAAGTATTGAGAAATTAAAGTCAGTACAAAAAGAAGGTATAAGACACTCCAATGGTGTGGCTTAACTTCCCACGGGATTGTTTCCAAAAATGGAGGAAACACGGAACAGAGGTCAACCTTCTCAAAAGTGGTTGGCTAACAAAATTACTTAAGGGCACATTGACAACTCATCCAAGAGGTCACAAAAGAGCCAGAAGAACAAGATCTAAAGCACTGCTGGCCTCACTTGCCTCAGTTAAGGTCAGTGTTCATTCCTCAAAAATAATGAAGAGACTGGGCAAAAATAGTATTTGTGGGGGAGTTCCATGTTGTAAATCACTTCTGACCAAAAAGAACACAAAGTCCATTTCGTCTTTGTCAAAAAAATATTTTGATGATCTCTAAAACCTTGAGAAAAATATCCTGTGGACTAACGAGATAAGTATGGATTGGTTTTGCAAAAGTGTTCATACTTTTACATCTTACACAACATTTCAGATAGAGAACATTATACCAACAGGTGAGGGTAGGTTAGTGATCTGGGGCTAGTTTCCTGCCTCAGGATTGACCATGCATATTGGGATCATGAATTCTGCTTTCTGTGATATGCTGAGCGTGAATCTCTCTGGATTTTGTGTGACCTTAATCCTAAGCATGAGTTTTACGTAGAAGGAGAAATATCCGAGGTAAACCACCAAGATCTCCTGTACAGGGTTAAAAAATGTTTTTCATTGTCAAAGTTTGGGGTTAAATCTAACTGAGATGCAATGGCATGACCTTAAACAGGATATTCATACTTTAAACCTTTTTAATATGGCCAAGAAAAGTCCACCAAGAAGAAGTAAACGTCAACATGTCATCTGTTTGGTTTGGAGAATAATTGCTTTGCACACGATCCCAGGATTTTTGGATATTTTTATTTTTTTATTTCACTAAGTAAAAAGAATTAAAATCACTCAGATTATCTTTGCCTGATATGACAATTGGTTTTGTAATCCGGAATGTTAAACTGTGATTTAAAAAAAAAAGAAAAACAAAGGAAATTTTATTGTCTGAGCACCGTTCTTTTGAAGAGCTAACAATAAAAAGTCACTTGACAAATCCATGTCTCTCAGACGGATGCCATCTGCATGACATTAATACCCCATTCAACAAACCTCTGAATGCATGTGTTTTTAAATCTCTTTTAGAAAAAAAAAAATCAGTGGACCGATTTACTCTTTAATTATTACCCCTTGTATTTAAAATTTATTCCAAACCAGAACGACTTAGAGAAATTCTTGAATGTTAATTAAAACCTTTGAACATTTAAGCATTTTGGATATATAAAGATTTTCAGTAGACAGGAAAAAATGTCTCACTTGCAGGACATAAACTGCTGCTTCACTTGTATTGAATAAATGCAGGAAGGGGCAGTATATTCTTGAAGGGGACACTTGTGGGAAGAAAAAGGGTCTCGTTGCGAGAGATCAGCTTATGTAAACATTCAGGTTAATGAAGCTCAGTGGGCCTAATCCCCGACCCTCTTTCTCACTCTCCCTCACCCTGGCCTTAAACCCTGTCACCCCTCCCCTACACACCACCCGCTCCACCCCACAATTTTCCACCATAATCCCTAGTTGGGGCAGGCACTGTCAATCAAAAGGACCTCAAGGGAAGTTGTGAGCGTGCACTCCTCTGTGAGTGTGTTAGGATTTAAGTTTGCATACAGTCAGTGTTTGCTTGTGTTACCAATGAAGAGTGCTTGCACACATAAACCACAAATACCATGTACCTATTCAGATATGTTCAGGTTCTGGTTGCTTTGAGACAAGTCAGTTAAGGGAGTTCCAACAAGAGAACCACATCACATTAAACCATATGAGATCAAACAGTTGAATCATGGTTGCAGATCTTGAACTTGAGGTTAATTAACAAAATGTAAACAAGACCAGTCCGATAAAGAAATTTCATCCTTTCTTAAATGTTTTCTCACAGCAATTGATTTCACTCAAATACAGATATAAATGAGCAGGAGCAAATAAAATCAACAGGTGTTTAAAATTTACAGCACAGTTTATAGTACATAAAATGCTCATCCCTACATTGCAGTAGAACAAAGCTTCCCTTTCAACTGTAGTGTGATGAATGGAGAAGTTGTAATTCTTTTCATTAACATCTTCTTTATATATTTTGCTTGAAATATGCTTAGCTATGTGGGAACGTTACAGTATGGTGTGGATTTATATAAACCAACCAATATTGGTCATTCTCTTGATGCTGTAAAAACAACCCACTGCTTCCAGTGTCGATTCTGAGTTTAGAATGGGGATACACTATAAATCATGATCATAGGCAAATGTTTGGCTAGGTTTTCTGAGGACATGTGCTGACCTTCCACACAATAAAACAACAATAAATCGTAGTTACCCTTAACATCTGAGTAATCTGTGTCAGTTGAAGGAAGAGGCTTAGGGCAGAGGCGACCAAGCCTTGTATGAGCAGGTCAACAAACTTACCAAGAAGATTGGGGCAGAAGGTAAAAACCATTCAAAACATTAGTTTTGAGTGGTTTCAAAAGAAAATTTTGCTAACACCTGGAGACCTTTCCCTCACCCTGAGCAGAATCCATGTTTGGTAGATGACCCTAACAGCCTCCACCACAGGTTTAAAAGGCTTTTACTCACACCTCATCCACAACTTAACCACCTTCCTTTCCTCAGACCCCCTGAATCATATGTTTGCATACAGTCAGTGTTTGTATGTGTTACAAATGTTTGCATACAGTCAGAATGGACTGAAGATCTCCAAGGAAGATGTTAATAGTCTCTGTGAATGTCAGAAGACCAAGAAAGCTACAGGAGCTGACAACTTCTCCCCCCTCATTCCTGTGAGCCTGTGTTGACCAACTGGTCCCCATCTTTACTCAGCTCTTCAACAAGTACTATGAAGCTGTGTGAGGTTCCCTTCTGTTTCAAGGATTCCTCCATCTTTTACTCCCAGAAACATATGACTGTGTCCTGTCACTATGACATATGTGGTCATGAAGCATCTGAGTAACATCATAGGTACCTAGCTGGATCCCCTATAGTTTGCTTACTGACCAAGAAGGTCAGCAGATGATATAAGCTTTGAACGACACTTCGTCTTGCAATACCTCAGCTACCCTGGGATGTTAAACTAGGATCCTGCTCATGGACTTCAGGTCAGCCTTCAACATCATCAACAAAGACATTGTCCACTAAAAGCTCAGAGTGTCAGCCTCCACTTGCCAGTGGATCACTAATTTCCTTGACCTTGATTGGCAGCAGCAGGTGAGGTTCTGGAGGATTGTCTTCTCTATTTGGACAACAGTAGCATGGGGAATAATTAAGTTGATTAAGTCACAGGGAAATTTCAGTGACTTCAAAAGGTTATTGGTGGTAAACTAGCTGGTGGGAATATTTCAGAAGCTGATGATCAATTGGGTTTTTGTACACAGAACAAAAGTTTGTCTATTTACTAACCTCAAACATTGTGGTTGAGGATTGGTCGCTGTATGATGAAGCAACATCAAATTATGATAATTCACTAAAACACACATAGCATTAATCTGTACTGAATGTGTTCTTGCATAGCTAGAATAAATTTGAGATTTAGATGAAATGATGGGATAGACATTTTGCTATGCTAATATGATTGGCGTATTGATTTTTTTTGTTATTTGACTATATCACAAAAAGCTTAAAATTTGAACAACATAGAAAACTTGTCACAGAAGGTTCATACATGAGAATTTAAAGGGTGATTGGTGTTTTGTCAATTTTTTAGAGTAAAATTGAAAGCAATAAAATAAATAATGAATTTAACTTTTGACATAAGGTGCTTTTCTTTATATGTTTGACTGAAAAGGCTTACACATAAAGAGTAAATTAGACGTTACTCCTCAAGGCATGATTTTGCATATCTCTAACTGAATTTGTTTACTGCCTGAGGCAGATAGTGCAACAGTCCCACTTACAACTACCACATCCACTCTGGAAATCTATTTTAGAATGAAACAAAATATCTTTCACGATCTCCCAAAGCTATTTCAAGTTTAATTGTAAATGGACAGTATTATGTAAAATCAACCTTTTTTTAGCTTTGCATCAAGAATATACCCAGAGTGCTGTCTTGATTATTTCATTCATGTTTGGGAAATATTTTTTATCTCCCATGGCAACCATTTAGTTGTGCAAAATGTCTGGGTGGCCCTAGCACTGCCTACGGACACAGCTCCTCCTCAGAGTTGCAGTTTCCAAGCATACAAGTTCTGCCTCAAAAAGCTTCTCTTCCACAGTGACTCCCCCACTCACCCTTTGAATAACAATTAGCAAACACCTGGTGGAACTGTGCATCTGCTGAGCTTAGTATACAAACTACTTTTCAGTGCAATGCTGGTAAAAAAAAAAACATTGTAAAAGTGTTACAAATGGAGAAACTTGATGACTTCCTGGAGGCAGAGTTTTAGAACGAGCCGGAGTTTTTAAAGAGACAAAGGCCCAATTTTAAGGTGTAACTTATTTTTAAGTCATATTTGATATATATATATATATTTATGCGTGTGTGTGCATGATATTTTGTACCAAGGCCCCCCCTGAGGTTAACCGATATACTTTACAAGTTCTTAAGCAATTTGTGTTGAGTCTCATGCCACCTGAATAATGTTCAAAGCAATTTGACTTTGAAATAATTTTGTGAAGTACATAAGTCACTTTATTATTTTTCTTGTGTTTCAATGTTGTAGTTGGCAAAGAACATAAATATTTATGTCTTATTACAATCCGGTGTCCCTAGATTACTTGCACTATGTAATTTTAAAAATTTTGATGGATGGATAGATTCTATTTTGACTTTTGCCAGATAAAAAAGAAATGTGCTGGTGGAATATTATCTGTATTTGCATAAAGCATGCTTTTGTATACGACACATAAAATCTGTCCAGAAATAATACTCATTTTGATTAATATAAATGAGAAGAAAGACAGGCATATCCATTTATGGTTCTGCTTGACTGGCTGTGTATAAGCGTATGTGGGGTAATTTTATAAGAGTATGGATGGCATGACTAATCACAGTAATATTATCTTACTGGGTCTTTTTTTTGTCTCTGTTCTTTTTCTCACAGTTCTCTTTTTTCTACCTTTTTATGGATTTTCTTTTTGGCTCCACCAAAGGTTTGGCTGCCAATTGCTGATCTCTGAGTTACTTGTGATGATGGTGATTTATAGTCTCATACTGTATTTCTCTCATTTATTTTGACTTCTTGTCTTTCCATAAATCACTGAACATACGTTTGGCTGCTCAAGGAACAAACCAGAGGTAAGGAAAACAGGGTCATGTGCAAATAACCAAAATATACCTGCCTTGATTTGGTCATTTCATCGTACAATAAATTAATTTGTTATGTTTTGGTAATTAATATGTATAAAAAGCAAATAAACACAACTTTCTTGACCTAAATGTTGTCTGTGTATATCTTAAGTAAAAACTATTTTAGTAATGCACTCTTCTTCATTTCATTTTCAGTTACCTCTCCCTATACATAAGTGGCAAAATTTCTCTCACACAGTGAGCAGAGACTAAAATACATCCTTTATACAATAAAGGATGTAGTTTTGTTATAAATTCTTACAACCAAAAGAATAAGACAATCAACATACTATGGGTGTATAAAAATATTTTTGTATTTTTCCATGCCATAGAATACAAATAAATGGATAAATAAATAAAACCTGATGACATTTAAATATGTGCAGATTGACTTAAGATTTCTCAACAAAAACTGAGTGATCTTTCCATGGACCTTACCAGAGGGGCCGCGTTTCATTGGCTGATGCCCATTCTATTTTTAGAGCGGCTACCACGTGTGTGGCCATCTCACAAACACACGCTTCCCATTAGCTAAGAACAGCATAATGGCAGTACTGATACAACTTCTACACCTTGAAGCCTGTCTGCTACACAGTCTTGCGTTAGCTAAACATATCAATATGCAATGTGTACTGTATGAAATGATGCACTAATCGAGTCAGAAATACACTGGAGAGAATCAGTGGAAGTGGAAGACTCCATGTTTACATAGAAACAACGCACCGTGAGGATTTGTTTGTGAGACTTGCTGCCACGTGGGATTTTCTAGGTCGGTTGTGGGCGGAGCTTGGTAAGATCCATTGTCTTATACTGTACATGGAAGGAACAGGTTCAGGCGGGAAATTCAGCCATTTTCATCTCTCCTCAAACTCTCCCCAGCTCATCCTTGGGTATTCTTAAGGAGACACCAACCTAGAAGAAGTTTGCAATCCCTCTAATTAAGTCGTAGGCAGTGAAGTCAGTAAGGCGTTACTGACGTCGGACCACTTCTTTCAGTAACCAGTAACCTAACATTTCAAATGCAGTAGTCAGACTACAGTTGCTTATCGAAACCACTTTGCATTGCTGTGTGTTACTATGTTCTTTTGTAATTAAATTTTATTTCCTCTGTGCGTCTTGGGGAGCGATCGCCGTTTCTATACGACAGTATCAGCAGCGACAGAAATGTCAATGGAGGGAGGAGGGAGATGCGCATTTTGTTGCTGGAAAAACAGGAACTATCTTGAGTTTCGGTCGCCATGTCCGATTATTATAAGCCTCTTTGGGCTCTAAAGTCGCTAGCAAATTTAATGAGTCGCGGGTTGATCCGCCCCGCTGTGCCTTTGTTAATATATTACCTGTCAATGACGTCGAGCTTCGCGTTGCGCTACAACAAACTGCAAACATCGAGACTATTATGAACAGCGCAATAAACGTGAAAACAGCCTCGAATGAAAGTGTCCGTAAAGTTGCGTAACTAAACGCCAATATTATTAATAACATTAAAATAAATGTCACAAATCTGTGCAGGAGCCACTTGAGATGTGGAGCCGCAGGAGGAGCGCTGTATGATACACTGTGGCAGCAAAAGCAGGGTCGTAACGCAGAACCTGGAGGCTGGGGCAGGGAGGGTTGAGAGGTCTAAAATCCTAGTTGGAGTTTAGAACAGTGGAACACACAAAAACAAGCACAAATTAGAAAAAAATGTTGTACTGTTGTAACTATTAAACAATCTCCCCTTCTTATGAGTGGAGATACACTGTTGATATTACCATTATAAAATAACTTGCAATTCAGTATAGGCAAAGATCATTGTAATTTTCACAGGTGGCTGAGCGTTGTTGTTAGCAGCTGCTGAAAGTAACTAAAAAAGTTACTTTTAATGTAACTTAGTTACTTTCCAAATCAAGTAATCAGTAATCTAAGTTGCAATGGGAGACTCCAACGGGGCACTTTGTTCAAACGCCAACCTCCACTGATTCCTTTTGATTCAGAGGAATAGGAGCTTTACATCATTGGATAACTGACAAATTTGAACAAATACTTGTTTTCCTCCCATTCAGTGATTGCATCCATTATCTCCAGTGCTAGGAAAATGGACTGAATATCTTTGGTGCTTTTTCAGTCAAGTTAGTCAGTCAAAGAGTTTTTACTCTAATGGGATATTCACCTAGTCACATTCACAATTTAATACATTCTTACATTGATAGAAATATAAGTAGGCAACTGAGGTCAAGAGCCTTGCCTGATCTCAAATTGACATGGGGCAGAGAAGACAGCAAGAACAAAACCAACAATTTTTCAATTGTTAGACAACCATTCTTTCCGCTTACCAAAACCCCACCAAGAGATTGGAGTCCAATTTTGCCTAGAAAACCTTTTTTTGAGAAGAGATTCCACAACTTAAAGCAAATGTTAAAATTTTGTTAATTTCTGCACAACTTTAGTCACAGAACAGATGTTGTATTGATCTGTATCAACTAAAGATTTACCTTTACATAATGAATTTGCAGGATTAGCCATGTTATCAGGAGGTGATGCATTTCTCAAAAGCCAACAGTGACATGGATTAATTTGTTTTCTGCATTACCAAACCAAAAGAAAACACCATTCTGAGCTATTTGACATAAAAAGTGATGACATAATTAAATGGACATATTTTAGTTAACGGTTTGAAAACCAATTTGTGACTATGGGTGAAATATACAATTTTCACATTTGAAAATGTTTTTTTTTTTTTTTTTACTGTAGTAAGAATTGAAGACAACCATATTTTTTCTGTTTTAAGCAAAATAACCAACACGGTATGTTTATAAATAAAAATATAGATATTTTAAGTGACTTTCACTTCAACTATATGCCATCTTCCCTCCTTTACTTTTTCCACTTTTTTCAAGAAGTGGAGCAAATGTTGTTTTTTTCTTTATTTCTATTTTAGTTGTTATTACTTGCATATAAAGGACTTCTGAGAACAATCTTATTTATGGCCTCTTTATAGGTCTTTAGTGTTGAAACTGTCACTGAAATTTTTGCAGCAGGATTTAAAAGCATAAAAGGAGCACCATTAATAATGAGCGGTACATTAATGCTGAGTTGTCTGAGTGCTTCTGTCAGACGTCTGTTCACAGAGGCCAGATGGCAAAACGAGCGAAAGGGGAGAAAGAGACAGATGACAGGGAAGGCAAAAATGAGTAAGGTATGGGACGAGATGACAAACTGGGTGGTTTGGGGTTTCCCTGGCATTCCTTTTTCAGCTCAGAAAAACAAACCACGCACACAAACACTCAAACACACATTTTCATCCCGCTCATAATACCAAAGTTAAACAGTTAAAGTTAGAATCTGTCCAGAATGTGTCCAGCTGTTGGCTCCTGTTTCAACTTTCATATGATAAAGTCTAAAGAATCTGGTAGCAGAAAGTAAGACAGATTTTTTATGCCAAATTTTTTCACCTGTGTTATAGTTGTTGTTCACAGTCAATAAAAAGAGCCAGCAGCATCTCTCCGTCTCTGCCAAACCTGACCTTTTTTCTTTTCCTGTGGTGGGTTGGGTGTGCAGCCAGGGATACACAGAGGGCCCTTCACTTTACTGTATTGTCTCATCAGGATCCTTTTATTAGGAACCCAGCAGGCTTATTATTTTTATTATTAACTGCCTGTGTTTTTTATCCTGAGGATGCCAGGCTTCAGTGCACACAGCTGTTTCTCCTCAACTTCTATGTTTTCTCAGCTTAAGAGGCATTTTTTTCAAAATGGTGTTCAGATATTTTTCTTGAGCACCCCGCTGCCCCATGCCTATCTTTTCAGCAGTCTCAGTTGCTCTTTTTTCCTATTTCTTAGCCAGGAGTAGGCCAATCTGAAGAGGCATGTCTCTGGCTTTAGACCAAAGTGACAAGCTGGTAAAATTATGTTGGGGACAGAGAGCCAGATATTCATTATGACATAAAATAAATCTAAGTCAGCCTGGTTTGCCTCAAGCACAGCACATCAGATCCCCTGAATGTTCATAATTAGAGTGAGAAAGCTAAACCAGGCTTTCCCTGTATTTTATTACTAAAGTTGTTGGTTTCAGTGCTAGAATTTGTGGTAGTTCTAAATCAAATTGTTAAAAACGTCTTTAAAAAGATGACCACATACTTTTTTTTTCTTTTCAAACTGGTGAAGTTAGGCAAATTAATTTAAACACCTGATCTTTGTTTAAATGTTTAAATTCTACTGGGAAGATTTATCTGGCACCGTTTTATCAATCGTTCAACACTCCCCCACTTCTTCTAGGACAGCTAGGGTCATAAAGTGAATATGGAGACATCAAGCTGTTCACTAACAACCTGGAAGTCTGATCAATAGCTCATCTCAGGTTTCCTTGCTACATCAGAGAGAGAAAGTGATGCAGCAGCTGTTTAGAGCTTCGCTCTTGAGATGAAGTGCCAAGCTCACAGAGTTAAGAGACATTCCTCAGTGAGGTTTGGACATATGGACTCTCTGTTCTGTAAAATATGGCACTTGTGCTAAAGGAACAATTTTTTAGAATGCAAAACATTAACCAACATATTGAATCATCATAATACAACAAAAATAATAAATAGAATCAACAAATAATCTTTGCCTTTTGAGACATTACTACTAATTGGTTGGTTTGACATGCAAGTCCTGTCATTCAGCACAAGTTACAACAAAGTTGGAAATTTAATTTAAACACAAAGGAATCAGACTAAAGTTATTATTTGAACAACTTGAGCGTGTAGCTGCATTTAAAGGTGCTGACTACTGCAGTATTTACACAGGCATAATAAAAACAAAGATGGATAGTGAAATCTGGTATTTTACTGCAGGATTTTCTCAGAATTACAACTTCTTTTAAAAAGTGCAAAAGGCTTCTTAATGCAAGTTGTTTAGGTTGGAGATGCCAATAATTGAGGTAATCAAACAGACAGAATTTTAATTACTGTGAACACTATTGTAATTTTGAGGTACTATTGGTATATGCAGCACATATATAATTCAACGGTTAAAAAAAGGTAGGACAAATGATAAACTGGACTCCTGTTAACTTTTCATGAAACTTTGCAAAACTGAGATAATCTACTCTATTTGCAAATCCTTTCCACATGCAGGAGTACCAAAAGGGAGAGTAAACTCAATGCAGAAAGATGCCAGGGCAGGATTTGAACCCAGGCGCCTTCCTACTGTGCTACCAAGTGCACCACCATACACACTCTTACCACGGATATACTAAATACTGTGATAATGAAGGTCAGATTCTGGTTTTCTGGTCTGTAAATTAATCAAGATTAACAGTAGTTTTTATGTTAATCCACTAATTTCTCAATTCCCGCTGACTAAACTTTAAATGTAATAAAAAAAAAATTGAATGAGGGAAATGGTAACCTGAGTCAAAACAAACAGGATACAATTGCTTTGGGAGAATCATTAACCTTTCGCATCTCAGGATGTTTTTCTATGGAATTTCTCAATGTAATTTTCACCTGCTGGTAAAGCATTTATAACAACATTTTTGACTGCAGTCTACCACATAATTCATATTATATTTTTAAAGCCAATGGGGGTGATTTTTAATTTAATGTATAAATTAAGTGGAACAAGCAATTTAATTTAATTTAATTTAATTTAATTTAATTTAATTTAATTTAATTTAATTTAATTTAATTTAATTTAATTTAATTTAATTTAATGTCCAAAGATTTTATTTCTTACTGGCCTATAATCTCCAGCAAATTCTAAACCTTCATTGTCAGATGACTTCTTTTGGAGGTGAAGCTGCATAAACATATGCTTAAGAGGCAGCCATCTGACCGACCTGACCAAGTGAGAATGCACAGAACTCCAAGATTTGTAAGCAAAATGACAAGTGCAAGGTCCTGTGTAGGTTTGACAAGCGCCAAACTGGGATGCTAGAAAACTGTCAGAGCATCTCTAAAATTGCAGCTCTTGTTGGGTGCTCCTGATCTTCAATATCTATCAAAAATGTTTGCTAACAACAATTCATCGTCTGCCAAAGCTTACTGAGGCACATAAGCAGTAAAGAGTGCCCCAGAGGGAAGGATTAGATCCAATAGATATGCTATTGAGATTTTGACATTTGCCTCCAGAACTCCAAGATCCCAATCCAATCAATCATTATACATTGAACAAAAAGTTAGCTCCATAGAGGCACTGCCTGGCAAGTTCAAGGACTTAAAAAATCTTAATATGAGTTTGTGCCAGATACCACAGCACACCCCAGGGACTAGTAGAGTTCATACCTTAGTGTGTCAGTGTTATTGGGGTGAAAGGAAGACCAATATTGTATTAGCTTGTTGGATGTTACTTGTTACCTAAGCATAAATATAAAATGCATAATCAAACTTTTTTCAGTTTGCACTCTGAGGATTTAGCAAATAATGAGGCATTTTATAAATTCATTTGTTTTAGATGGAATGTAGAAATTCTATCTCCATCTAAAACAATATGAAAATGGCCACATAATTCAGGATAAAAGCAAAGTGTTCATGCACTCTTAAAACATCTGAATTCAATGATAAGAAAAGAAACCCAACAATAATCTGTAACAAGTTTAAGTCATAAACTAGTAAGAGTTCAGATACAGAAATATTGTTCACACACAGAGACCTGCACACAGCCCTGCAGCCATTAGTTATTTTATAATTCCCAAAAGCCCCATTATCACAGCCCTGCAGCCTGAACCAAAGCTTTATCACTTGGCACAGCTAGTCAGGTTTAATATCAGCTCTTCCACTGTGCTCATGTTTCTTCAGGCACTGTTAAGGCCTGTTGAAATCTCTTTAATTCCACCACCGTTCTTTTCAAGGTACATAAAGTTAGAAAAATATAAGACCCCTATCTCAGTAAAGGTGATTAAAAGAATCTTAAAATATATATGAAAAGGGAAAAGGTTGCAATAAATGCACTAATTAAGTTGCACAATTAACAGAAGTTCAAATGTTTAAAAAATGTTTCCTTGAGGCCAAGATATTGTCAGTTTGAATCTGTAGGTACTTGTTTTCTCCATCACCGCATCTTAATGGTGCAAAGTGGATGAGGGGGTGGTTGGAATGGATGTTATGTCACAGTATTGGTGAAAAAAACACTTAGTGTCCATTACTTTTTTCTTTTCTTTTGCCTAACAGCTGCCTCTATTCCCTGGTAGTTTATCAATAAGATGATTACCTTAATAGAAAGACTGCTGCCTTTTACCAGCCTTCTTACTTGTGAGATAATTAAATCAGCCAATACTATGCCTGTTTTCGATCAGATTTGTGAATTATTGATAAGTCTTTGGAATCTTAAGAGGGACCCCCGAGGTCATTAATAATGTATGCAAGCAATCTGCACTAATATGGATCAGTGATGCTGCACATCTATTCATGAGATCAATCTTTCACTCTGTTAACATGGGAATTAAACATTTTTTATCCATCCGTCGAACGTGGCAAATTTGTTTCATGCTAGTTTTTTTCCGGCAGCTACGAGTATAAATAGCCATCTGATTTTGATAGCTTAAATTTTCCCTTAGTTTTACGCAGGCTTCTTCAAACCAAGTCTTGTCCTTCAGCTTGAGTAATAACAGGGTAATGCAGTAAGTCAAACAGTCTTGTTCTAATTATGGGCGGTTGTATGTGGTGTTCCAGTGCCTGTCGAGCGCTCGCAGACATGACCATAAACACATTGGCCCCACCACTCAGTGGAAACACAGCACAGCCAACTGGATATAGATAAATCCAATAAGAATTTAATGAGAAGAACAAATAAAACTTAATTTAAATTTAATGAGAGAGAAAAGAAATCTTCAGGCTATCCCTTGTAAAATTTGTTTTATGTAAAGGTGTAAATATAACTTTACTTTTCATATCAACAGCTTTTACTCTAGACAACCATTAAAAAAAATACAAACAGCAACAAAACAGTAACTTTGTGAAACTTGATCAGAGTAACAGTTGCGGACCAGTTTACTTTCAAAATTTGTGGTGTCTCCCTGACAAGTGTGGTTATGCCTTTCATGTGTTTTTCAACATGACACAGAGGGCTTGAGCTTTGAACTGGCATGATGACAAACTGCCCTCGACCAATGTTTGGTTTGAAACCATACAACATTTGCTGCATCCTCATATTTAGGTACTTACACAATTGAGGTTACTAAGGCAATGTCAGACTTACATCCAAAGCCAGTAAAAGAATTGTTTATAAAGCCAAATGAATGAGGGTTAGATTGTTTAATTTGGGCAATTCATCAAACAGTCCAAGACCAGCATCAGTGACATCATATTAAACCTATTAAAACTCTCTTCTGAAAACTCTAAAAAAGGATCTTATTTATGACACCTGGCAATTCAACACATTGCATAAACAAAGACCAAAACAGCAAGAAATCATGTAAAAAGCTATCTTGCAAAACTGGACTGTTTCTATTAGGTTTCTAATAGAGAAAAGAGGGTTGTGTTGTCATCAAACAACTCTCATGTTAAATTGAATGGTTCTTAGCTAAATGAGAATACAGTGGGATGAACTATAAAATAACAAATTTGAATAAGATTATATTTCACAGAATTTATTCTGAACTTTCTTGTATGCAAGCAGTTGATTTTTTATAACCCTTCATGCAAATAAAAATTTCCAGCGCTTCCTTTTTGTTGTGTATGTGTTATGTACATGTAGAGTTATTTGAATTTATATTATACTCATATTCATCAGCGTCTGTTTTCTTCTCAATCAACAGTGAGAGAATGTTGTGAGCCTAGTCATAGAGTGCAAAAGTTTAACTCTGCTTTTTACCTGCTGCCTTTCGATTGTTATGGGCGGAGTTTTCACACACTTTGCAGTGACAAGACAATGTGCACCAAGGTGAGGCTTGGGTGAAAATCCACTGCCTGAAGCAGAGTGGAAAGGAAATGAACACATTGCTTCTTTACCTTTATCTCAACCTGTCCCCACCTCTCCTTTCATTTACTCCATCCCACTCATTCACCCCAGGCATTGAACTGATAATCTGAAAGGTCACCGATGGCCTCCTTCTCCAACCACTCCCTTCTATGTCTCATCCACAATGGAAAAAAAAGACAAAACAAGCCTGAGGTAGTATCAGTCTTCATCACCCAGGGCTGGTTACGCTGGGAAGTGTCTCCTCTTCTCAGAGCATTTTTCTACCACATGATATCCACGTTGTGTGAACTCCCTTTCTTCATTTATAAAGGTGAAAAGTTGACAACGATTAGTCAGTGGATATAAATGCGAGCACAGAAGTTATTTGTAATGTAAATAACAAGTCTGCTATCTTTAGATTGGCTGACAACACAGTCTACTGAAGCAAGAGAAATGTTGGTACTAATAAAAACCTCAACTTACAAGAAAATACACTTTGGTTATAATATTCCATAAATATAATGTTGAGCTCTTTCACAAAGTTTCTGGCACCTGTGTTTTATTTTTTCCCACTATAATTTTTTTGGACAAAATCGCTATTAGCATATCATATTCTTAAGAATATTTTGGGAAAAGTCTAACAAATTTCCACATACAGCATATATATATATATATATATATATATATACTGCTCAAAAAAATAAAGGGAACACTTTAAGTGTTAAACACCTGTTTAAGTGTTCCCTTTATTTTTTTGAGCAGTGTATATATATATGTACTCGAAAGGGCAGCTTGTTTCTTAGCTCATTTATAGCTAAATCTGTATTTTGTAGTCTGCTTCACTCTATGCTTTACTGTGAAGCCTGCCCACCAGGGTATTAGTTTGTGTGCATATAGGCCAGATTTCTTTTCCTCCATGCTAACTAAACCTCCCATTTCCAGAGAGGTGCCGAATACAAAGCAGACAATGAAAACAGAGGATAAGGGACAAAAGAAGAAAAAGAGACTACAGATGTGTATTAGCTTATGATATAATCTGGTACAGCTCATCATGTGGTGACATTTATATGTGAGCTGTACACTCTCCCTTTTAAATGGTGTAATAGTGGGATGCAAATACTGACACATGGTGTGTGAGAACTGCATAATGCAGAACTTTTCCAAATGTTCAAAAAGTCAGTTGCAGCCTAGCTTATCTTGTAAGCAAATTATGTGTGTTACAGTGTTAACTCCCTTAGATGGCATTACTTACCTAAGAGAGTTTATCTTTCTACATCACTGCAAAGCAAGACTGATATGCAATAGCTTGACATAGATACTATAGACAAGAAGAGTACAGAAGCTGCACTGAAAAGCTGGTAAGAAAATATTTGTTTTTTTCTTCCTTACTCTTTGTTGTGGAATGCTGACAGAGAAAATGGGATGAACAGGAGCATGTGAGAGCCTGCGAGGTTCAACGAGTGTAATTTTACAGAAATGAAAAAAATATGTCGAGCGCTTAGAGCTCACCTGTGTATAGCAAGCAAACTGCCATCATATTGCCATCTGTCCTCAGCATTTAAATTTTTTATCCAATTTATGTTTCTGCTTCATTTCTTTTTGTTGATCAATAAACAAATGCCCTCTCATGGTTGATTAAATATCCACCTATTTCCCTTATGAGCATAAACACAAAGTCAAATTGAAAACTATAGCAAAGGTTAACCAACAAATAGCAAGTGGTTGGATAATGTCTACAATATTTACTGCTCCACTGTTTGGAGCATGACTGTTGTTGCCTGACTTAAATATTATTTATTATATTTAAGTATAAATCATAAATCTATCCAGCTACGTAGACACTTTAACAGCTATGCCAGAATACTGATTAAGAAAGGCCTGTAAATTTAATTAAATCATTGTACTTTTGCCATTGTTATTCAAATGCTCTTTAGCCATGTTATGATCTCATAAAAATAATTTAAATTATTTATGGCTCTAGAATCTAAAAATAGGTGGAAATATTTTATATGTTAGTTTTACATTTCAAATTTTTAAAAAACAGGCTATGGGAAAGTATGTTTACAGTTTCTTAATTTTAAATATGCCAGAACTTGTATATTGAACACGCTAGGCAGGAAAAACTGCATGCTGCATGCATCTGGTTGCGTCAAGTCAAGGAGATTTAAGGTAGTGTTTCATGAATGCAGGCATTCAAGAACATCTGTTTAAGGATTATTTTTGACCTACAATTTTACCTATAAGAAACAAAACCGCTCAACAATCCAAATGAAAGAAGTTTGGGTTTGTTTATATAACCTTGCTGGGTTTTTTTTGTTTGTTTGTTTTACATTTTCTCAATTCCCTTTGCATTGTCTCAATTGAGGTCAAATATGCTTTGTTCATTTCTTATCCCAAATATTACAGTTTGTTTAAGGGTCTTTGTGAAATACCTGCAAACTGAAATTAATTTTGAGAAATGCAGAAGTTACTTTAGTTAGTCAAAAACATAGGATGCTCATATCTGTAGGAGTCACATTATCTGCAATCTTTAGTTGATTTCATAGTACAACATGGCATGACTTCCCCTTGTGTCTCATTCTTGTTCCCATTTATTTCCAAATTATAAGTTTCCTTAAATCCCAAATGTTTTTTGCTGCTTTGCAAATAGTGTCTGTTGACCTCCAAAAGTTCACTTCCTTTTGTTGGTGTTGATTAAAACGTTTGCTTGCTTTCAAATAAAAGTGCAGCAATAACCCAGACATGCACATACAGGTTGTGTAATAAAATCTTACTGCCTTTCAGTCTTCCAGTCATGAATATCCACCACAACATTAGACAAGAAATTGCATCATGAGATCACCCACAGGTCTTAAATAATCACTTATCATTGTATGAAAACACAAACTACCAAAAAAATTATTTGCCTTATTTAAGGATACTGAAGTGCATCATAAGAAATTATGTTTTTCACAAATGACAAAAAAAAAAGTATAATTTTTTTTATGGTGTTCTTTAACACCAATTGGTACCGGGCCGCGCAAGAAATAATTAAATACTTCCGTTTTATGTGTTGAGTCTGGAGGATCTTTTATTTTGAAAATCCTTTAACCAGATTCTGTTGGTTACGTCTTGTGCACCAACATTGAGCCCACAAGCAGGAGGATGAGTTAGAAACAGCAGCAACAGCATCGGTGTCTAATTGGATATTTATACAGTATTAACCATTAGTATTTGGATCCCAAACTGTAAATTTAGTTAGGAAAAATCTTTTATTTCAGTAATACATTGTTTTGAAGAAAGAAAAAAAGAAACTTATTGGGCCATGGCTTGACAGAGACTGAGCTGAGTAGAAATACCACAGCTCAACTATGATTGTTTTTATCTTTATTTTACTCTTTTTTTCTTGGCAATTTGACAAAGAAATTCCTTAACTTTTGCTAAAGTTAGTCTTTGTCTGGCTTACTCATTTTCTCTCTATCTTACAAGAAGGGTTTGTGTCTGCACATTTCCGTCTAGGTTACAGGCATGGTTCTTTACATGCAAGCTCATCAGCCTTGAGGATCATACACAGACTGGTGTAAGTTGGGTTTTCTGCTTCCTGTATTGGCTTCACAAATAGCATTACACCACCAAATACAGACAACTGTGTTTCATCTGGTCACCTCTCCTTCCAGCAGCACAACCATTCAACTGATACCCCTATTTGAAACATCCAAGTTATGGTTTATTTGTTGCTTGAAATGCAAAAAAAAAAAAAGCTTATCAATTGACAGTCATGAAGTAAATGATTTATATTTATATTTAAACTCTAACTGACACGAGGCAATCTCCCACAAAGCCATTACCTGAAAGAAAAACATTCAGAGAAGCATTGTCATCCCTCAGCAATGTAACTTCCCAGTAATCACCAGGAAGCTGTAAAGCATTCACTGTGAATTAAACAATAGGCCTTACTATTGTGGTGAAAATATTTCACCCTGTTTCTGTGGTCACATGGACAAAATGGTAAGGCAATACTCTCAACTTGCCTTGTGTTTATCTGACAATGAGAGACAAATAGAATGTTGAAAAAAAATCCCCTACGCTTCCAAGACAGTTTTTTTTTTTTAAGGTCTGACGCTTTCCCTTATTTGTGGGAACTAGTAACAAATCTATCTCACCTCTGAGCTTGTGCACAGGAAATGGAAGACTTGAAAGTGTGTTTTGTGTGTCTCTTCCAGTTGTGGCTAGAGGGTTTAAAAAAGCAAAAAGTGCTGGAATTCTCTCAGGAGATCATCCATCATATGAGAGACTGCTTGAGGTTTTTCTTCATTTGGGTTCATAGGGGAATTATAAATCAAGAGAACTGAGAACAACTGTCAATCGCAACTGCCGTCATCTCAGCACCAGTTTTTCAGAAACATTTCTAGTCTTGTATTCTTACAATTTATTTTTGCAGGTTTAAGTTGGTTCCTCTATTTGCTTTTAGGTGTTTCCTGTTATAAATGGCAAATATTGTTACAGATGCAAGTGACACCTTGTGAATATCTTGTTGACTGACATGACATGTAATACATTGAGCGGAACTGTATGCACTTTTCACGTGGGAAAATATTTAGAAAAGTCAAATGAATACCTACCCCTAGGGTGATCAATTTCACATTTTCATTGAGCCACTCCTAAATGTTTAATATACTTTATATTCTTCCTGGGTTAGATAAGAAAGGTGACATCGAACAACATTTTCCCACACCTGAAGATTGAAACAAGCAGTGGCAAAAGGGAAGCGATACACACCTTCTGACTCTTGTAATTAAATCACCAGATGACAAGTGGTGTTGTCATGGACAACTCTAGATAGCTGAACAACAGATTTAATTTTTATTTCTATTTTACTGTATTTTTACATGACTATTCCCAAATACATTTTCTCTTGCTGTACAAACATCTTATGCAGCATATCAGACGAGTGGGCAGCTTCTGCATGCTGGAGTTTCATCCTCTTGTGGAAACCAACATGTCTGAGGCTTTCAGCCTGAAACATCTGTTGTAATTTCTGTCAAATTGAACTTTTATTACCTGGTCATTAAAGTACCAGCAATGGCAAAACCAGATGGGTTCTTGGTGACCTTACAACTGCTTCTTTTTTTATGGTGTTGGTGAAAATTGAACCAAAGGAAGCTGTGTGCTGTATAAAATTAAGGCAATCATTCCTACATTCCTGTGAGGAAGGTGAGGAGGGGTGTAGAGCAGCCGGGACAGAATTGGACAGCATTAATGCATTATGTGTGTAGGCGTATGTGTGTGTATATTCTTTCTGGCTCTCTCAGTAAAGACTCAAAACTTGCACATTGACTACCCTTCTTTTTTCGTTAAGTCAGCCTACACTACACTGTCTGAGAATATAATTTTTTTCTAAATAATGACAATGAAGGTTCATCACAGGCAGTTGATGAACACTTACAATAGTTCATGAAGTTTGAAACTTGTTGTCATTTAACTTCCTTTGCTGTCCTCACTCACATTGAATTACTTTCTAGGTTACATTCACTAATGATTTGATTTATGCTCATTTACTTACGTCCCTATAACATTGGTACACATCAAGAATGGCAAAATAACAATCATCCAAAGATTTTTTTAAGGGTCAAATTTTAGATTATGTGTTACGTTATGGTTGCAAAAAACATCACAAATGCATATAAGCCTTTTTTTTTTGTTTGATAGTTTTACATTAAAATGTATTTTGTAGTTGCAACATCCATTGTAATTTCTGATGTGATATTATTTTGATCTCTTGTGTAAACATAAAAATGACAGCAACAACTGAACCATTGTCATATCAAATCAAACATTTTAAGAAGATCTATTTAAACCCTCCAGCTTGTGATTTTAAGGGTTCAGGGTTCTAAAATGCTTCAAGTGGCAAACTTCAGCCCTTTATTCTCTTCCAAACCGGCCAAAGCATTGACAGAAAATAAGACAATATAATTCTACCATGATCTAAAAAACATTTGAATACACTAAAGAGAAGTTAGCTCCAGATCTACAAATGACACTAAATGTCTGAAGGTGTTATTTGAATCCTTTTGCCAATATAGTTTTGCACATTAAATGCATACATGCTATTGTCTCCGTAAGTTCAAAGATGGCCAAATGACACATTGCAAAGTGACGTGCTGCAAAATGAATTTATAATCAAACAGCAGTGAGGAAGAACCAACATGAACATGAACATGAACATATATGAACATAGTCAGAAACTTTCAGAAAGTAAGGCTGAACAAGTTTTTTTTTTTTTCTAACAAAATGAATAAAACGCAACCCACTTCTTAAGGATCAAGTCTATACTTGAGTTATTTTATCAAGTGTTCAATATATACCTAGAAGAAAGGCTTTCATCAAATATCCAGATATTTGTAAAGGGATACAAATAATGGGACGATGGTGGCAGTGAAGTTAGGAGTTCATCCTGCAATTGGTAAGTCGCTGGCTGAAGTCCTTGGGCAAGACACTTCACCCACTTTGCCTGCTGGTGGTGATTAGAAGGGCTGATGGTGCAATGTAACTGCCTTGCCTCTGTCAGACTGACCCGGGTCAGCTGTGTCTACAATCTAATAACTTGCCATAATCACCGTGTGAATGAGAATGACTGATTTTATTGTCATTGCCTCAAGTCCTGCTCATTTGGACTTGAGACCAAAATGTCTAAGTGCCTAATTGGATGAGAGAAGTGGTTTTAAGAAGAATGGGTGTGGTTATTTTGTTTTTTGGGTTTTTTTTAAACAAATGGAGAACTGTCCTTCAAATAGATAATAAAGCCTACTGGCATAACTGCATCAAGTTTAGCTTATTTCATTTTACATTGAAAATCAAATTTCACTTAGTAGAAATATATATGTAAAGTTATTCGATATATTTTTGACATCTTTAGAGAAATTAAGAGAAAAAGGACAAAATGACTTTCCGTCCTCCTCAAGCAAAAATGTAAAGAGCAACCATAGGAATTATTTTCAAAGGACAGTTTGGTCTCTAAAAAAAAGTCTAAATGAACAAATGGAAAACAGAAGAAAATCCAGATGCTTCCACCCAGGACATGAGGGGCCCCTGAATGTTGTGAGGAATACAACAGTGATGTGAATCATATGCAGTGGCATTCAGTTGCCAGACCCAAAGCAAACTGAAGAATTCTTGGGGTTGTGGACAAATCTGTCAAACGGTTGCTTTCACCTCTATATTTTAGGAGAATGGTGCTCATTAGATCACGTCAAACAACTTTTCTGGTGGCTGGTGGAAAAGCAGCAGTTGGGAAGAAAACCTTATTATACATTTTGCAGCTTACTACTTCGACTACCAATTCTACTTTATTTATTATTTTGGTTTTCTGCTTGGTAAAACCACATTTACAAGTATGGTAGATCTGAAAGGTTTTGATACTGCTGTTGAAAGAATGGGACAATGATTAATTACTTTAATGCCCTTTCTACCTTTAATATTACATATTGTCTGGATAATTAATTTTAGCCTTCAGTCTTCTTTAGTAAAAAATGCTGAGCATGTACTCCAAATTGTCTTGGCTCCAAATTGAATACAATTTAATCCCACCATCTAAACAAAGTAACCCCAGACCATAATGTCGCTACCACCATGTTTCCCTATAAGTATTATGTTCTTTTGTTGATATGCAGTGTTGTTTTGTTCCAAACCTACATTTTGGAAATGTGGCATAAAGTTGTCTTTTATCTGACTATAACGCATATTCCTGCAGCTTTGGAAGGTTTCATCCAAGCCTAGATTCTTTTCTTTGGAAAGAATAACCAGAGGTAGGTAGAAACTAGTTACATTTACTGCTACATACTTAAAAACTAACACATATGCTATTTTTTCTTCTAATTTTAGTTTTAATATTCAGAGTACCAGTACCTGCAATAATATTACATTTTGACTGCATGATTATATCATTTCACAAATTATATCAGATTAAAGTGCTTCTTAAGTACTTAGTACATAATATTACTAATACCTTAATCCAAAGATTTGGGAAATACATTTGGTTGCTGTCATAGTAATAATCCATTCAATACTTGGAACTTAGCTTACTTTTGTCAGACATTAGCACTAGAAAGTATTTTTTTACTTGAGTGAAACTTTTAATGTTCCCTCAATGATAAAACAAAGTAAAACTCACATAAAGATGCTCCACACACCATCAAAAGGCTTTTCCACACCATCAAAAGGCTTTTCCACATGTATGTTTTTTTTATTATTTTTATTTTACTTTAAATTCTGCTGACATTCAACAAACTATGTTTCTCTCTGTGGGACAGTTAGCGAAATAACAACACACAATGGCAGTAATTGTGTGTCAGCAGATGAAGAGGCAGATAGCTGAGACCTAAGGAGGAAAACAGAGACAATGGTGGGTTTTATTTCTCCATCTTACATTCCTCTCAAAAGGATTAACAGGCCTGCTTCCCCTCTTTTTGGACCAAAAGCAGTCCAGTTCATGTCTGAGCATACTGTACATTCCAAAGCTATTGTTATTGTTTCCTTTTGTGACATTATATCACTTTGTTTTTATTTTATTTTTCTTTGTTCCATATTTTTATGTTAAATATAGCATTTGGCACAAAGTTGCTTGGTAGCTGTACAGCCATTAAATTCAATCTTATATAGATCTTTGGCTATATCAGCTGCAAATCCTCTCTCAATGCAACTTTTAGCAAACCCCAAACTATCAGAGGAAGTGAACGCAGAAATCATTCTAGAACTATACAATTTGTATTGTAAAAGTTGTAATACAGGGGTATTTTTATGATGTTCTTTGTGTAATGGAAATAAGACACAAGTCATTTTTGTATGTTTACTGAATAAAGAGTTACTGATCTCTGATTTACCTTAAGGGCTGTTTTTGTAAACTTTTTTTTAAATTTATTTCCAACATAACCCAGTCTTTTCTGTATTATTTGATTTCAATATCTCATTTATGCTCTCATTAAATACACTCATATCCCAATGAGTGTATTTAATGAGAGCATAAAGACACTGATTCAAAGTACTGAACAAAGCTGATAGCAACATTATGGCTTGTAAGATAAATGCATTTACTCACTCTTTAATGAAATAAGTTTAGTGCCATAAGTTGTGTGCATTGGGTAGGCTTTTGTAGCCACTCACATTATTTAACATTGCATTTTCACCTGATGAAATCCAGGTAAAAAGAATACAAGGTAATTAAAAGATGCAACCTAAAACTAAACATTTTGGCCTCTTGAAGTCCAATTTTAATTAAAAAATTGGAGTGAGTAGTTTATGGAAACATTTTATTTGAACATTTCCTGTCTTAGGGCAAAGAGGGTAGACACTTGTGAGAACCAAAGCATAGCCTACTTTCATTGCAGATATAGTTTTGTAAAAGGAATAATGTGTTACATTATCACAATGTACTAAATGGATTCCTCAGGTGTAAAATGATGTAAAATGGTTTATTATAAAACTAAATTATGAAACATATATTATTTTAAGGGCCAGACAGATATACTCTGCCTCTCCTGTGCTCTCTGTAGAGCCAAATCTTGTACTGAAACATTACACCTTATCATTGTGTTATTATTGCAATTTTTTTTATGTATCTGCATTTATTCTTGCTGTCTGCAAAGCTAATTGCACGTTGAGGACAATAAAGTGTATCTAATCTAATCCTACTTTGTGTATCGGCACTATCATTAAACCCAAATCAGAAGAGGCAGATGTTTATTCACAGTAGTCTCAAAACGCCAACATGGTTCAGTGCTACAAAAATCTCTTTTGTTTATGAAGTTACAGGTTTCTACGTTTATTTCCTTCTACTTGCTGGTGGTGTTACCTATGTGACAAATGAAACAAGTTCAAGCCTGCTTTATGCCTGTGGATGCCTGAAACAACTACTGTTAAAAACAACATTTTAACCAAAGAAATTCTGGTCAGGGGAGCGTGAAGCAACAAAATTGAAGATGTGGGTGGCAATTCCTCTGAACTGAAAGTAACTCTTTATCTAGATTTGACAATCTATTTTTTATATTTTTCTTTTGCAATGAATCTGCTCAGCTACTTTTTTATTAGAATTAACATGAAAACATAGCACCATGCAACAATAAATTTGAGAGAAAATGCTAAAAATGTTTCAGCATATTCATAGAGTTTGGTTGTTTTACTTTTCTGATCACAAAAAGCAAACTACAATTGAAGAAAATAATAAGATATTTATTATCCATGGAAGTCATTTACTCCTATATTAAAAGGTCAGTCATGTCAGCACCATCCCAGATGTAAAATAGTATGAATCTTCACCCACATGCCCTCGTGTATCCCATGTCTGTGACTGTGGGGATTACTTTAGCAAGACCATCCTGTTGTTTCTGGTAAGAAGGACCTGTTTCCTACCAAGTCAAGATTCTGGGCTGTGAAACACTCTCTCTCAAGTTACAGAAAATACACAGAGACAATGGCAAAAAAGCTAGTCACATATGAAGCGGACATGAACACGCACATACAAAGGATGACACACCTGAACCACATTTCCTCAGTTTTAAGGGAACCTCTGGAAATGGCGGTTGCACTAACAGACATGAGACAAATACTGACTTCCTGTTCAGCAGGTGTTGCTTCCATGTGACTTATTTTGTTAACCTTGAAGTTTCAGTCACATTTTCCAACAGGAAATAAGTGACAATATCAAAAGCTAATCAAGTAAACTAGAACAAAGTTATTCAGTAAGTGATATAGCTGCTTATTTTTACAGCACCTTTCATACATTATGTCAAAGCCTTTTTACAGAAGAGCCACAAACACTGATTTATACAAATAACAAAAATATGATATTCCATTAAAAGCAAAAATATTAAAAATGTTACATATTAAAATAATAAATTTTTAAACCTAAAAAATACCAATAACATTACATCCCCAAACATTCTTTTATATTACAGAAAATATATTTTAATAGTAAAACAGCTCTAATCGTTTCATTTTTATTGTCTGAATGTGGTCTCATAATTCTAATGTACATGTAAAACCCAAACTTTATGAGGACAAACTATTTTATGATTCTATTATACTACTGGAGTTGACTTCGATCTCATTGTGCAGTGAGGAACAGCAATAAATTCTAAATTCTGATTCTAAATTCTGTTATGGATAACAAAGCAATTGTTCTGTGTTCCGTGTTGTAAAATGTATAATAATGGGCTGATATGAAATTTATATTGGGATTTTGGTTTGTCTTTAGTGACAATGATGAAAATTAAGTACATGTTCTTATTCTTAAAGAGGACGATTAAATCAATGTAACTGCGAAGATTTGTAAAATAAACTAAATACAACTTAATTATTGTGAAACAAGCTGCATATATATAGTGGGTCACAATTTTTAGGGAATTCTGGAAAGTAGACTATAAACAAAATGCAGCAAAGACAACAACGTCTTGATAAAGCTGTGAACAGCTTGGAGTCACTATAAGCGCAATGTGGGAAATCTTCATATCTGCAACAAACACAGATAGTCTCGAGCATCAGAGGGTCGCTGTGTAAACAGGCACGGAACTCTTGACCAAACAAAAGATTTAAAGCGGAGATAGAGGCTCAGACAAAAAGGGGGCACGCGCCCACACACACAGCACGTATTCAAGCCGCGTGCTATGCAGAAGTAGTAGGAGGAGGACGAGTAGGAGGTGGAGGAGGAACCAAAAATCTTCGCTCATTTACTTAACATCACTTCCCCACCGCCGGGAAAGCAAACACTCCTCCTGGAGCTGCAGAGGAGCAAGAAGTAAGATCGATGCCGACTGCGTGTCTGCAGAAAGCCGTCACCTGGACCTGCAGACCGACAGCGACTATTTTTTAATTTCTTTAAATCTCTCCTCAAACACGCTGAGGGGCTCCGAGTCGACAGGAGCTCTCACTTTGGGACGCTTGGAGAAGTTTGCGGGGAAGCTCCTCCAGGCATGGAGTGGCAGCTCCTCTGATTGACGGCCGGTGGATTTTTCTTGCATTCTCTATAAATAATGGTGAGTGTAAAAATTCTTAATTTGTTTTCTCATACAGAGAGTTAGTGTCGTCGTTTAATTTGGCGTTTGCGTTTACACATTTCAAAGCGGGTTTAGCACGAGGCTACTCGTTTAAAATATGCTGCGTTGCAAGATTTGCCCAATTCATCTCCGTTTAGGACATAAAACTTGATTTACATACATATGTATAAGATGTTGGATTATTTTACATTTGAACTTTTCTTTTAAAGAAAAATGTTGATAAAACACAATAACCTAAAATAGCCAAAGCCTTGTTTTTAAATTACGTCACATTGCCTCTAAGAATTTTTTTCTAGATTTGTTTTCAGTTAAAGTATATATTTTTAAAAAACTTTATATCTGTGCCTAACTGTATTGTATTTTTAATGCCAAATGTTTCATATAAACGCATTGTGCACCTTGAATATATTTTCAATTTAAAATAAAATGTAATAAAATAAAATATTATTAATTATAATAATAGTGTTAATTAAACTATGTCATAGGTTACAACATAGTTACGTTTGTCGTTACTCGGAATTTTTAAGAAGTGATTTAGAGGAGCAGGTAAAACTCAAGACTGGCCATCAGCAAACGGTTTATTTGTCTCCCAACGTGCTGTTTAAAGATTCAGGGTAAAAGTGCGTGAAGGGCCTTCGCTTTTAATTGAACATTTTGTTTTTCTTGGTTCTGGTTGAATCAGTGCTACACTTTCTGCCTAACTACAGAAGATTATATTGAATTCACTGACAGGCCTCCAGCAGCCTTGCAGAGACCGTCATTAAAGGAAATTAGGGGAGCCACACTTCAGCATTTTTCAAAGCTGGTATTCATTTTTTTTTTCTTTTCCAAGGACCTCTTCATGACTTTAGACCAAAAAGTCTCTCTCTGCCTTTTTTTTAACACTCATTCCTTCATTTTTTCTTTTCGACTAAAGAGTTAGAGCTGCAACCATTAACCTGGTTCCATCCTTTGAAAGACGTTATGAAAATACATTTTGTGATATATTTAATGCAATTGTATTTTCTGGTAAATTTTAGCTTTTTTATTTTATTTTGCTTGATTATTTATGTAATTAGAATTTTTTTTTTAATCTGGGCTAAATCCATGGACCTCAGAAAAAAGTTTTTATTTGCATATATTCCTGTTGGAAAGTAAAGACGTGTAAATAGATTGTACGGAGGATGATGCTTGGAAATTTCACTCTCATTTCCAAGTAGGTTTTGGAAATGAGTAGGTTTCTCATTACAGAGTCAATGCACATCTTTTCTTGTCAGTTTCAATTATCTGAAGCAAACCTTCAGAGAAAAAGAGAATATTAGTTTAGATAGCACCTATATCATGTTTCTATTCTCAATGGGCTGTAAATCCTACTAAATCTCCTGTATTTTAAGCCCCACAAATAACATCCAGGGGTCTGCTGGAGGCTGCCGAGCGGTGTGCTCAGACCACATACCGAACGTGTGGGCTCGACTGTGTTTGATTTAACACTGTGGTTCCTCTCTTAATAACACCAGGCCCCATTTCTGGACTGCCTCTCGATGGCTGACCCGAGGCCCTTCTCAGTTGATCTCCTCTTCTCTCCCCTCAGCCTTCATGGTTCTTATTACCCGGTCTGATAAATTGTGAATAAGCAGCAGCCTAAAAAGTCCTGGGATGTGAAGAATTCCCCATCCTGTATACTGAAGGCCCCCCGCCC